>NC_050510.2:4462581-4767189 GCF_012460135.2 Molothrus ater
TAGTTGTAATTATACACAAAACAATTTTGTAAATGAAATTACAAACGACCCCCGGCCACAATATACTCATTTTGCCCAAGTAAGTTTTAGTCTCAGTTCATTGTCTCCTGGTGTCACTCTCCAAGGGGCTTCTGGGGCCTTCTTCACTGGAGAGTGGTGGATCTAGGCATTCTGTTCCTTGATCTTGATTGCGGTGAAGGTGCTGAGAAGCACTTGGAATGGTCTTTCTCACTGTGGTTCTAAAGTCTTTTCTGTAAGAGACAACATACACATAATCCCCAGGATGTATGTAATGTACTGGTCTATCTAGTTCCTCGTTCTGAGTTCCAGCCACGAGTGTCTTAATTTCTCTGAGCTGTCTACTTAAAGCCACCATGTAGGTGGCCACTGTTACTTCCCTAATGTGGGTGGACGTTCCTTTTTGTGTTCTAAATGGTCTTCCATAAAGCATTTCAAAGGGACTCAGCTTTTCTTTAGCTCTAGGTTTAGTTCGAATTCACAACAGTGCCAGTGGAAGAGCTTGAGGCCAGGGTAAATTAACTTTTTGCCCTAGTCTTACAGTCTGCTGCTTAATCAAATGATTCATTTTCTACACTTGGCTGCTCGATTGGAGGCAGTATGGAGTGTGAAGTTCCCAATCTATGCCCAGGTGGCTATTAATCTGTTGCACTATTCTGGAAATGAAATGTGATCCTCTGTTCGAGGATATTGTGGCTGGAACTCTGAAGCGTGGTATTATTTCTTGTAATAATACCCTGGTCACATCTCAAGCATTGACAGTTCTGGTGGGGACTATTTCTGGCTACCCTGAATATGTATCTGTCAGTACTAATAAATACTGGTACCTCCCTTTCTGTGGGAGTTCTGAAAAGTCAATTTGCCACTGCTGTCCAGGCCCATGGCCTCTCCCAATCTGACCAAGTTTTGGCCTGGGGGTATTTTTGGGGTTAGTCTGGAGGCAAAGATCACACTGTTGGGTCATTTGAGTAATAGTGGCATATAAATTCTAAGCAACGATTCTCTCAATCAAATAGGCATATAGGGTATCTATTCCCCAGTGTGCTTTCTGGTGCTCCTCCCTTACTAGTGACCACAGCAAATGGGAAGGGATTACTAGCTTTCCTTTAATGGTGGCCAACCTTTCTTGGTTGTATGTCCCTTTCTAATCTTCAAGTAGTTTTCTATCTTAGTATATTCTGGCTTACCTTCAAGGGAAATTTGTCCATCTGGAATTAGGGCTCCTTCAATAGTTACCTCACGTTTCGCTGCTTCCTTTGCCTCTCTATCTGCCAGTTCATATCCTTCTTCTAATTCTGAGCTCACTCTCTGGTGTGCTTTAATATGCATAATTGCTACCTTTTCAGGCAGCTGAACTGCTTCCAGTAGCCGGATTATCTCTTGAGCATGTTTGATATTCTTTCCTTGTGAGGTCAGCAGTCCCCTCTCTCTCCAGATGGCTCCATGTGCATGCACGACTCCGAATGCATACCTTGAGTCTGTATAGATATTTATTCTCTTTCCTTTTGCCATTTCCAAGGCACGGGTCAAGGCAATTATCTTGGCCTTCTGTGTAGAGGTGCCTGTTGGTAAGGGTCCAGACTCTATTACCTCTCTGCAGGTAGTTACTGTGTATCCAGCATGTCGCTTTCTACTGGCAAGGTAGCTTCTCCCATCAGTGAACCAGGTCTCTGTATCGTCCAAAGGAGTGTCCTTTAAGTCTGGGTGGCTGGAGTAGGTAGCTTCAATGGTCTCCAGGCAATCATAGTGTACTGCTTCTCTTTGATTTCCACTGAGAAGAGAAGCTGGGTTGACAATATTAGTCACCACTATCTCTACATCATCTTGCTCTACCATGATGGCCTGGTATTTCAGGAACTTCTGTGGTGAAAGCTAGTGGCTGCTTTTTACTTTTAGTACTGCAGACACTGTGTGGGACACTAGTACAGTCATTTTTTGTCCTAGGGTAAACTTGCATGCTTCTTGAATATTCAGCGCGACTGCTGCTACATCTCTGAGGTAACCTGGCCATCCTTTGGCTGTTGCATCTAGTTGCTTGGAGAAGTAAGCAACTGCCCTCCGGTATGGACTTGAGCCAATATTTTCAGGGCAATTCTCTGTCTTTTATGGGAAAATAGAAGGAATGGTGTACTTATATCTGGAAGTCTCAAAGCTGGAGCTGACATGAGGACACTCTTTAGCTGGTGAAAGGCCCGTGTGGCTTCCTTTGTCCACTGGAGATTTCTATTTTTATTAGCAATAAGAGCATAGAGGGGTCTGATGAGCAGTCTGTAATTATAAACCCACAGACAGAACTACTCTGCTATGTTTAAGAATGTTCAGAGTTCTTTTATTGTTTGGGGTTTGGCATATTGCTTCTTTGCGAGCCTGCCCTAAAGTCTGTTGCTCAACACTAACTTTGTACTCCAGGTAGATTACCTTCTGTTTCACTACCTGTGCCTTTTTCTTTGATACTCTGTATCCTTGGAGTCCTAGGAAATTCAAAAGGCTTACCATCCAGGCCACACATGCTTCTCTTGTCTGAGTGGCTACTAGAAGATCATCTACATATTGCAATAGCTTTCTTTCTTCCTGTGGAGCTTCCCAGGACTCCAGATCTTTTGCTAGTTGTTCCCCAAACAGAGTGGGGGAATTTTTGAAACTCTGAGGCAACACGGCCCATGTGAGTTGGGTTTTGCGCTTGCTTTTAGGGCTTTCTCATTCAAATGCAAAAATTTTATGGCTGGCTTAGTGGATAGGGAGGTAAAAGAAGGCATCTTTTAGGTCTAAAATGGTAAACCAGGTTAGCTCAGGTGTTAGACAAGTTAGTAAAGTACATGGGTTTGCTACCACAGGATATAAATCTTCTGCTACTTTATTGACAGCCTTCAAATCCTGTACTATCTGATATGACTCATCAGGTTTCCGAATGGGTAAAATGGGAGTATTGAAATTAGATTGGCATTTTTTCAATAACCCTAACCACAGAAAATTTTCACTCATTGGCCTGATTCTTTCTCTGTTTTCTTTTTTCAGGGGGTACTGCTTAATTCTTACTGGTTGTGTCCTTTCCTTAGGTAAATTACTGTGGAGGAGGCATTTTTCCCTCTTCTTGGTACATCAGAGGCCCAAACTCCGGGAAATACTTGACTTTATAGCTCTTTATTAATTTCTTCTTTAATTTTAATGGCTGTTAAGCTTAAACTTAACACCTCTATGTACTTTAGATCATTCACCTTTAAAGTAACCTCCCCTTTTTTGAATGTAATGGTTGCTTGTAACTGCTCTAATAAATCTCTTCTTAAAAGTGCTTTTGGCGAATTGGGGATATACAAAAACCTATGAATATCCCATTGTTTTCCCAATTTGTACCTTAAAGGTTTGCAAAAATATGCTTTTTCAGGCTGTCTAGTTGCTCCCTGCACTGCAACATAATTATTTTCTACAGGTACTAAAGTTTTATTTAAAACTGAATATGTGGCCCCAGTATCAACTAAAAATTCCACCCTTTTTCCTTCTTCCCCCAGCTTCATTGTTATAACCAGTGGATCCGCTGGGGTGGAATCCCGTGGTCCTCTTGAGTTGTTTTGTACATGTGCGCAACTACTTGTTGGTCACCTCGTCTTCGTTCTGGGCATTGATTTTTCCAGTGACCAGCTCTTTTACAGATCGCACACTGGTTTTTGTCCAGCTGAGGTAGTCCTTGTCTGGGTGGTCCTTGATTGCATTTTCTTTGCCTTTCTTCTTGTACTACTGCCACCAGCTTTTTCATTCCTTGTTTATATCCTTCATCCTGGTTACTAAATACTCTCCATGCTTTTTCTAGCAAGACTACGAGGTTTCTCTCTTCCGGTCCCTGAATTTTCTGAAGTTTATGCTTAATATCTCTAGCAGACTGTCCCAAAAATGAGTTAACTAGCTGATTCATCTCTATCTCAGACCCCGGATCTAATGTTGTATGGCGACGCATAGCATCCCTTGAATGCTCTAGAAACTTGGACGGAGTCTCGGAAGGCCCTTGCTTAAGGGAATATAAGGCAGACTAATTTATGGTTTTTGAAATAGCTCTTTCCACTCTTGTTGCTATCCACTCTGGATAATCTGCTAATTTCTTTACTTCTGCTGATACACTGGGATCCCATTTTAGGTCTTGGAGGGGGAAATATTATTTTACATCTAGCTGCTTGCTCTTGCAGTGATACTCTGCCAAAGTCCCTACTGTCTTTAAGATCAGCTATTTATCTATTTCAGTGAAAGCATCTAGTAGTAACTGGATGTCAGCCCAATCTGGATTGTGTTGCTTGATAACATATTGTAGATGTTTGGCAGTAAGTATTGGATGAATGTGATAATTCTTATCAATCCTTTCTCATGCCTCTAAATCAAGAGTGGTAAATGGCACTTTAATCATTAATTTCCTTCCTTCTGGTCTCACTGCCTCTCGCAGAGGGGCCTGTAACACTGCTTGCCTCCTAGTTCTAGATGCAACTGGATTGTCAGGAGGGGGATGGGTTCTAGTGGATGTGCCTTCCCAGCCTGAGTCCTCCTCCCTTTTGGAGAAGTCCTCTTTATCCTCATCCTCAACCTCCCTTCTCTTAGGAGGAGCTTTTATCAAATTAAATGTATCTCGTTCTTGTCCCTTAGAATGATAAACTTTGTCTGATCTCATACACTGCTATCCTATACTGCATGCTGAACAACAACGTTTGATTTGCCCTCTCTTTGCTTTGTTTTCCTTTTCAAGAGCTAACACCAGTGGGTCAGAGGGAGCTCTGAGCTCACAGTCTCTTTGCCATTCTTGGTTATTTCTTAAAACAAAAAACATATCAGCATACGAATCCTCATCCCATTTACCTTCCCGTCTTAAAAACAGCATTAAATGCAATAAGGTATTACAACCTAAAGTTCCAGCGGGTGGCCACTTCGCTCTATCCTCTAACCTGTATAATGGCTACTAGCCTGTGCAGTATTGAATTAGATCTTTTTTATTCTCAGAGCTCCCCCTGCTGGCGGATTCCTTCCAGTGGGCTAAGATACACCCTAAGGGGCTAGCCCGGGGAACTTCTTTGCTCTGGTTAGTTCCCATTATCTCCTTCTCCTTGTCCTATCTCGTTTCTACTCAAACCTCTCTTCACAGAGCTTTACAGTCATTTCCCAGTCTTCCTCCCACACATACCCCCAGGTGGCAGGTATCAGATGTGATCTCCCACACACAGGCTTTAAGATCTTAGGTTCTGAATCAGCTTGATCAGGAAACTTCAATTTACACTTGGGGCATATGCCCTGACTCTTATTAGAACAGCAATACCAGCGTCTCTCACAAACACTGCACTGCAATAGTACTCACGCAGGGTGCCAGCCTCTCGATACACTAAAGGCTCCCAGGAATTGCCCTCAAAGGCACGCTATTCTGTTTATCACTCTAGGGAATTCTAAATCTTCTATGGCAGCTTATTCTTAGTTCAGACTTTCTATAGTACCAGTTTAAGTCCGATAAAGCCCCTCTAAATGAACTCGTTTGTCTCCTCTATCTATCCAATAATTCACAGGATTCACAAACTCCCAGAGATCAAGTCCAAACCACTGGGGCAGAGGAACCCCCTGAGTTCATCTAGCCACGGTTAAAATGTGCACAACCTAGACAAATCACCATTTTTAAAAACAATAAATGTCCTCACCTATGTTTCTCTACTTGTTCCACTTCTCGGCAGGGCACTCCCTGCCCCCACAGCCTGCCTCAGCTGGTGCCCCATGCCTTACTCGGCCACTTCAGAGACGGGTAAAGCTCCCAGCTGCACACCGTAGGTACACTTACTTGTTCGGTCTCTTTTATACGCCACACACTCACATGATTACAAACACATATCCGGACACCACAAGTACACAAAGTTTGGGTTCACTTGACTCACCCCTAGAGTAGCTAGCAGCGGCTCTATTCAAGAATGAACCCATTCCCCAAGTCACTCTATCAACCAGGGACCTCTGCTGCTGACTGTGCTTTCGACCGATGGCTGCCTGCAAGCACAGGGACAAGACTGTGCGCTCAGACGTCTCTGAGTGACTAATCAGCCCTATCTCTCTCTCCCCCAGGGCGCTTTGATATACATACCGTTTATCTGCACACCAGCAGGTTGTTGTCTGTCTCCACAGGAGGCAAGCCGAGACAAGAGGAGCTCCTCTGGGAACATCCCGGGGGGCATCTCAGGAGGTCTGTCTTCCCCTCTGCCCCTGCAAGGACAGAGACAGTCTCCTAACTGGCTCGCCAAAAGGATTTGCAGGGCAGGGTGACCCAGGAGTTCTTTCTATACTTTCTGATTAAAAACACTAGCTGCAAGGTAACTAGATGCATGTGTAACGTGAAATCAGTAAAATGAATATATATGAACCTATTGTGAAATTCCATGCATGTAGATTAGTAAGGGAAATAAAAAAAGGATCTGGAGTTCCCAGAGGTACGCATGTCTTTTTAAGGAGAACGATCTCCACATGTGTCCAGCACTGTAATAAACATACCGGCTTTACAACTTTTACAAAAGTTGTGGACGTCTTTTTTCTGCAAATCCTGATCAAGCTGATTCAGAACCTAAGATCTTAAAGCCTGTGTGTGGGAGATCACATCTGATACCTGCCACCTGGGGGTATGTGTGGGAGGAAGACTGGGAAATGACTGTAAAGCTCTGTGAAGAGAGGTTTGAGTAGAAACGAGATAGGACAAGGAGAAGGAGATAATGGGAACTAACCAGAGCAAAGAAGTTCCCCGGGCTAGCCCCTTAGGGTGTATCTTAGCCCACTGGAAGGAATCCGCCAGCAGGGGGAGCTCTGAGAATAAAAAAGATCTAATTCAATACTGCACAGGCTAGTAGCCATTATACAGGTTAGAGGATAGAGCGAAGTGGCCACCCGCTGGAACTTTAGGTTGTAATACCTTATTGCATTTAATGCTGTTTTTAAGACGGGAAGGTAAATGGGATGAGGATTCGTATGCTGATATGTTTTTTGTTTTAAGAAATAACCAAGAATGGCAAAGAGACTGTGAGCTCAGAGCTCCCTCTGACCCACTGGTGTTAGCTCTTGAAAAGGAAAACAAAGCAAAGAGAGGGCAAATCAAACGTTGTTGTTCAGCATGCAGTATAGGATAGCAGTGTATGAGATCAGACAAAGTTTATCATTCTAAGGGACAAGAACGAGATACATTTAATTTGATAAAAGCTCCTCCTAAGAGAAGGGAGGTTGAGGATGAGGATAAAGAGGACTTCTCCAAAAGGGAGGAGGACTCAGGCTGGGAAGGCACATCCACTAGAACCCATCCCCCTCCTGACAATCCAGTTGCATCTAGAACTAGGAGGCAAGCAGTGTTACAGGCCCCTCTGCGAGAGGCAGTGAGACCAGAAGGAAGGAAATTAATGATTAAAGTGCCATTTACCACTCTTGATTTAGAGGCATGAGAAAGGATTGATAAGAATTATCACATTCATCCAATACTTACTGCCAAACATCTACAATATGTTATCAAGCAACACAATCCAGATTGGGCTGACATCCAGTTACTACTAGATGCTTTCACTGAAATAGATAAATAGCTGATCTTAAAGACAGTAGGGACTTTGGCAGAGTATCACTGCAAGAGCAAGCAGCTAGATGTAAAATAATATTTCCCCCTCCAAGACCTAAAATGGGATCCCAGTGTATCAGCAGAAGTAAAGAAATTAGCAGATTATCCAGAGTGGATAGCAACAAGAGTGGAAAGAGCTATTTCAAAAACCATAAATTAGTCTGCCTTATATTCCCTTAAGCAAGGGCCTTCCGAGACTCCGTCCAAGTTTCTAGAGCATTCAAGGGATGCTATGCGTCGCCATACAACATTAGATCCGGGGTCTGAGATAGAGATGAATCAGCTAGTTAACTCATTTTTGGGACAGTCTGCTAGAGATATTAAGCATAAACTTCAGAAAATTCAGGGACCGGAAGAGAGAAACCTCGTAGTCTTGCTAGAAAAAGCATGGAGAGTATTTAGTAACCAGGATGAAGGATATAAACAAGGAATGAAAAAGCTGGTGGCAGTAGTACAAGAAGAAAGGCAAAGAAAATGCAATCAAGGACCACCCAGACAAGGACTACCTCAGCTGGACAAAAACCAGTGTGCGATCTGTAAAAGAGCTGGTCACTGGAAAAATCAATGCCCAGAACGAAGACGAGGTGACCAACAAGTAGTTGCGCACATGTACAAAACAACTCAAGAGGACCACGGGATTCCACCCCAGCGGATCCACTGGTTATAACAATGAAGCTGGGGGAAGAAGGAAAAAGGGTGGAATTTTTAGTTGATACTGGGGCCACATATTCAGTTTTAAATAAAACTTTAGTACCTGTAGAAAATAATTATGTTGCAGTGCAGGGAGCAACTAGACAGCCTGAAAAAGCATATTTTTGCAAACCTTTAAGGTACAAATTGGGAAAACAATGGGATATTCATAGGTTTTTGTATATCCCCAATTCGCCAAAAGCACTTTTAAGAAGAGATTTATTAGAGCAGTTACAAGCAACCATTACATTCAAAAAAGGGGAGGTTACTTTAAAGGTGAATGATCTAAAGTACATAGAGGTGTTAAGCTTAAGCTTAACAGCCATTAAAATTAAAGAAGAAATTAATAAAGAGCTATAAAGTCAAGTATTTCCCGGAGTTTGGGCCTCTGATGTACCAAGAAGAGGGAAAAATGCCTCCTCCACAGTAATTTACCTAAGGAAAGGACACAACCAGTAAGAATTAAGCAGTACCCCCTGAAAAAAGAAAACAGAGAAAGAATCAGGCCAATGAGTGAAAATTTTCTGTGGTTAGGGTTATTGAAAAAATGCCAATCTAATTTCAATACTCCCATTTTACCCATTCGGAAACCTGATGAGTCATATCAGATAGTACAGGATTTGAAGGCTGTCAATAAAGTAGCAGAAGATTTATATCCTGTGGTAGCAAACCCATGTACTTTACTAACTTGTCTAACACCTGAGCTAACCTGGTTTACCATTTTAGACCTAAAAGATGCCTTCTTTTACCTCCCTATCCACTAAGCCAGCCATAAAATTTTTGCATTTGAATGAGAAAGCCCTAAAAGCAAGCGCAAAACCCAACTCACATGGGCCGTGTTGCCTCAGAGTTTCAAAAATTCCCCCACTCTGTTTGGGGAACAACTAGCAAAAGATCTGGAGTCCTGGGAAGCTCCACAGGAAGAAAGAAAGCTATTGCAATATGTAGATGATCTTCTAGTAGCCACTCAGACAAGAGAAGCATGTGTGGCCTGGATGGTAAGCCTTTTGAATTTCCTAGGACTCCAAGGATACAGAGTATCAAAGAAAAAGGCACAGGTAGTGAAACAGAAGGTAATCTACCTGGAGTACAAAGTTAGTGTTGAGCAACAGACTTTAGGGCAGGCTCGCAAAGAAGCAATATGCCAAACCCCAAACAATAAAAGAACTCTGAACATTCTTAAACATAGCAGAGTAGTTCTGTCTGTGGGTTTATAATTACAGACTGCTCATCAGACCCCTCTATGCTCTTATTGCTAATAAAAATAGAAATCTCCAGTGGACAAAGGAAGCCACACGGGCCTTTCACCAGCTAAAGAGTGTCCTCATGTCAGCTCCAGCTTTGAGACTTCCAGATATAAGTACACCATTCCTTCTATTTTCCCATAAAAGACAGAGAATTGCCCTGAAAATATTGGCTCAAGTCCATACCGGAGGGCAGTTGCTTACTTCTCCAAGCAACTAGATGCAACAGCCAAAGGATGGCCAGGTTACCTCAGAGATGTAGCAGCAGTCACGCTGAATATTCAAGAAGCATGCAAGTTTACCCTAGGACAAAAAATGACTGTACTAGTGTCCCACACAGTGTCTGCAGTACTAAAAGTAAAGAGCAGCCACTAGCTTTCACCACAGAAGTTCCTGAAATACCAGGCCATCATGGTAGAGCAAGATGATGTAGAGATAGTGGTGACTAATATTGTCAACCCAGCTTCTCTTCTCAGTGGAAATCAAAGAGAAGCAGTACACTATGATTGCCTGGAGACCATTGAAGCTACCTACTCCAGCCACCCAGACTTAAAGGACACTCCTTTGGACGATACAGAGACCTGGTTCACTGATGGGAGAAGCTACCTTGCCAGTAGAAAGCGACATGCTGGATACACAGTAACTACCTGCAGAGAGGTAATAGAGTCTGGACCCTTACCAACAGGCACCTCTACACAGAAGGCCAAGATAATTGCCTTGACCCGTGCCTTGGAAATGGCAAAAGGAAAGAGAATAAATATCTATACAGACTCAAGGTATGCATTCGGAGTCGTGCATGCACATGGAGCCATCTGGAGAGAGAGGGGACTGCTGACCTCACAAGGAAAGAATATCAAACATGCTCAAGAGATAATCCGGCTACTGGAAGCAGTTCAGCTGCCTGAAAAGGTAGCAATTATGCATATTAAAGCACACCAGAGAGTGAGCTCAGAATTAGAAGAAGGATATGAACTGGCAGATAGAGAGGCAAAGGAAGCAGCGAAACGTGAGGTAACTATTGAAGGAGCCCTAATTCCAGATGGACAAATTTCCCTTGAAGGTAAGCCAGAATATACTAAGATAGAAAACTACTTGAAGATTAGAAAGGGACATACAACCAAGAAAGGTTGGCCACCATTAAAGGAAAGCTAGTAATCCCTTCCCATTTGCTGTGGTCACTAGTAAGGGAGGAGCACCAGAAAGCACACTGGGGAATAGATACCCTATATGCCTATTTGATTGAGAGAATCGTTGCTTAGAATTTATATGCCACTATTACTCAAATGACCCAACAGTGTGATCTTTGCCTCCAGACTAACCCCAAAAATACCCCCAGGCCAAAACTTGGTCAGATTGGGAGAGGCCATGGGCCTGGACAGCAGTGGCAAATTGACTTTTCAGAACTCCCACAGAAAGGGAGGTACCAGTATTTATTAGTACTGACAGATACATATTCAGGGTAGCCAGAAATAGTCCCCACCAGAACTGTCAATGCTTGAGATGTGACCAGGGTATTATTACAAGAAATAATACCACGCTTCAGAGTTCCAGCCACAATATCCTCGAACAGAGGATCACATTTCATTTCCAGAATAGTGCAACAGATTAATAGCCACCTGGGCATAGATTGGGAACTTCACACTCCATACTGCCTCCAATCGAGCAGCCAAGTGTAGAAAATGAATCATTTGATTAAGCAGCAGACTGTAAGACTAGGGCAAAAAGTTAATTTACCCTGGCCTCAAGCTCTTCCACTGGCACTGTTGTGAATTCGAACTAAACCTAGAGCTAAAGAAAAGCTGAGTCCCTTTGAAATGCTTTATGGAAGACCATTTAGAACACAAAAAGGAACGTCCACCCACATTAGGGAAGTAACAGTGGCCACCTACATGGTGGCTTTAAGTAGACAGCTCAGAGAAATTAAGACACTCGTGGCTGGAACTCAGAACGAGGAACTAGATAGACCAGTACATTACATACATCCTGGGGATTATGTGTATGTTGTCTCTTACAGAAAAGACTTTAGAACCACAGTGAGAAAGACCATTCCAAGTGCTTCTCAGCACCTTCACCGCAATCAAGATCAAGGAACAGAATGCCTAGATCCACCACTCTCCAGTGAAGAAGGCCCCAGAAGCCCCTTGGAGAGTGACACCAGGAGACAATGAACTGAGACTAAAACTTACTTGGGCAAAATGAGTATATTGTGGCCGGGGGTCGTTTGTAATTTCATTTACAAAATTGTTTTGTGTATAATTACAACTAGAGTCTTAAAATCCAAACCAGTGCTGAATGGCCTTAGTCCCAAGCTTTTAATCATTATACTGGATCCATGGGATAACCTTCTGAGATAAAAGATTTAAACCTATCCACTGTAGTAATCCACAGAAATCAGGTATATGAAGAACAAGAGTAGCAGGAACAGGAAGTGTAGACACTTCAAGAGATCAAAAGAGAAGAAATCAAATTAAGATGCCGAGTAGTCAATAAGGGACCAGATGCAATTAGTGTCTCAGCCTATCCTGTATACAGACACCAAGAAGTTTGTCATAGCCCAAGTGAATCAGACTGTTAGTGTAATTTCACATTAATACACCCTGTAGAAGAGACTTACCATTGGGCTCGTGATGCTATCAAGCTCTCATTTAAATTTAAAATAGATACTATATCTTTTACAATGGCAAGACCTTATACAACTCACACCAGTACTCAGGCAGTTCAGACGCAACACAAACTTCAACCTAAAGTATATAAAATGGGCCCATACGTAGTGAGGAATATAGGTGAACAACAACTGTTGTTCAATCCAGAGTAGTCTCTCAAACGTGTTCAATTACTAATGCAAATTAACATCTCAAAAATCCAACCAGCCTGCTCCTCTTTCCTAAGAACATCCTTTGAGGGCTGGACAACGTGGTTACAAAGATAAGTATACCTCAAGAACAGAATAAAAAAAGATCTAACTAAGATATTAAAGACAAGATTAGGAGTTTTAAATAGAATTGATTCAGAAATACTGATGAACAAGCTGGCCACTACAGCAGGTGGCCTAGCAAAATTGAAGCAGCCTTTACAGTCATCTCTATTAGCATTAGGAACTAGCCAGTGGCAGATATCAAGAGTACTACCAAAGTAGAAATAGGCCGGGGACCAAGACCACAAGTTAATAGTAGAAATGCTTAGTACGGTTCAACATAATGTGTCCTTAGCTTTCAGTTTCATACAAGTGTCGTAGACATCTTTTCACTAAAAATCCTTTCATTAGGATTTTTCCTTCTGAGAAGCTAAAAGGCCTCAGAGACAGAATGTAAACAATGGTTATCTGCTGCTGTGGAATGCAACAGGTCCACCTGTGATTGGCCCATCTTGGATGTTTATAATTAATGGCCAATCAAGGACCGAGCTATCTCGGACAGAGTCCGAGAGAGCTGCCTTTGTTATCATTCTTTCTTTTTCTATTCTTAGCTAGCCTTCTGATGAAATATTTTCTTCTATTCTTTTAGTATAGTTTTAATATAATATATATCATAAAATAATAAATCAAGCCTTCTGAACATGGAGTCAACATTCTCATCTCTTCCCTCATCCAAGAACCCCTGTGAACACGGTCACATACAAGCACAGTTATGGATGCAAGCAACAGCAGCTTTAATCATATGAGAAAAGGGTGAAAGTGATTTTCCAGCTGAAATTCAGAAAGATTGTCTAAGATAATGCAATTGATTTTTAAAAAAAGTTTCAATCCTAGTGGACTATAGTAAATTTCACCTATGATCCTGCTTCTAATGTGGCCACTACCTTTGTGCTTACTATATGTAATGCCACTGTTTACGTTATCCACCCCATCATTGCACTAGGATTAAATCATTAAAAAATTGTGCTCTACCCTTCAGAACATAAGGTATAGGCATGGAAAGTGAATAAAAAGTGGCAAACAGTAAACTTAGAATCTTGTGTTACTAGGAAAGAACTAGAATTAATTTGTGAAAACAATACTATTAATGCTCAAGATGTGTCTAGACACTAAACAAAGTATTTGCCACTTTGAGATCCATCCAGTCACTGATCAGAAAACTGTACTTGTACATCTAAACAGAAGTTGTGTATGCTTGAGAATTGCTTGTGCTATTGTAAAAATTAATGACAACGATGTTATTTTGTCTTATAGAAATCATTCTAATTTTTGTATTTGTAATTTTGTTAAGATTATTGGGTGTGATTTTTCGTATTTAGCCCCAATGACATCCCGCCAACTGATTAACACTAATTACACAATGTATCACAGACTATCACCTACTCCTGTTAGAATGGACTTCACATTAGTAAAACAATTAATTAAACACCAAGACCTATTAGAGATCTTAAAGAAAATCCAAAAAAGCAGAGAGAAAACTCAAATTACTATCCAACATGATACAAAAAAAATAACCAGAATTCTGCAAAGAATAAAACAAAATGCAGATCATCACTAGTAGGATGTAATCTTTAAGTAGTCACCAACTGAAAATGAGATCTTTAATATGTTGTGTCATCCCATTATAGTTTTGTTAATATTAGTTAGAATAAGTTTAGGGTTATCTTTTATAGGTACTTTTATAGGTACTTAGGTGAACTAGAGTATGCAAGGCTCTTTATGGTATTAGCAGGCCAATGGAGCCTAACAACAAACCAAAAAGAAGACCATAACATGATCTTAAAGGAAAAGAGGGAGAAAAGGAAAAAGAGCCAATATGGGACAACAAAAGTAAAACAAAGGAGGAAGAAGACTTAGATCTAGTTGCTCCCACCCTGAGGGTGGGGTCAGTCGGCCCAGTCCCACCGCAGGCCCTAGCCTGGCCAGGGCGCAGTTGCCCTGCCCTCCCTGCCCCCCCTTCCCCCCCGCCAATGCCTCTGTCACCACCGACTCAATCAGGTAGGGCGGGGGGAGGTGCAACTCAGACAGGGTCCCAGTCAGTGAAGGAGGAGAAAAGCGAGCTTTGGCAGACAGGGATGCTGCCGCCACCCCCACTGCCACCACTGCCCCCTCCTCAGGAGAAGAAGCTGGGGGGCAGATTCTTCTACCAGGAGGGGGAAGGGGATGGATGGCGTGTGCAGCCCACAGCAGTACCCCTTGAGGAGGAGCCAAGGGGCAGAGCCCTCTACAAAGAGGGTGGAAAGAGAACCTGCCATGGGGGGAGTAGTCTCTCTTCTCTCAGGCCTGTGAGTTACCATAGCAACCCTGAAGCTGAGGAGCAGCTTCAGGAGATGATGTCACTGAGGCACGCAGACACCCAACCTGGGTTACAAGAAGCAGCAAATCCTGCGTAGTACTTTCCAGGATTGGGGGTAGGCAAAGTAGATTATATGGTACAACAAAGTCAACTGAATCAGAGACTTCCTGCTCGAGTAGCTCCGAGGAAGATGAACTTGATGAACTCATTACAGCCTTGAGCAAGCGAAAGAGGGGAAAGATAGCGAAAAAAGTCATCAAAGAGCTTAACCCCATGGCGAAACATACTCAGTCAAGAAAAGGAAAATAACCAGTTTTACAAACCCCACTATGACAAGCTATTGACAACCAGGGGCCAATATATGTGAGGGTTCCATATTCCCTTATGGAGTTAAAGCAGTGGAAAGCTACTGTGGGAAAATATAAAGAAAATCCAGATAAAGTGACCCAGTTGGTAGAAAGAGCAATTGATCTGCAAAATCCTGATTGGGCTGATCTGAAGTCTATGTTAGAAAAAATACTTGACCCCACTGAGAGACGAATGGTCAATAAGACCATCACAACGTTCATTGAGGGGATCATAGCCAGTGGGCTGTATCAAGACACTATCAATGAGATATTTCCCCTTGAAAACCCTGAGTGGAATGCAAATATACCAGAACAGATGGCAAGACTAAAGCGATATCAAAACCTTGTGGTCTATGGGTTAAAACATGGGGTCCCTAAAACTATAAACTGATCAAAGCTTTACAAAGTAAGGCAAAATTATAATGAAACACCTACTGCTTTTTAAAACAAGCTAAGAGAAACTGCCATCAAATATGCAGATCTACTGCCATAATGAAATAATGGTAAAGCACATTTAGTACTTTTATTTATAAGTCAGGCTTCAAATGATATAAGAAGAAAGCTGCAGAAGACAGAGGGAGTTCGAGACATAGATAAATTGCTAGAGGTTGCCTGGAAAGTGTTTCAAGACAAGGGCTCAACTGAAAGAGTTAAATCCCAACCTAGTAAGAAGGCTACTCAGGAAAAGTCATCCAAGAAAGTTTCCCCTACAGAGAAAGACCAGTGTACATACACTACAAGAATTTGGGACACTGGAGGAATGACTGTCTAGTGCTGAAAGAAAAATCCTCAATTCCCCAACTCCCAGTAGTACAAACCTCAAGTGGTTCAGGTTCTGAGTGATGGGGACCGAAGGCTACCCCCCCAGCGGAGCCTTTGGTTACAGCTAAGCTGAGGAAAAATAACATTGAGTTTTTAGTAGATACTGGAGCAGCATATTCTGTGTTCAAGACCTTAGAAGGGAAACTGAGTCAAGATACTGTACATTTCTCAATAGTGCCTGATAATTGTATAATGTCATCTGATGGATTTCTTATAGTTGTTAGTAACTTTCTTTAGCAGTTCTCCGTTTCAGGATTCAGCAGTTGTCTGTTTCAAGACCAAGAAGGACATTCAGGGATGTCAAAGATCAACATCTCCAGTCAATGAACCTTCTCCTTAAACTCAGCTGTTTGGACTTGAAACAATCAATGAGCATTCTTTGCATGGTTGTTTGGGTTTCTTATATTGTAAACCTTGTTTTAGTGATATAATAGAAGTAGATATTCTACAGGTAAAGAATCTCCCTGATCATTCTATGTCAGCATCTGCTTGAGGTTTGACTGGCAATGGATAAACCTCTTGAGATGTGTTTTTTCTCTCTTCTGCAAGGGCCCAGTAGAAGAATTGCACACGCAGCTCCTTTTTCTTTTTTTATTATAGTAAAAAGGGTGAATTGTGGCGGCAGCTCTCTTCAAAGAGAGCAGCAGGCACAACTTTCCCAAGGATTTCTCCTAGGGAAAGGCAGTGAGAAAGCTCAGAGAAAGAAGATGAAAACAATTCTTATCTCTACTTGCTGCGCCTGTTGTTTGGCACATGTGGAATGTGTTATGGAGATTGTTTACCGAGAGTGATTTGTTAATTGGACTCCCGTGATGGTTGTTTGGATTGATTGGCCAAATAGGTCAAAGCTGTGTTGTGACTGTTGGAGACAGTCACGGGTTTTTCTTTAGTATCGATAATATAGTATTAGTGTAATATAGTATAGCTTAATAAAGCAATTGTTCAGCATTCTGGAATCATTGGAGTCACTGCATATTATTCCCCAGATGGGGGTCACTCATCTACGATACTTCTTCTAAGGGGTTTTACAGTTTCTCTAAGCTGGGTTCTTCAGACAGTCCCAGCAGATTCTGTGTGTGGGTTAGATTCCCTAAATACCTATGGAAATCATGTCCTCAGGGAACTCAAATGTGTATTTGTTGTAAATGTTGTTTAAAGTGGAAAACCCTGTATAACTGCTAAGTTTCTGGAGAATTTTGTCATGTCTAATATGACTGTGGCTGTGCTAATTACCCATAGAAATCTCTGCCTTCTCACATAATAGAAAACTGATCTCTGGAGCTCACTGCCATAAGACAAAACAATTCATCTTTCTGAACAATAGCACTATAAAAATCAAATTGCATAAAAAGCCTCCATAAGGAACATAAAGTGAATAAGACTGGTCTGATCAGGAAGAAACCCTCCTCCATCAGGCTACCCACTGCTGGGAACTACCACTGAGCCACAAAGCTGTCTGCTCTGGGGGCCACAGCTCAGAGAAAGTTTCTGTTCTTCTGTCCATGACCACTATTGGGAGACCAGGGGGTTTTTAGAGACACACAGCCAGACATTTCTTCTCTAGTGGCTCCATGTGCCCAGGAATTGGCTGTAATGCAGCAGCAATCCAGTCTCTCATGTGCACCTTTTCAGGTCACTCCAGGGCTGAGCACAGGCTTAGAGTAAGCTGTGAGAAAGCAAAGAGGAAAACACTGAACTCACAAGAAGAAATGGGGGAAGGAATGAAGGAAGTGGAGCGCTTAAGGCAACATCAAAATCATGCCAGTTTGGGTGTCTAAGGCTGCTGTTTCAGCACAGAGTAGGTGAAGGGAATGTGAGCTGGTGGTTTGGAGACAGAGCCATGCAGGGCTTTCTCTCCTGTCTCTGATGTTTCCACAGGTGAAATGGGAGCATGTTTGGGATCTCCGTGCCTGCAGCACATCCCACTTCAGCCTGGACAGCAGCAGAGATGAAGTGCAGTAGGCTGTCACCACTAATTTTGGCCACTTTACTGAAATGCCTGAATTGGGTGTGTGGTTGACCTGTGTTCAATGCAAAGTGTGGATCCATCTTCCCTGTCTCTCCTCTGAATGAAGGGTCCACTTAATCTCCTTCATCAGGTTGTTACAGGCAAACACAGGGAATCCAGGCCAGGGAGAAGAACAAGCTTGATCAAGACAAATGAAAGAATCAGGTTCCCAGGCCTCGCCTCCAACCAGTAGCTTCATTGTACAACAGGGCGGATTTTTAAAGTCGAAATCATTCCCAACTCTAGACAGAACTGAATGATTCAAGATAAAAAAAAAAAAAAAGGAAAAACTCCAGGTGTAGCAGCCACAGGGCCTGCAAGGCCTCCCTGGCAGTCTGTTACCTAAGATAAGAAATGCCTAGTCATGATGACTGGACCAAAAGACCCCTCTTCTGCCTCGGACCCTCGTTATCTCTCTGTGTAAGACCATTGGTCATATACACCTCAACCCTTACTATTGGACTGTTTCCCAAAACCCACCTACCCTATATAAACCCCTGCCTCTGCCCAGTTCGGCAGAAGAACTGTCCCTGACACCCTTCGCAGAGACTGACAATAAAGACACATCTGCGGAACCTCACACAGCTCTTCTCCTCTCTCATCCCTGCGTCTGCCGAGGCACTTAGCGAGCAAAAAGCTGAAATCGCTAAAGAGCTGAATTCACCAAAGAGCTGATCTCACTTAAAGAGCTGAGCTGCTTGCTAAGGTTGCCTGCAGCTGGGAGCCTGCCTGGGGCACCTGGACAGGTTGTGCTTAGCGGGACTTGGCCATCTGGGACACCTACGGCAGCCGGGGTCAGACAGACCTGGAGAACCCAGACCGTAATACGTGGCGCTCCGAACTGCGTGCTTGCACCCTAGCTCAGCAGAGAGCAGAATTCTTTTTAAATTGTCACTGCCTCGGTTCGCTACAACCCACTGAAGTTCTCCGTTATAGAAGAAGCTATCTGAAGAGGTGTCTGATGACCCTCCATATCGACATCTGGGACCAGGTCCTGAGGACTCGTGAAATGGAGATTTTTTGGAGTTCACTTGAGCTAGCAAAATGAATTAAGCATCTAAATTTTAGCTTGTAGAATTATGTGTTGAATTTTAACCTTTTACTTAAGAAACCTCTGCCATGGTACAAAGGGCATAGGAAAGTGCAAATTCTGGAAATTTCTTGCATAAAGAACAATACCGGGAGAAGACCAAGGGATGCAAGGAACCCAGATAAAGAGGCTCCTCTGTCTCCAAGCTCATCAAGACCGACAGACATACTCAGATAAGCACCAAGGGACCAAAAGCACATGCACAAAGGAGAAAAGTTCAAAAGTTCAGTCATGAGGAAGACCACAATCTTCGGCCTCAGAGACCACCAAAGACCCCCATGCAACCACCACGGCAAACAACACATGCCCAGAAGGGCGTGGATCTAATTACCATGCGAAGCGAGGACAGGTGTGGCCAGGGGTTGAATATGCATGGAAAGGTTGAGCAATGTATTGCATATGGAACACCTTTGGGAATAAAGATGTGGGTCAGACCAAGGCTCAGGGCACAAGTTTTCACGAGAGCTATCTAGCTTGTGCCGGGCGCTGACATACATACCCACTTCCTAACTACATCAGGTTGTGGCGTCTATTTATTCAGTATATCGCTTCATTTGGCGACCATGAAGGGACAACTCTGCTCCCCTGCTGGTCCAGTTGGGGGCAGATGCCCTCAGGTGCCATGGGGTTCTTCCCTGGGAGGGACTCTGCACCTCGGCTGTACACTGCGGAGAGCAGACCACAGCCCATTGCGACTGCGGACGTAAGCGGTATGTATTAATTTATTTTTTTTAAGGTTGGCATCTGGTAAGTTGCATCGAGATGTTTTTGCGCGCAGTTTTGCCCAGGGTGCTTGCAAGCAAACTGCCTGCCGGGGGTGAGACTGGTGGCGGGGGGTCCCCAACTGATAGAGCAGCTGGGGGAGGGAGAAATCCCGACTTTGGTTTGGTGTGTTTGTTACGTCCGGATGTGCATGCTTGTGTGTGGGTGGGTGGGTGTGAGTGAAATGGTGAAGCGCGCTGATCACTGCTCAGAGATCTCTGCTTTAAGGGGAAAGGCAGCAGAGGTGCGGTGCAAGTCCCTGCTAACAAACAGGGGCTCGCAGAGCGGGGCAGCGTTGTTGGGAAGCGCAGACGCGATGTGACGTTGCTAGGAAGTGCAGACACGTTGCAGTGTTGCTAGGAAGTGCAGGCACAGTGCAGTGTTGCTGGGAGGCACAGGTGCGGTGCGGCATTGCTGGAAAGCGCAGACACGACAGTGGCGCTAGCAAGCGGACGCGCGCGGCCCCGGGCACCCCTGGGCCTTAGCGCAGTGCGGGGGGGCATAAGCCGAGGCTTGAGGCGGCTAGTGGGAGCGGGCACAAACCATGGTTTTGTGAGGTTGCTTTGAACACCACTAGCTGAATAGCGCAGCTAGCAGGAGCGTAGTACAAGTTAGGATTTGCAAGCGCCGCATTGCTGGTTGTTAAGGGGCGGGAACCAGCTAAAGGTAGCCAGCAAGCCCGGCTGGGCTAAGAGCTAAGCGTTTGTTGTGTGATAACGCTGCCCTTCAGTGTCAAAAGCTGTTACTGGAAGATCCTTTGTGTGAAAAATGCGTATTTTATGATTGGCTTTTTGCAAATATTCAAATGAATATTATATGTGTTGTGTTAGAAAGTAATGCTGCATTAATTCTCTTAAGTAGCGTGTTAAATATAGTTTTAGGTAATAAAAATTGCTAAAATAGAAATTATGCTATGTAGGATACTTTTTTAAAGAAAGGACTCGTAGAGAGATAGCAGCCCCAGGACACCTAAATCTTTCAGAGAAGAAGAATTTATTGCCCTCTTATCAGAAGAAACGAACTTCTTCCTGCCTTGAAGGTGCCGTTAAGATTCAGAGGAAGAAGTTGACGATGACCAGACAGAATCCTGTATTTGAATGGAATTTATGCATCATGTATGAAGTGTATGAATATGCAACAGGCTATTGTTTTTAAGAGTTAATATTTTGTTAACAGGTGTCCTTTTTCGGGCTTGTGCTGCCCAGAAAAAGGTACCAGACGTCCGTAAGTCTTTGTTTCTATTGTCTCATATTGTCCAAATTATTATTATTTTAATTGTATTACTATTTTTATAACCATTTTATTACTATTAAACTTTTAAAATTTTAAAAACCAGTGATTGGTGTTTTTCACTCCTTTCATTACGGGGTTTGCTGCTTGGTTTTTGCTACAAGCGAGAGGTGATTTGCCCACGGTGGCTGCGGAACTTCAAGCCCAGGCCAAGAGAGCCCGGCCTCCCAGACAGGCTCTGCACAGGTGGTTTCAGCTTGAACCAAGTCAGTCTCTCCACCCAGCAGGGGACTGGGTAGTCATAGAACAAGAGGACGGAGGGATAGACAGAGTGTTCTTGAGAAGGATATACCAAAGTTCAACAAGTTGCTATCTAGCCGTTGACTGGGAACAACCACCAGTTGAACGGGCACTTAGAAACCCCTTGAGGTGGGGTCTGAAAAGGGTGATTCCCTGTTTCGTGTGCAGATTGACAGCTTTTTGCTGGGAGCCAGACTGGCACAACTTAGGTTCTCCTCCGATGTTTAAAGTGTCAGAGGAGGCGGTATTGTATTTCATATAGACGGAGATCCATGTGTCGTGCATGCACCCTTAAATTACCGAGATACTATAACCCAGGGGTTTAACAAGCAAGGTGTGAAATACTGAATTCAATCTGTGGAAAAAGCCACTTAGTCCCTGAAACCTGGGACATTTTTGGAGAAGATTGGGAAAGGATAAAGGAGTGGCACAGCCTTAGTATCAGAAAGAAGAACTAAGGAATTTTTTTCTTCTTTTCTGTCACGAACCGTCCTTACAAATGGTTTTCGTGATGGTTCCTGGGGTGATCTCAGAGTGCAAAAAACCAACAAGGTACAAGGGAGTTTGCAATGATAATCAAAACAAATGCATCTTTATTGAATAACCACAGCAAAATGCGTTGGGGAGGAATTGGGGAAAAAGGGAAAAATAAGGAAAAGAGGGAGGAGAAAAAGAAAGGTATACAGCTACCAAATGTAGAACGGTGAAGTCCTTCGATGTCCAGCCGATGGAGTTCACCAGGTCATGTCCGGGGAGATATCAGGGGTGCAGTTCATCTGGACTCTAATTATACTCTTTTTTGATGGGGGAAGGGGAATGAATTTTGAAACCGAATCCAAGGTAGTCTACTGTATCTTCGGGTGAAAGAATGGTGTTTAGAAAAGGGTACACACAGTCTATATTCTCAGCAGTGGGCAAGAGCCATTGGTCCACTGCCTGCACCTGCAACATCCATCTTGCTGTGGTCAGCTTGTCTCCCCCCACACACCTCCCCCGGGTTGGGAGTTTCAGTCCCAGTTCTTGGAAAGAGTGGGGAGGGGGCCTTTTCACATAAGGGTTTAATGTCTCGGTTTTTTTGATGAAGAGGCTTCTTATATCTCAGTTTGTCTGTCACGGTGGTTGCAAACGAGTGAGAGGGGTCTTCTTTGGGGAGCCACCCAGAACTCAGGAGAAGTCCGGCCAGGCCAGGAGGTGGGGAAAAATTCCAGAGCTATTGTTGCAAAAAGGGCAGAATGTCCTTCTCTTCTTTTCATTGAGCTCAGTGTAGCATACAGTAAACACACCTGTGAAACAATAGCTTAGCAATGCTCTCAGGTCTCGGGGCTCTTGGCGTGTGACTTTCTCCTACAGGGCCAGAGATTTAAGACAGGGGGGTCTTTTCTTTAGTGGTCCCCAATGACGATCGTGAGGCAGATGAGGGAAATTTCGGACAGAGTCTCACATTTTCTCCCCAGTGGTTTGGATTGAACCCTTAGGAGTTTGTAAATTTGTGTGGGACTGGGCAAACAACAAACGAATAGAAGTTAATGGTTGATTATGATCTATAAACTAATAAATTAATAGTTTAATATTAAAGGTAATTAATTAAAGTATTATAGATTATTAATTTGGCTATTAATATTTTAATTTGGTTATTTGATTAACTAATAAATCTTTATTAATATTTTTGGGGTTTATAGCTATAACTTTAATATTTTTAATTTGGATATTAGCTTAATTATTAAATTTTTTTATCACAACTAGAAGAAAAAAAAAAAGAAAGTTTTTAATTTGTGACTCATATTTGAACAATTAGAACTGAATAAGCTAAGCTTGCTCTAAAAAAGACATAATGGGAGCAAGGCAGAGTAAGGAAGTACCAAAGGCCAGCCCATTAGGGTGTGTCTTAGCACATTGGAGAGAAATAGAAGGCAAAGGGGGCACGGAAAATAAAAAAAGCCTAATTAAATATTGCTCCCATTGGCGACCATTATATTGCCTAGAGGAGGGGGCAAGATGGCCTCCTACAGGTACATCGGAATATAATACCCTGTTACAGCTAATGTTGTTTCTACGGAGGGAAGGGAAATGGGAGGAAGTTTCTTATTGTGATATGTTCTTATCCCTCCGAAATAACCCTGATTGGCAAAGGGACTGTGGCATCAGGGCCCCCTCTGACCCCCTCGTTCTGGCTCTTGAAAGAGAAAACAGAAGCAAAATGGGAGAACTTAAACGGTGCTGCTCGGCCTGTAGCATAAGACAGAGATGCACCAGGACAGATAAAGTTTATGAGGCAGCAATAGAGGAACAAGAACAAGATGTAGACAACCTATTTAGCCCTCACTTGGGAGGGCAGGGGGGAAGGGGTGGAGACTTGGGAGGGGCATCAGCACCACCTACTCTACCTACACCACCTACATCACCTACTCCACCTATTCCACCTATTCTTCCTACTACTCCTACTCCTACTCCTTCTCCTCCTTTGGAGGAGACACCAGGTCCAACCCCTCCAAGCAGCCCAATTGCATGACAAACCAGAGGACAAACACTACAGGCCCCTTTACGGGAGACTGTAATACCAGGCGTAGAAAAGATATTGGTTAAGGTGCCCTTCTCCACCCTTGATTTGGAAGCATGGGAAAGGGTTGCGGGAAATTACCAAAATGACCCAGTAAACACTGCTAAACGTCTACGATACATTATGAAGCAGCACAATCCAGACTGGGGTGATATTCAATTGTTATTAGACGCATTCACTGAAACAGAAAAACAGTTGGTTTTAACAACAGCAGGGGACCTGGTAGCAGACCACTTTAGACAACAAGTGGATCTAAAGGAATATTTTCCACATCAGGACCCAGGCTGGAACCCGAACCAACCAGCAGAAAGACAGAGGCTAAAGAATTATCAGGATTGGATTATATTGGGAGTGGAAAGAACAATGCCTAAAACTATAAATTGGTCAGCTTTATATGCTATTAAACAGGGACCCTTGGAATCCCCCACAGAGCTCCTAGACCGCCTGAGAAACGTAATGCGACACTATACACCACTGGACCCTGCATCTGATGTGGGGATACAACAACTAATTAACCTATTTTTGGTACAGTCCATGGGGGATATTAGGCGCTAAATCCAAAAAATACGAGAAGAAGATGCACAGAATTTAGAAACTTTATTGGAGGAGGCTTGGAGAGTCTTTAGCAACAGAGAAGAGGGGTATGAACGAGGGATGAAAAGCTTAATAGCAACAGTGCAGGAGGAACGGAAAGAAAAACATGAAAGCGGGCAAGGACCACCCAGGCAGGGCCCTCCTCGATTAGGCAGAAATCAATGTGCAAACTGTAAGAAACAGGGCCATTGGAAGAAGGACTATCCAGGACAGAAACAGAATGGTCAAGGGAAGCAAAGGAGAGGGGTGGTTGCCCATGTGCAAGAAGATTAGGGGGGACCGGAGGAGACTACCCCAGCAGCCCCTCTGGTTGTAAATCTGAAGCTGGGGGAAATGGAAAAAGAAGTAAAATTTCTAGTCGACACTGGGGCAACGTACTCAGTTCTAAATACAGACTTGATGCCCATAGAGGATGATTATGCTATAGTTACGGGAGCGGCTGGTCAAACTGAAAAGGCATTTTTCTTTAGGCCGCTAAAATACAAACTGGGAAAGCAGTGGGGGATCCACAAATTTCTATATATGCCCAACTTCCCTGAGCCACTTTTGAGCAGAGATTTGCTGGGACAATTACAGGCAACTATTGCATTTAAAAATGGGGAGATGACTCTGGAGGTAAATGATCAAAAGTATGTAGAAATATTGAGTTTGATATTAACCACCAGCGAAGTCATGAGGGAAACTGAAATTGATGAAGAGATAATGAATCAGGTATTCCCTGAGGTATGGGCCTCTGATGTACCAGAGAGAGCAAAAAATGCTCCCCCTATACAGATCAGGCTAAAAGAGGGAAAGCAACCTGTCAGGGTTAAAGAGTAACCCTTAAAGAGGGAGGATAAGGAAGGAATTAACCCAGTAATTGAGAACTTTTTGTGTCTAGGATTATTAAAAGAATGTCAATCTGATTTGAATACCCCTATCCTACCAGTCCGCAAACCTGATTGGTCATACCGGTTAGTACAGGATCTGTGAGCCGTGAAAAAGGTAACTGAGGATCTGTATCCTGTGGTGGCAAATCCCCACACATTATTAACTTGCTTAACACCCGAACTAACTTGGTTTACCATTTTAGATTTAAAAGATGCCTTCTTTTGCCTTCCTATCCACAAAGCCAGCCAGAAAATTTTTGCATTTGAATTGGAAAGTCCTAAAAGTGGGCGAAGAACTCAACTTACATGGACAAGACTCCCATAATGATTTAAAAACTCACCCACTTTGTTTGGAGAACAACTTGCAAAGGAATTAGAGACCTGGGAAGCCCCTCCAGAGGAAGGGAAGCTGCTACAGTACGTAGATGACATCCTAATAGCCACACGGACAAGACAAGCGTGCGTGGCCTGGACAGTAAGCCTCTTAAACTTTCTGGGACTCCAAGGGTAACGGGTATCAAAGAAAAAGGCCCACGTAGTAAAACAGAAAGTAACTTATCTGGGTTACGAAGTCAGTGTTGGACAATGTACCCTGGGCCAAATCTGGAAGGAGGCAATATGCCAGACCCCAAAACCTCGGACTGCAAAAGAACTATGAACTTTCCTGGGGATGATGGGGTGGTGCAGGTTATGGATCTATAACTATGGACTGTTTGTTAAGCCCTCATATGAACTTATTGCAACTGAAAGCAGGGACATCCAATGGACAAAGGAAGCTACGCAGGCTTTCAACCAACTGAAAAAAGCTCTCATGTCAGCTCCAGCCCTGGGATTGCCAGACGTGAGTAAGCCTTTCCTTTTGTTCTCCCATGAGAAGCAAGGAATCGCCTTGGGAATATTAGCACAGGACCTTGGCCCATACTGTAGAGCAGCTGCTTACTTCTCTAAGCAATTGGATGCAGCAGCTAAAGGGTGGCCCGGATGCCTCAGAGCTGTTGCAGCAGTCATACTGAACATCCAAGAGGCATGTAAATTCACCCTGGGCCAGAAAATGACTGTGCTAGTGTCTCACACGGTGTCTGCAGTGCTAGAGGTGAAAGGTGGGCATTGGCTTTCCCCACAACAATTCCTGAGATACCAAGCTATTATGGTGGAGCAAGATGATGTGGAGATAGTGGTGACTAACATTGTCAATCCAGCCTCCTTCCTCAGTGGAAACCAAGGGGAGCCAGTGGAACATGACTGCCTGGAGACTATCGAGGCCACCTATTCCAGCCGCCCTGACTTGAAGGACACCCCTCTCGAGAATGCAGAAATCTGGTTCACTGATGGAAGCAGTTATGTCATCAATGGAAAACGACACGCCGGGTACGCAATTACTACCTGCAAGGAGGTAATAGAATCTGGGTCCCTGCCAACAAATACCTCTGCACAAAAGGCTGAGATAGTTGCTCTAACTCGGCCCTTGGAATTGGCAAAAGGGAAAGAAATAAACATATATATGGACTCAAAGTATGCATTTGGAGTAGTGCATGATTATGGAGCCATTTGGAAAGAGAGAGGACTGCCGAACTCTCAAGGGAAAAACATTAAACATGCATCAGAAATACTGCGACTTCTAGAAGCAGTCCAGTTGCCAGAGAAAGTAGCAATCATGGACATTAAGGCACATCAGAAGATAAACTCAGAATTGGAAGAAGGGAACGAGAGGGCAGATAGGGAAGCAAAAGAAGCGGCAAAAATTGCAGTAATAACTGAAACAGCCCTGATTCCAGATGGGCAAATTTCCCTTGAAGGTAAGCCAAAATGCAACAAATTAGACAAAAAATTGATCCATGAGCAGAAAGGAGACTATAACCAAGAGGGATGGGCCACCATAGAAGGAAAATTAGTTAACCCCTCCTATTTATTATGGTCCTTAATAAGGGAGGAACACCAGAAAACTCATTGGGGAATTGATGCTCTATATAAATATCTAAACGAAAGGATCATAGCTAGACATTTATGCGCCACTATCACCCAAGTGACTCGACAATGTGACCTGTGCCTCCAGACCAACCCCAAGAATATTCCCAAACCAAAACTTGGCCAGATTGGGAAGGGTCATGGGCCTGGGCAGCAATGGCAGATCGATTTCACGGAATTGCCAAGAAAAGGGGGTATAAGTTTTTACTGGTGCTAACAGATACCTTTTCAGGATGGCCAGAAGCATTCCCCACCAGGACTTCTAAAGCTCGGGAAGTAACTAAGGTATTGATACAGGAAATCATATCACGCTTTGGAGTCCCGGCCACAATCTCCTCAGACAGAGGACCACATTTTATCGCAAAATTAGTGCAACAAGTTAGCCAATACTTGGGTATAGACTGGGAACTTCACACCCCATATAACCCACAATCAAGTGGTCAGGTAGAGAAAATTAATCACTTGATCAAACAACAAATTGTACGATTGGGACAAGAGGCTAATTTGCCATGGCCTCAATCCCTCCCATTAGCGCTGCTGCAGATTTGAACCAAACCCAGGACTAAGGAAAAGCTGAGTCCCTTTGAATTGCTTTATGGGAGACCATATAGGGTGCAGAAGGGAATGTCTGCCCAGGACATATCGCTAACCTCCTATATGATCGCTCTAAATAAACAACTTAAAGCAAATGAAAAATATGTGGCTGGAACTAGGGGTACAGGGCTCGATGCACCAGTACATGATGTACAACCTAGAGACTATGTATATGTTAAGTCTCTTACAGAGAAGGCCCTGGAACCACAATGGGAGGGACCGTACTAAGTGCTCCTTACTACCTTCACTGCAATCAAGATTGAGGAACAAAGTGCTTGGATCCACCACAGCCAGGTTAAGAAAGCTCCAGAAGCCACATGGAGAATAACACCAAGTGATGGTGAACTGAAACTGAAACTTACCCAGACAAAATGAATGCATCATGGTGGGTGGGGATTTTTGCTGAAGTGTTGTTTACAATCATAGTTGTAATCCAAGAATTAGAAAGTACTCCTAGCCAGAGCAATGCTGAATGGCCTTAGTCCCAAGCCTTTACTCAATACACCGGATCCATGGGAAAACCTTCAGATTTAAAAGGTTTAAACCTAACAACTGTGGTCATGCACAGTAACCAAATATATAAAAGGCAGGAGTGGCAGAAACAGAGGTTGTGGTCACTTCAAGGGACCATAGGGGAGGTAATTAAGATAGGGTGTCGAATGATTAATGAGACTACCTATAGTAAAGCAACCCAAATCAGTGTGAATAAGCGCCGGAAGATTTGCAATTGTCCAAATGAATTAGACTATTGGTACAACTTCACATTAAAACAAACTGTCAACGTGGTTTGCCTCTGGACCCGCAACACTACTGGGCTGTCTTTCAAATTTAAAATAAATGCTATAGCTAAGCCTGTTACAACCCACCCCAGCACTCAAGCACAAACCCAAAATACGCCATTTAAGCTTGAACCTAAGGTTTATGAAATCGGCCCATATGTAATAAGGAATACGGGTCAACAACAACTGTTATTTAACCCAGAATGGTCCCTTAAACGTGTTGAACTGTTAATGAAAACTAATATCTCAACAGTTCAGCCAGCTTGCTCCCCCTTCCTAAGGTCATCCTTCGAGGGATGGACAAAATAGCTACAAAAACAAGTACACTTCAGAGACAGAATGCGAAGGGATTTAACCAGGATGTTAGGAAGCGGGTTAAGGGTTTTGAATGGGATTGACTCAGAAATATTAATGAACAAATTAGCTGTAGCAACTAACGATCTGACAAAAGTAAAACAGCCTTTACAGTCATCTCTATTGGCATTGGGAAATAGTCAGTGGCAAGTCTCAAGGGTGCTGCCAAGATGGAGAGAAATTGAAGATCAAGATCATAGCTTACTAGTAGATGCATTAAAGGGGGAGCAGGATAACATATCTTTAGCCCTTAGCCGTATACAAACACAATTATGGATACAGTCAACAGCTGCTTTAATCATAAGAGAAGGAAGTGAAGGGGTGTTTCCAACTGAAGTGCAAAAGGTTGTCTGAGACAGTGCTATAGACTTCGAGAGAGATTTCCAATCTTGGTGGACCATGGTAAATTTTACATATAATCCCACCACTAACACAGCTACAGCCTTTGTGCTCACTATATGTAATGCCACAGTTCACGCTATTCACCCCATTGTTGCCTTAGGGTTAAGTCATGAGAAGTTGGTATTATACCCCTCAGAACATAGGGTATGGGCTTGGAAAATCCAAAGGAAATGGCAAACCGTAAACTTAGGGCCTTGCATTGCTTGGGAACAACAGGGATTCATCTGTGAGAGTAATTTGATTAGTGCTCAAGACATATGCCTTGACACTGACGAAGGCATTTGCCACTTTGAGATTCACCCAAATACCAACCAACAAACTGTACTAGTGTATGTAAGTGATGGCTGTGTGTGTTTAAGGACTGTGTGATGCCATAGAAATTGATAAAAACAAAGTCCCCTTATCCGTTAAGAATCACTCCAATTTTTGTATTTGCAGCTTTATTAAGGTTACTGGGTGTGACTTTGTATATTCAGCACCAGTCGTATCCCACCAGTTAATAAAATCAAACTACACAACATACAACGAGTTACCACCCACACCCATTGGAATGAATTTAACCCTAGTAAAACAATTAATGAAACATCAGGATCTAATCAAAATTGTAGAAGAGATTCAAAAGAATGGGCAGAGAACTCTGGTTACTGTCCTTCACGACATAACCAAAATAAACAGAGTCCTGCAAAGAATAAAACAATGTGGGAACCCAGGAAATTCCTCTAGCTGGAGGGCTCAAGACCCTGCCCAGGGGGCTCAGAGACCTTGGCACAGAGCCCAAGACCCCTGTGCCTTTGATTTAGCCCTTGGAAAAAAACAATTACCAACCTTTATATGAAGGATTACAAGGCACGATAGTTTAAGTAGAATGATAGTGAATTTATCACGGGGTGAAAAAGTAGATTTTGGGATTTTTTGAATGGGGATTCAGGGGGCAAGATGGAGGAATCTGGATGTGTCCAGCCTTTCTCCTTCTTCTTGGCCTCCATCTTCTGCTGTGATGTTGGCACTTTCAGCTTGGTTTAGAGTAGAAGCTCACTGTCTAACATAGATGATAGGTATTGGAAAGTAATTGTAAATATTGTACACGTAGTTTTTAGTATAAAAAGATAACACTGCCCCGGGGGCAGGCAGAGTGCCTCAGACTGTCTTGCTGAGCAGACCTCAGCAGGACAGGAGAAAGAATTTTATAGATAAGATACAACAAACAACCTTGAGACTGAGAAATTAAGAGCTCTGACTCCTTCTTGGACCGCCAGGCTGGGAAAAGAGACTTTCTAACATTTCTCGGGGTCACTCTGACCGGCTAGAGACTCTGAGACATTGGCGTTCCCTGGCTGGGCTCCAAGAGGGCACCCAGGTGGGCAGTTGGCAAGCAGCTATGCCACCAGCCATCAGCTGCTGAAACCCAGCCCGAGAAGAGGCACACTCAGAGAAGAGGTATCATCTCAAGGAAAAATCCAGAGAGAACATCTCGACCTTTGCCGAGAAGACTCGTTTCAAGCTCGACCCGGAAGGACGAAGACCAGAAGCCGGCCTGGAAATCCTCACCTGTGAGCTGCTGGACAGTGACCAGGGAAACCTCCGGACCGACCTTGCAGATGATTCAGCTTTTGGTAAGAAAGGTCAAAATTGAGAACATGGGAGGAACAACTCAGCATCTTGTCAGCCCTACAGGGCGTGGGAGCCACACACCCTGTGAAAATCTCTGAAAAAAAATAAAACAGCCTTGAAGCTTTTATCCCCAGCAAGGGTAATGCTAGAGGCAATTTAGCAGAATTCCGCGAGGTCTGCCAGCTATCAGCAGGCAGCAAGTATTCCCGCAAGGGTGGGGGGAATCGCCCTGCCATCAGCAGGCGGCAGTTGCTCTTACCAATCAGGGAGGGGCAGAAACAATCCCTACCAAACAGGTGTGGGGGGAATTGGCATCATCTCCAGAGTCCCTGGGGTCCCCAGTGTCTCCTGGATCCCCAGAATCACCCTCACAGGTCCTGGGAAAGCTTAAGCTAGAGATTTTCCCAAGCGAGTTGGAGGACTTGGATTTTGCCTTCTTTGAGGCGTGTTCTCCCGATTCGCAGAAACTAGTGCAGAGCCTCACCACGGAGGCAGCGGTGGAGTCGTGCGGGAGGGGGGCGGAGAAGGTTGCGGGACCCGGGGGAGAGCCGCTTCTTGGCAACTGGCAAACCCGTGCCACGGTGGTGCCAGCCGGTCAGCAGCCTGTGGGGGCCGCAGAGGTGGCCATGGGGGCCACGGGAGCAGTGGGGGGAGTCGCAGACACAGCAGCAGTGGAGGCGATAGCATGCACGGCGATGGCGGTGGCAGTGCACGCGATCGCAGCAGCAGGCGGTCAGCAGCCATCCAGGGCATGCTCGGCAACTGCGATGGCAGGGCGGAGTGGGACCGGGCCAGGTGGAGCGGGAGGCACAGAAGCTGCAGCGGCGAGCACATGCGCGATGTCGGCAGCAGTGGCGGTTTCATGCGGGGCAGTGTCAAAGATGCGCGCGAAGGGGACAACTTGCGTGACTGCAATGGCACGTGATCTGCGACCACCTGAGGAACGCTCACGGGTCGTGGCACCTGTGCCGGGCGGGACTCTGGTAACCGTCCATCACGACATAACCGAAATAAACAGAGTCCTGCAAAGAGTAACACAAGACACAAGTCATAACTGGTGGGATGCAATATCTGGATGGTCACCAACAGCAACTGGGATCATGAACACTTTATGTCACCCCATTATAGTTTGATTAATTTTAGTTACTATAAGTTTAAAGATGTCTATTTTAGCACTCATGTGGAATTGGAGGATGTTGAGACACGTGGCCATTTTGACTTCACTCTCTAGAAATCATGGAATCCTGCTGAAGGAGAACTGTCATGATAGTAGGTCAGAATTTAGATCAGGACACCTGTAGTAAAAGAATTTACTAAATTTTAAGAAAAGGGGGGACTGAAATAGAGATTTTTGGCGTTCACTTGAGCTAGCAAAATGAATGAAGCATCTAAATTTTAGCTTGTAGAATTATGTGTTGAATTTTAACCTTTTACTTAAGAAACCTCTGCCATGGTACAAAGGGCATAGGAAAATGCAAAATTCGGAAATTTCTTGCATAAAGAACAATACCGGGAGAAGACCAAGGGATGCAAGGAACCCAGATAAAGAGGCTCCTCTGTCTCCAAGCTCATCAAGACCGACAGACGTACCCAGATAAGCACCAAGGGACCAAAAGCACACGCGCAAAGGAGAAAAGTTCAAAAGTTCAATCATGAGGAAGACCACAATCTTCGGCCTCGGAGACCACCAAAGACCCCCATGCAACCATCACGGCAAACAACACATGCCCAGAAGGGCGTGGATCTAATTACCATGCGAAGCGAGGACAGGTGTGGCCAGGGGTTGAATATGCATGGAAAGGTTGAGCAATGTATTGCATATGGAACACCTTTGGGAATAAAGATGTGGGTCAGACCAAGGCTCAGGGCACAAGTTTTCACGAGAGCTATCTAGCTTGTGCCGGGCGCTGACATACATACCCACTTCCTAACTACATCAGGTTGTGGCGTCTATTTATTCCGTATATATATCGCTTCACTCGGACAACGGCAGACCACCCCCAGCAGTTTTTATTTGACCCCCATTCGCTTGAAGAAGTGTAAGTTTTAGGACAGCCTTTTTTGTGTGTGCTTTTGCTTTGGGTCTTTTTTTTTCTTTTTTTTCTCTTTTTACTGCTGGGAGTGAAATAAATAGGGCAGGAGATCTTTCTCCTTTTAATGCCTTTATTAAAAATCAGCTTGGGTAGGAAGAATTGACGGGTCAAACTCACACCGCCGCTGCTTCCAGGAGTGGCACGGAGGAGGAGGAAAAGTACAGCTGTGTCCGTTGGTCTGCAGGCAGAGCTGGGGCTTCCATCCTCACAAGAGCACCAGGAGATTCCTCAGTTTTTTGGTTTGACATTCGAGGTCCTCTTTCCAGCCGACATCTTTTTAGGTTAGGGTGAGGGGTAAAAAGGATCTTAGTGGACACTGGATTCTGTTCCTCACATCTAGACATCACTTCGATCCCTCAGTTCTGTGTTGGCTCATTGTTTTTAGGGGTTTTTTGCTAGGTTTGGTGAAGGGCTTCTTCATTTGCATGCCAACCCCGATGTCCCCTCCCCTTCACTGTCCCGGGTATCATCCTCCAGGCAGCAGCAGAGTGCCACTCGACAAAAAGGGGAATTCCCAACCATCAACAACAGGTAGTTAACGAAAAACTATTAACAACAGGTGATTACAACAACAAACAGAACTCCACCCTGGCAGCAACTGGCTCAACCTGTGAACTCTGCAACCTGTAAAAAAATGGCCAACTTTTCTACTCATAACAGAAGGGGAAAGGGAACGACACGGGAATGGGATCGAAACCTAGAAAATTAAAATTATCACAGAACGAGAGAGACTTATATTTACAAATCCAAGAAATCCTATCCGCTAACAGCTTTTCTTTCTCTATAGGCAATCTCTCAAAAACTAACTTGAAAAAATTAATAAAATGGATTACTTCCCAGTTTCCAGAAGTTAACACACACACTAACTCTCTAGATGCTTTTTGGGACATAGTAGGGACACGATTATATACTTTCCAAACTAATGAAGATTTTTCTGTTACTCGCTTTTTACCTCTTTTTCATTCTATAACCAAAGTGGTGGAAAAAACAAATATTAGGAGCTCATTTTCTTTGCAACCTTCCCTGCTGAGTGCATTCCGACCTTATCTCTTCCACCAGAGAGCCTCTCTTCAAATGCTAATAAGGCAGATAACTGCACCTCTCTCAGAAAAACCAGTCTCTCAGCCCTACACCTGGCTCTCTCCAGGTCCTAGTGCTAGCTCGCCTACCTTGTCTTCCCTGCTAAATGCCGGCTCTGTGGGAGCCACTCCGCCCTCGGCCCCCCTTCCCGGGATGGGGAACACGGAATTCGCGCCGCGCCCACCCACCCTCTCCACCCCCGCGGGGTCCACGGGGCCCACCTATCCTTCAGCTCCCCCCCCCCATACGCGGCGAGCACAGGGTCCGCTCTGCCAATTACACAATCCACGGCATGCTGCCTGCACCCTATCCCCATGCTACCTTCAGGCGTAACTGCGCCGGTTTCTATCGGGTTCACCCCCCCTTCACTCCAACCTCGCCGCGCAGCCTGCCGCGGCCCCCCCCCGCCGCTGCCGAGCCTCTCACCCCCGCCGCGGGTCCCCCCTTCCCCCGCAATCATTCCTGCCGCAGCAGGCGGTTTTCTCCCTGCCTGCCTGCCTGCCTGCCGCAGCTCCAGGAAACCTCGCTGCACACCCCCTCGTGCCCGCTGTGGCAGCGGCATCCCCTGCCAATCCTACCGCCTCCTCTCCCCCACTTCTCCCTTGCCCGCATCCCCCGGCTTTGCAGCCACCTGCCCGCCCTCAGGGCCCCCCGAATGGCACCTCCGAGACCCCCCACGGTGACACCCCACTTCTCCACACGCCTCAGTCCTGCACAGGCTGCGCCACCCATTATGCCGCCTTTCTTCCAACCTTTAAAATTCAAACTGGGGAAGCATTGGGTAACCCATCAATTCCTCTATATGCCTAACTCCCCTAAACCATTGCTGGGGAGGAATTTATTAGAAAAAATTGGAAGCAGAAATTAAATTCAAAAAAGGGAAGGGTGTACGAAGTGTAATTCCTGAATCTAAATTTGTCCGAGTTGCTGCACTTTTTATACAGGAAAAATGTGGTGAAATCCCTACTGAAGTTGAAAATGTGGTCAATCCAATAGTGTGGGCCAGTGATATCCCGGGAAGATCCAAAGGAGCAGAACCAGTGAGTATTGCACTCAAACCAGGAGCTACACCAGTAACGCAAAACCAATACCCTCTGAAATTAGAGAACCGTAAGGGGTTAGTGTCTATTGTTGCAGTGGTTTCCTGTCTCACCTATCCCAACCCCCTCAGGTGCGCCAACCTTTCCCCCTCCCCCTTTTGCCCTCCTGCCTAAGAGCTGTCCATCAATCTTAACATTCCAGCAGGGCATCGTGTGGTTGGCAGATGCTCCTCAGGTCTGGACTCATTGGCTTGTCCAAGTGTCTGTATCCCAGGACCCTTCCCCTCCTCCCACCTGGTTGGCCCTCACCTGTCCCTCCCCTCCCCCTGTCCCCGGGGCTTAAAAGGACACGAGACCATGCGGCTGGGTCGCCTGTCTGGGAGCTGTTACCACATTCAGAGGTCTACCATGCTGAAATAAAACTCTGGATTTAAGACTCTATGACAGAACCCGCTCCTTTTCTCTTCACTGCTGCTTGAACCTTTTCCACCAAAGGTAAACTGAGTTCCTACTTTGCCTGGATTTGTTCTGAGTGCCTAGCTGCAGCATCCAGCCGGCCAAAGGTATCTCTGCAGTGAAAACACCACAGCTGCAGCCTTTGGTCCAGCTGCGAGGCCAGACGAAGCCAGGCAGGACACACCCGGAAACATTCGGGGTCTAATATTTAATATAGTCTATAATTAAAAGATTCCTACAACATGGTTTATTAGTACATTGTGAATCTAAATTCAACACCCCCATTTTAGCTGTTAAAAAGCAGATGGCAAGAGTTATCGATTAGTACAGGATTTGAGAGCAATTAACAAAATTACAGAGGATAAACACCCAGTAGTAGCCAATCCCTACACCCTTCTGACCGCACTGAGAGACGAATTAGGGTGGTTTACTGTTGTAGACCTGAAGGAAGCCTTTTCCTGCATTCCTGTGCACAAAAACAACCAAGAGCTTTTTGCTTTTGAGTGGGAAAATCCTGAGACAGGAAGAAAGAGTCAACTTGTATGGGCAGTTTTACCACAAGGATTCAAAAACAGCTCTTCAATATTTGGAAACCAGCTAGCAAAGGAATTAGAGCATTGGAAAAGAGCCAGAAGGAGCTATTCTTCAATATGTGGATGACATCCTGATTGCCGCCAGAACCAAAGATGACTGTATACGATGCACTGTAAGTCTATTAAACTTTTTGGGACTGAGTAGGTACAGAGTTTCTAGAGAAAAATCACAGATTGCTAAGGAAGCAGTAGTTTACTTGGGGCTTGAGATCTTCCCTGGACACTGACAGCTCAGCAAAAAATGGAAAGAAGCCATCTACCATCTTCCAGAGCCCCATACTGTGAGAGAGATGCAAGCTTTCCTGGGGATGGTAGGTTGGTGTCTTTTGTGGATAGCAAATTATGGACTGCTGGTAAAACCCCTATATAGAGCATTAAAAGCAGCTAAAAAGGGAATTATCATATCGACTGAAAACACCAGTGCAGCTTTTAAACAGCTGAAACACTCTCTGATATCAGCTCCAGCACTAGGACTGCCAGACTTAACTAAACGTTTTGAACTTTTCACACATGAGAGACTGAATGTAACTCTGAGGGTACTAGCACAGCACCTTGGGAACCAACAGAGGGCTGTGGCATACTTTTCTAAACATCTAGACAGTGTTGCCCAAGGCTGGCCAGGGTGCCTCAAGGCTGTGGCAGCCACTATCATCTTGATCTAGGAGGCCTGAAAACTCACCCTTGGGCGACACTCTGTAGTGTATGTACCCCATGGAGTAGTGGCCATACTCGAACAAAAGGGGGGACATTGGCTGTCCAGCAACCGGATGCTTAAATATCAATCGCTATTATTAGAACAAGATAATGTTACCCTGAAAACAACTGTTGTTAACCCTGCCATGTTTTTATCCTCCACCTTAATTGACAATGAGCCTGAACATGATTGTTTGCAGACTATCAAAGAGGTCTATTCCAGCCGACCAGACCTGAAAGACATACCCCTAGAAAATCCAGGTTAGGAACATTTTACAGATGGAAGCAGCTTTATGAAAAATGGCAAAAGGATGATAGACTATGCAGTGATCATGCAGGATAACATGATTGAGGCTAAGGCCCTGCCAGCAGATGTGTCATCACAGAAAGCTGAACCAATTGCACTGATGAGAGCCCTAGACCTGAGCGAAGGGAAAAAGGTAAATATATGGACTGACTCTAAATATGCCTTTAGTGTTATCCACACCCATGGAGCCATCTAGAAGGAGAGAGGACTTCTGAACGCTCAAGGTAATCAAATCAAACGTGCTGAACGAATACTTGCCCACTTAGAGAGCATTAGAAAGCCCACAGAAGTAACTATCATGCATTGTAGAGGTCATCAAAAAGGGAAAACCACTCCAGAATTAGGAAATTGCTTTGCTAACAAAACAACAAGAGGGATTGCAGAAAAAGGGATTTTTGCAGTAATTCCACAAAAAGAGGTTGATTTGTCAGGGTTCACCCCAAAATATGACCAAGCAGACCACAAACTAAGTTCCTTAAAGCTGAGGTAACAGAGAGTGGATGGGCTGTTGCCCCAGCAAAACAGGTGGTAGCCCCACCCCTGATCCTTCAGGAGCTGGCTCAGAGACAACATGAAAACACACATTTCAGAGTTGAAAATCTTCTGAAACATTTGAAAAAGATAGTAATAGGAAAGGGAATGACCGATATTATACAATCAATAGTGAGCAAATGTAAGATCTGCTGTAAAAACAACCCTGACACGAAAAAAAGAGTTGTGTTAGGAGTTACAAAAGCAGGGGATCTTCCTGGAGATTACTGGCAAATAGATTTTGCGGAGTTACCCCACAAAGAGGGATACCAGTACATACTGGTATAAGTTGACACCTTCAGTGGATGGCCAGAAGCTTACCCCTGTCGCACTAACACAGCCAAGGAAGTGGTGAAAGTTTTGCTCAATCATATAATTCCAAGGTTCGGGGTTCATTTGGGGATGTCGTCAGATAGGGGACCACAATTTGTTGCAACAGTGGTTAAGGAAATTAGCTGGATTTTGGGAATTTCTTGAGATCTGCATACACCTTATAAACCCCAAGCGAGTGGTAAAGTTGAACGTATGAATGAGACTCTCAAAACACAAATTATCAAAATTTGTCAGGAAACATCCATGACATAGGTTCAGGCCTTGCTGTCGTGGTTTAGGGCAAATTTGGAGGAGAATTTCCAAATTAGGGCCCCTCCAGTAAGCAAACCCACACAGCCCCTCCCCCCAACCGGTTCAGGAAGGATTCCTTGGAGAGGAGTGGAAAGAACCTGTTTATTTAACAAGCACAGCACCCCCCAGCACACAAAATGAACAATACCGGATGACACCGCTCTGAAAAAAGATGACAAATTCAGAAAGTCTCTCTTGGGGGTGGTCACTCTGTTCTCAGTCCCTCCGGTGCTGGGGCAGCTGCTGCAGGCCAGAAGGTGCAGGATCTTGGTGTTTCCCAGGTCCCAGCCCGGAGCAGGTTCGAAATGGTCAGAAAAAGGAAAGGAGAAACAGTCCAGGAAGAAATTTGGACAGTTTAGCTAAACTAGCTAATGAGCAAAAGCAAGCAGAAGCGAAGCAAGCAAGAGCAAGAGAGAGCAAAAAGCGAAAAGCAAAAGCAGAAAAAGCAAAAGCTGCAGTCTCTGTGTCCCGCCAGGCTGATAAGAAAACCAAAACAAAACTTTCCCTCTTCAGAGCCGGTCTTAAAGGTACAGAACATAATATCCAACATTAACAGAACACATGAATGGGGATACAAGCATCATAACGTCACCCTAGGACACTTTACTGACAATCCGCATACAACCAAAGCAAAGGGATAACATCAGTCCCTATGAAATACTGTATGGTAGGCCATATCAGATTCCACGTATTCCAGGTGAAATTCACATAAAGGGGAAACTTAATTTGCAGAAATATCTAATGACTTTAAGTTCCACTTTGCAGAAGCTCCAGAATTACATTGTACTATCCAGACCCATAGGACTGGACACACCTGCACATCCGTTCCAGCCTGGAGACTCGGTCTATGTTAAGTGGTGGGACAGTGATCCTCTACAAGCCAAGTGGAGAGGACCATTCCAAGTTCTACTGACCACCCTCACCGCAGTCAAAGTCGCTGGCAAAGGACCCTGGATTCACTACTCCAGAGTTAAGAAAACTTCTGTTCCTGAAACAACTGTAAAAACAGGGACTAATGCAGATGAAAGCCTGTTTTAAATGATTCCTCTTCTGTGCCCAAAGAACTGTTCACAATAATCATTATTCTTCTTCGCACGATACCCAACTGTGCAAGACATTACTGTTGTTAAACATGTACTGTTAGATATTTATCTGTTATTAGATGTCTATTATTAGATGTTTGTGTTAATAGTTGTTTATTATTGTTCAATACTCCTCTGTTATTAAATACCTATTATTAGTTAATGTTTAGAGTAGAGACTCGACAAGATAAAGGCCTTCTCGAGCCTCTAAAGGGGGGAAATGATGCCTCAGGTTTTAGCTTTTATATTTTTCAGATTCTATTCTGCTTTAGTGTGTAAATCTAGGCTTCATATTAGGGGATAGTAAGCTCTCTCCACAGAACAGGTAAACAAAACAATTCCTTCTCTAGCTGGGGACCCAAGAACAACTGATCCAGTTCTCAGGCCCAAGAGCATAAACAACGGTGGACTGAAGAGAGAAAACAAGAAAGATGGGACTTCATAGGCTAAAGCTGTAATTGGACAATTAGTTCCAATATGCTAATGGACCAAAACTTATAAAAGTGTGAGACCCCGTGACCCGTCGTCCATTTTGTGGCCATTTTGGGTTGTGCTGCCCAAGGTGGATCTATTTGAGACCTTTTAATAAATACCTTCTTTATTCTTTAGCTCCGTCCAGTCTCTGTTCTAGGTCAGCCCTCACAAGGCATCAGTGGGACAAAAATGCATCTTGTGAGGGTCTTCCCAGTGGTTTTTGGCATTGAGGTCACCAATTTGAGATAACGGAGCAAGAGTGAGCCCCCTTTTAACTCTGGCTGCTGGTATGTGGGTTCACACCTAGGGCACCGCTCCAGAGGTCGTGGAAAGACAGAGCTGGCAGGAAACCTCCTCTCCATGCAGCACGTGCAGTTCTAAAACCTTGACCATTATGTATCAAGACATAGCTCAGCTGAACCCTACAGATGCTCTGCTCTCTCCATCTTGTGCAAATTGGGAGCAGCCTCACCAGAACCAGTGGGAGCAGGATGGCCCAAAGCCAGCAGGGATTCCCAAGAATGCCCAGTCCATATGGATCCCCGCCCGCCCGTGGAGCAGAGGGAGGGAGCTGTTTACCAAAACACACAGAGCTCAGTTGCTCAGCAATCAGTTGTGCTTCCTACTCTTGTGCTACTGATTGTGCAAACATGCATGTAATTAGTCAAAATAATCACCAAAGATTCAATAGGAGCTAGATGACCCAGAGGCCAAATAGATGGCAGTGGAGCAGGGAAGGTTTGTTCACTGTTTTTTGTAACACTTTCTAAATAAGTGAGGTCAGACAGTAAAACAAACACCCTCCACTAGCACATCCCCTGGGAATGCCGTATGTTGTGGGAAGCCCCATGTCCCTTGAAGCCAAGATCAGTTCTCTCAGGACAGGCAACGTGCTACTACCATCACTGCTTTTATCGCTGCCTGGAAAGCTTCCCTGAAGGAATATGAAACCAAGCTCTGAGCCCCAAAATAAGCTCCCATCCCAACCAACCCTGACTGGAAATGCTACTCTCACATGGCAAACAGCTATAGCCACTGAGCTTGTGACTCAGAGCTGGTGGGGAAAAAGTTCACCCACACATCGGGGTGAACCTGCCTGCTTGGAGTGTTCAGCCACTTCCAGAGGCATGAAGCAACACAGCATTGTATCCTGCCTTTCTCCCTGCTCACCCACCATTTGTTGCATCTCCCTGGCTAATTATAGAGCTGACAACCACACCCAGCTGGGGACAGGCAAGTTATTGGGAGCAGCATTGTGGCAGGAGCATCAGTTCTTCTGGATAAACAGAATTTCCTCAGCTGGGGTGGTCACTTAAGCTGCTAATGGCACCAACTGCCTCAAAACCATGTTGTGACAATGGAGCAAGATCTGAGATTCCCTAAGACAGGTCTGTGTTGCAGTCAGAGAGCTGAGAGAAGGTGCTTATTTCTCCAAAATGCAGAGGAGTGGTTATTTCTGTTGACTTAGGGGTAGGAGTGCAGCAGACACATCCCCTCCCCTTCCTGGGGAGACAGGGACAGCCTTTGGAAATCCCTGCTGGACCCAACAGCAGCCCCTCAGTTCCAAGTTCCTTTCTTTAGGCCTTGAATTCTCGGCCATAGTCTCTGAAAAGGTTTGGATAACTCGCCTATCTTTCAGATAAGCAAAGATTTGGATGAATCCCACATGGCTCTCTACCTACCACGAGTCCTCGTTTGTTTTCCAGGTTGCGTGCAAAGAACTGAACAGAGATTCTCACACTAAAAGTACTGTCTTAACTCTGCAATAAACAGATTAATTTGCTCTCAGCTTGTGAGTCTCGCATTCATACGCCACAAATGGCTCACTAGTAACAGGGACTTCATTACTTCTGATGTGATCCAGTTCAGTGGTGTACTCTAACTGAATCAAGTGTGCGTGTGTTCAGCTGATAACCAAGGAGCGCCTTTCATCGCTGGCTATAGAACAGGTTAGCCTTTGCAAATGGTAGGGGAACATTTCTTATAATTGGGCAAAGTGCAACAAAATCCCAAAAACTGCATAAAGACTGTCTGTTGCACATCACTGGGGAACAAGGATATAAACTTGTCCTGGTTCAGGGCAAATTTGGGAGAGAACCCCCAAAGGGGTTCCTCTAGAAAGCAGATTCAATCGGCCTCTCCCCCAATCGGTTCAGGAAAAATACCTCCTTGAAGAAAAGTGGAAAATCCTGTTTATTAAACAATAAAACCTGAACAGTATTAAACAAAAGAGAGACAAACTTAGAAAGTCCCCTTCATGGGCTGTAGCTTGGCTCACTCAGTCTCTTATGAGTCCCTCCGGCGCTGGAAATGCCACGGCCCAGGCCCAGCCCAGTGGGCCACAGGTGCGAGCTGCCAGTGTTCTGCTGGTGTTCAGCCCAGAAGAGGTTTAAGCTTCTTCTCTCCCCCCTTCACTCTTGGAACAAGTCTCAAAGGTGCAAAACTTATTATTCAGCATAAACAGAACAGACGATTGGGGATGCAAGCATCATATAGTCAATTCAGGACAAAATTCCAATCCCAAGCCTCATCCAATTGTAGCAGGCTCTGAGTTTGCTATGGCCCGGTGGCGTGCTGAGACTTAACAGTAGGAACTGCTGAGTCATGATGAGACAGCAAAATAAGCTCCTGTCTTCTGCCTCTCGAACCATAGCTTATCTCTGTAACCCCATAGGTCACTTTTTCCGTAACCCTTACTATTGGACAAGTTTGGATCCCCCTATACCCTATAAAAAGGGGCTGTTTTAGCCCATTCGGTAGAAGAAGAGCTGTTGCTGGAACCCTTCACAGACCCCCCAATAAACCATCGCTGTGGAACCGCCAGGACCTCTCCTTCTCCTCTCTCTCGCGTCTGCTTCTACCCCTAGCCCTCTGGCTCCTTGGCAAGCACGAGCTGAAATCCTAAGACAGCTGATAATCACTAGCTGAAATCCACTTAGCTTGCCAAAGGTAGCCACGGCTTCAAGCGGCGTGGGTAGTCGGGCACTCTGTCTCCAAGAGGGGCTGAGTTATCCGGACCGGTCTGCCTTGCTCGGGGATAAGCATAATCTGAGGACCAGGGGGACCTTTTCAAGTGGCTCATCGAACAGGAGGAGAAAACCCTCAGGAGAGGAGCGTTCCCCTTGGGAAACAGTAACTGCCCTCGAGATGCCGCTCCTCTTGCGAAGAGGGCTTTTCGTTGTAGAAAACGTTCTCAGCAGGAGGTGTCAGTTCGACACTCAGAAATTTACATCTGAATGACAGTTCCGAGGAGACCTGACTTAAGCAGACAGCCCCTCCAGCAGACTCCCGGACCCCACTCGGCTGAAGAAGTGTAAGTTTCAAATCAGCCACTATTGCGTGCCTTTTTCTCTGGGTCCTAATCCCCTTTTTGCTTTTTTTCCTTTTTCTTTTTCTTGTTTTTATCTGCTGGAAGGGATACCATAATATGGGATCAAAACTTAGTACTTCAAAATGATCCCAGAATGAGAGAGATTTATACTTACTAACCCTAAAAATCTTATCTTCTAACAACTTTTCTTTCTCTAATGGCAAACTCTCTAAGACTAACCTAAAAAATTTATAAAATAGATTCTTTCGCAATCTCTCAAAACTGATAAAGAAACTTTCACTGAAAATTCATTTTGGTATAAAATTGGAACCAGGATATATAACTTGCAAGCTAACCAAGACTTCTCTGTAACTCAGTATATGCCTTTGTTTCACATAGTAACTAAAACCATAGAGAAGTTTAACAGAGATAAAAAGCTATCTTTCACAACAGACACTCCATTTTCAAATGCTAATTTCACTGATAACAATGCCCAGGAATCTAGCTCACAGACGTCACCTTCCCTGGGTCCTAAAGCCGCAGCTGCCTCTGCCTCTCTCAAGGCAAAGGCTGCGCCATCCCCCCCGCCTTGCCTGCGGGGACTGCGCTGTCCTTTCCTCCCCCGCCCAACCATCCGAACGCTGCCTCCCTCTTATCTGAGAGTGCAGCCATGCCCTTTCCTGCTGGCTCGGGTTCACACACACCACACCACTCTGGTCCCGCACCCACCCCCCCCCCAACCCTATTGCCGTTTCCCCCGCACCCGCAGGAGCTCCCCCCGCGGTGACTATGCCTCCCTCCGCCGCAGCCTCCCTCACCACCCCTCCCACCTCTCCCGTCCCCGCTCCGGTCCTCCCCACCTCCGCTGTCGGTTCCCCGATCCCAGCCCCGAGCCCTGCCACTGCCCCTCTCGTGCCCACGTGTACCCCCGCCCCCACCCCTTGAAGCCTGCCTGCCATAGCAGGAGCTCTCCCTGCATGCCCTCACGTCCCAACCCCAGCACATCACCCTGTACCCGCGACATCCCAGACCGGTCTCACTGCCCCCTCACCTCTGCTCCCCCCCTGCCCCCACCCCCAGTCCTCCCAGCCCCCCACCCACCCCCAATGTCACCCGAACGGAATCCCAGACAACCCCCACAGTACCACCCCTCTCCCCCAGTCCTGTGCATGCTGTGCTGCCATCCCAGTTCCAATGGTGCCTCCCTCTGGTCAAACTATGCCATGTGCCCCCCCACAGCCCCTAAAACCCTTGAAAAATGCCACTTCTACACGCCGCAAAAAGCATATATCACGAGCTGCTCCCCCTCAGTCCTCCTCCTCGAATGACAGCAGTTCCAGTGACTCTGATTCTGATACAGTGGACATTGATCCATGGGCTCTAATTAAGATAAAAGCGACTAAGGCGGGTGATTGGCAGCTGGCACAGAAAATTAATGCTTTCCCTGTAGAGTATAGACAGGGAAGGAATGGTGGGGAATCTGCTATATACACATGGAAACCAAACTCAAATAAGGAACTCGTACAATTAAGAAATATAGCCAAAGAACATGGCAGAGGCTCACAGGTTTTTAGGAATTTCTTAGAAGCTCTGTTCTCAGCACATGTCTTACTTCCCCACGATATTAAAAATATTTCACATTGCCTCCTATCCCCAGCAGAATATATGTTATGGGAAAGGCATTGGAAAAAACAAATAAAAACATTATCAGACTTGTATTCTGCAGATGCTGATAAGGCAAATTTTACAGTAGAACAGCTGGCTGGGGAAGGGGATTTACAGAAACCTAGGGACCAAATGGAAAATGTGAATAAAGAGGCACTGCAAGATGTGGCACTTGCAGCAAAAACCTCCTTACATCTCATGCATGATGATTCAGTGCCAACAATGCATTTTTCTACTATTAAACAAGGTATAGATGAAAGCTTTATCAAATTTGTGGACAGAGTTAGAGATGCTCTAGAAAAACAGACAGAGAGCTCAGAGGCAAGGAAGGAACTCTTATGTAAGCTTGCCTTGAGTAACTCAAACGAACAATGCAAAGCAATTCTGAGGTCTCTACCCGTGGATACAGACCCTACCATAGAGCAAATGCTGGAATGCTGTACACGTCACATGTCCACTGAAAATACAGTGGCCCAAGCAGTTGCTAAGGGTGTGGAGAGCTAGGAATCTGCGTGCGGAAGATCTCGGGCTGTACGGGTAGATAAGAAGGCCCCCCTCACCCTGCAGTCTTACCGTTGCTCCATACCCGGCCACACCCGGCCGGACGTGAGCAGAGGGAAGTGACACAGACTGCCCAAGCCATAAATACCCCTGAGACCCCTCAATAAACGCCATTTGCTGTCCACCACATTGGTGTATGTAGCATTGGACCGAGTGACCCTGGGCCTTGGGTCACCGTGCCGGACCTCCCGAACCAGGTTGCCACGCCGTAACGGCAACATAAGGGTATTGCTGAAGGAGTTTCTGGTACATATGCAGTAATAGCTTCTAAAGAACAGACCTGCTGTTATCACTGTGGGGATCTTGGACATTATATAAAAGACTGTCCAGACAGGTGACCTACCCGATACCCCCGCAATACCTATCAAAGACCCCAGAATCAGCAGTGTTACCAGCAGCGTCCGGGAAATGCCTCGCGCAGCCCGGTGGAGCCCGGGGCTACGACAACAAATCAAAGGCCACCCAGACCCAACCACGCACCATCCCAGGAGGTTCTGGACCACAAAAAGAGGATACAACACACGGGGCAATACAGATGGGAACCCGCCGCCAATTGGTAACTGTCCGGTTCGGCTGTCTGTCTCTGCCCGGACACGGGTAGGGTGGTTCTTGGGTGGCACGCGTTTCAAAGGACGAGTCTGGACTCTTCAGTTTTTCGATCTTCAGATTGTTTATTGTTTCTTATCTACAAAATTTTCTGTCTGCCCAACAGAGGTCTGACCTGCAAGGCAGCCAAGGGCACTCTGACCACCCACGGGGCGGTCGTGTCTTTTTATACTAAAATCTACGTACATGATATTTACCTTTATTTCCCAATACCTTTCACCCATATTAGCAAGTGCACCTTCACCATGAACCAATCCCCAAGTGCCAACATCACCACAGAAAATGGATGACAAGAAGAAGAAAGAAGAAGGACGAGACACGCCCTGATCCCTCCATCTTGTCTCCATAACCCCCCTGTACCAAAAACCCTAAAACCTATATTTCACCCTATAAATGTGTCTTTTTTACACCCTTCACTCCCAAGTGATTCTCACGTCCTCAAACTGCTGTCACTTTCGTGGATGGATCAAAATCAAGCCACCAAACACTCCTGGCAACATTCCAGGATTTCTGAGCCCCCCCCCCCCCCAAGGGTTCTCTCGGTAACTCTGGACATCCGGAGTGATGTGCTGAGTTCCCACATCTCCCCCTTCTGTTTGCACCAAGAGTACTTCTTTGGCAACCTGACTCATGACACGTCACATGCATAAAAAGATGCATGGGACAATGAGCATGAGGACTAAGAGTATTATTAGAATATAAAATCCCATTTTTAAAAACCCTCTCCTCAAAGGAGAAAGATCAAAAAACCCCGCCACGTCATCAATCCATGACCCAGTGATTTTGCCAAGTTTCTTTATACTGTCTTTCATTTTTTGAATACTTTCATGAATTGATCTTGAATGATCTGAGAGATTCATGCAGCACATTCCCTCAAACTCTTCACACCCATGTCCATGAGCAAGCAATAGATAATCGATCGCTGCTCTATTTTGAAGAGTTGCCTGTCTCACACTACTTATGTCTTTTAACATATCACTCAATGCGAGAGAGACTGATTGAGCATGCTTGCTCAACCAACAACCCATGTGGTCCAGTTGAGTCAAGGCCACCCCTGACCCTGTCTGAGGTGAGAAAATTGCTGCCGCAATTCTCCTTGCCTTGTCCCAGATGTATACTTCATCATCGCAATCTGCACTGTAACGTTGCAAGGACCTTTTCTCTTTATGTTTTTGCTCTCTCAATACTTTCAAATCTGGTGACAACATTGAAATCCTTCCAATGCTGCATGGACCTCCCTTGGCATTTGCAGGAATGCCGTGTCAAATTCTGTCCCCACCAATTAAAAACAATCCACGTGGCAATTGCACTGGGACCTGGATTGATCCTTTGGCTGTTGTCTCGGTGTGATTGCACCAAGCTGATGCATTTCTATAAAATTCATGATTTGGAGTGACATCAATGCTTTTGTTTGTCTTTGACACATTCAAAATTTCGAATTTCATGCATAGTTCCATTGTCGTGGACCCGAAAATTTCCAATTCCTGCGGTTCAGTAGAAGCCACAGGTAAAAGATGTGTCCAAGCATGTCGCAGACATCTTTCATGAAAAATCCTTTCTTAGGATTTTTCCTTGTGACAAGCTGCAGTTCAGCAACCAAAGTAAACAATGGTTATCTGCTGCTGTGGAATGCAACAGGTGATTGGTCTCCTGTGGGTGTTTGGATTTCTTGACCACTCATGGCAGAGCTGGCTCTTGCTCTGTCTGAGACACAGATCCTTGTTATTCATTCTTTTCTATTCTTAGCTTAGCTAGCTGCTGAAGAAACTTTTCCTTTCTATTGCTTTTTAGTATAGTCTTAATGTAACATATATCATAAAATAATAAATCAAGCCTTCTGATCATGGAGTCAACATTCTCGTCTCTTCTTCATCCTGAAAACCCTTGTGACCACAGTCACAATTGGTGACCCCCGACTGAGGAGGACAATCATCACTTGGTGAGACCACCAGAGGAGCATTGCTGCACTGGGTAAACCCTGAATGTGTGGCATTGATGGTTGCTTCACAAGTGACCACAGAAGTGGATTCTAGCCAGGAGCTGAAGAACTGAAGATCCGAATTTGGACAGAGTTCACAGCAAGGCTGACCACAAAGAGAACCTTCTGAAAAGCCTCCAGGAAGATGTTCGGAAAGCTCAGCAGAACCATGCAGATAGCCAGAGAGTCCTGGACACTGTCAGAAGGTACTGTTGGTTTTTCCCCTCCTAAAGATGAGGCCATTCGCAGTTTGTGGCTGCTCATCTGGAGGACTCCTCCCCTAGAGGATGAGGTTCCATTCTCCCCTTCAGAGGAGAAACTTATTGCCCTCTGGCAAAAATGGGGTGAAGAGGACAGAATTCTCCTGTTGGAGGCAGATCTCTATGAGTTTTTTCGATGGGCGAAGCTCTTTGGGTTTTTTACGAATGTGCTATATGCCCTCGATGTGTTTGTCTGGGAGTGTATGGGCTCCATTTTCCAATTCTTTTTATACCGGGGGTTCGGATGCCCCTCGATTTATCCAACCTTTTTGAAGCTCTTTCTAGTCTTGAAACGGAGAGCAGCTGTTTTTCCCTGGATTGCTAACTGCAAGGGGAAAGCCCCGTTCCCCCCAATTCCGGGGGAAGACCCTTTGGAGGGGGACGCTCTGCTGCTTTCCAGCCCCCCTGAACCACAGTGGGGGGGCGAAGTTTCGCCCGCAGCCGAAGTTTTTTTTACTGCGTCTTCGGAGCATGCTCAGACGGAGCCGTTTGTTCCCCCCTCCCATTGCTCTCAGGGGGGATGGGAGTGGGCGGCGCCGCCCCGGCCAGCGCCGCGAGCACCACCCCGGCCAGCGCCACGGGCACCGCCCCGGCCAGCGCCACGGGCACCGCCCCAACCCGCCCCGCGGGTGCGGGCGGTTCCCCCCGCGGCCCGTCCCGCGGCCGCCCCTCCGGGGGAGCCTGTGGGCGCTCCAGCCGCGGTTCCACCGGCTTCCCTGCCTGCATCTATCTCAGAGACACCGCTTCCCACGGCTGCGCCGATGTTGCTGGGCAACAGCGATCCACCGCTCCCCCCGGCCGTCCCGCCGCCTTCTGCGACTGCGGTTCCGCGGCCGATGTCAGAGTCCGGCGCAGAAGAAGCTGCCGACCCCGTGCCGCCCCCGCCGCCCCCGCCGCCTCCCCAGGCGGCCCCGCTGCCCGCCCCTGCGGGGACTCCGTTCTCCATGTCTGCGTCAGAGGCTGCCTTGGAGCCGGCGGCAGCAGCAGAGGCGCCTCCTGCATCCAGCGTGACTTCCTCCCCGAGTTTTTCGGGTTGTCCCGGGGCTGCCCCTACGGGGGGAGCTGGGACAGGGGAAGAGGGCGTCAGCCTGTCCTTCCGTGGAGGAGGCATGGCCCGACAGCTGGCTGTGGGCGCAGCCCGGCTGCCTGTTTTCAAGATCAGCATACTTGGCGGGTTGGGGGGTGTTTGGTCCGGGTTTTCCCCCTGGGGGATGCGAATCTCTCTGCCGCCCCTCGCGCGCCCCAGCGGCGAGGGGAAGGTGGGTCCCGAAAGTTCTGCCCCTGGTCCCCAGCCCAGAGCGGGTGGCGGTGGTGCCGTGAGGCAGATGGGAGGAACACCTGGTGCATTTGCATTGCAGAGGCAGAGGGCACAGCAGGAAGCGAGCATCGCTTGTCTGCTGTGGGGAAAGGACATCCCCAGACCCGAGACGAAGTTTCTCGGGACAGCTTCTGTCTTCCCATTGCCGGCATGCCTCGGTGATTTTGGGGAAAGGAAGCGTTTGGTCACCCCTTCTGCCATTGTACTGGCAGCAGGGTGCGGGTCTGTGCCAATGCAGAGCCTGCCTCGGGGGCTGGACCTGGGCTGTCTGCCTTGGTTGCTTGGGCCAGGGCCACCTCCCAGCCTCCTGTTGAGTTTGGGGGCTTTGCTTCCCCCTTCTGGTCCTGGGCCACCTTTCAGTGGGCCAGGTCTGGGGTTCCTGATCCTTCCACATGGGCCAGGGCCCCCAAGGGCCTCTCTCTGGCTCCTCTGCTGCTGCTGCTGCTCTTTCCGACAAGACAAAAAAAAAAAAAAAAAAAAAAAAAAAAAAAAAAAAAAATTAAATTGAATAAAAAAGGGTGAAAGAGCTGGCAGCAGCTCAGAGGCATTGAGGAGCCAGGGATTGGCTTCAGCCCAAGTTGTTCAATGAAGGGCTGTGGCAAGACATTTCAGAAATTTTCTCAAAATTGTTTGAAGACTGTCAATGGACTTTTGATAAATATTGATGGACCTTTTTCTGTAGCAAGCCTGTTTCAGGACCAAAAGAAACTTTCAGATATGGCAAAGAGGAACATCTTCAAGCCATGGACTTTTCCTGAAACTCAGCTGCTTGGACTTGAATTTTCTTTGCATTGTTTTTGCATTTTCTTATATTATAGAATTGTTTTAGTAATATGATAGAATTTTATGTTCTACAGGTGAAGAAATTCCCAGTGCATTCCACAGGAGCACTTGAGTGGAGTTTGATTGGCAACAGATAACCTGTCAAGTGTTTGTCTTTTTCTTCGGCATGAGTACAGCAGAGAAAATTACAAACACTTTTTCCTTTTAATTTAACTAAATAAAAAAAGGTGACATGTCGCAGACATCTTTCATGAAAAATCCTTTCTTAGGATTTTTGCTTGTGAGAAGCTGCAGTTCAGCAACCAAAGTAAACAATGGTTATCTGCTGCTGTGGAATGCAACAGGTGATTGGTCTCCTGTGGGTGTTTGGATTTCTTGACCACTCATGGCAGAGCTGGCTCTTGCTCTGTCTGAGACACAGATCTTTGTTATTCATTCTTGTCTATTCTTAGCTTAGCTAGCTTCTCAAGAAACCTTTCCTTTCTATGGCTTTTTAGTATAGTCTTAATGTAACCTATATCATAAAATAATAAATCAAGCCTTCTGATCATGGAGTCAACATTCTCGTCTCTTCTTCATCCTGAAAACCCTTGTGACCACAGTCACACAAGCACACCATTCATTCACAGGATCTTTGATGACCTGCGATATCTCCATTGGAGAGTGCCCTGGAATTGGCCATTCGTCCACTGGCAATCCAACCATGCATGCTGTGAATGGTTTTCCTGGTTTCAAATATGTCAGGCAGATACTTTCTAAATTCGCTTCCTGGGCTAAAGTTTCCCAAACATTTTGTTTTGGTTGATTGATGGGTAAATTTACTCCATTGCTTAAAGCAACAGATGAAAGAATGAGCATCATGAAGCTCATGACTTCATCCCTTTGAAAAATCATTGTCATGTTCTCACTCAAAGCCCCAAAGGAAAAACCCCCAAAGTCTTTATTCTTTTTGTTTCTCTTCTGAGTCGTTGTTCACAGCTTGAGTTTCTTCCTCCGCCTGTGTGCTCGTTTCTCTGCTTTTGGGATCAGAGCTCTCTTGCTCTCTTGTCCGAAATGGCTTCACGTGTGGCGCTGACACCCACTTCAGACCTCGCCCTGTGGAAACACAAGCGAAACCCTTGCCCCAAGTGATTAGTTTGAAAGAACCCTCTATTTGTCCTGTCTCTGGGTTTCTGATCAAAACTAAAGGATTCTCCCTTAGTTTTGCCTGAGAGCTATTTGAAAAATGTCTCACGATTGGTGGATTGGGTTCTGAAGACAAACTGTTAAGAAAATTCAACACATACAATGCTTTGTTTAATTTCATGTGAGGTGTCACCTCTGGCTCCCCCCTTTTTTGCCTATCCAAAAGGGATTTCAGGGTATGATGTGTTCTTTCAATGATTGCTTGACCTGTGGGTGAATGTGGAATACCAAATGTGTGTCTGACACCCCATCTTTTCAGGAATCTGTCAAGCACCCTGCCTGTATATGTTGGACCATTATCTGTTTTTATTTCTTGAGGTACACCTAATGATGCAAATGCTTGCAGGAAATGTCGACAAGCGTGTTCTGCTGTTTCCCCTGCATGTGCTGAAGCAAAGACTGCCCCTGAGAATGTATCTACTGAAACATGAACATTTTTGAGTCTCCCAAATGATGGATATTTTGTGACATCTGTTTGCCACAGCTGAAGACTCTGCAGTCCTCGTGGGTTGACTGCTCCTGTTGAAGCAGGTGGTTGCACGAGTTGACAATCTGGACAAGCACTAATGATTTCCCTCGCCTGAGTTTTTGTGAGACGAAAGGATTCCATCAGCGCCTGCGCATTCTGATGAAAAAATGCATGACTCAGTCGTGCCTGCTCAAAAATGTCCAGAAGTGTTTGTGAAATGGGCATTGTCAATCTGTCTGCCTGAGCATTCCCTTCCGCTAGAAATCCTGGAAGCGTTGTGTGGGCTCTGATGTGAGTGATGAAATATTCTTGTTCCCTGCTTTCTAGCAATGTTTTCATGCTTGCCAGATAGGAATATAAAACTTCGCTGCTGACTTGTTTCAAGAGCGAACCTTCCAATCGTTTGACCACACCTGCAACATATGCAGAGTCCGTGACCAAATTGAGCGGTTGTTGGAACAACTGAAATGCTCGGACAACAGCTGCCAACTCCACAATTTGTGGAGAGCCTTGAACCGTCTTCACGTTTGATTCCCATTCCCCTGTCGTTGAGTTCATCCACGTGATCACTGACTTGTGTGTCTTCCCTGAGCCATCAGTGAACACTGCGATCCCGTCCAGAGGTTCTTCGCTTATTTTTGGCTTTGCTCTGTAACATATCTGTGACTGCAACATTTTGTGTTGCGGAAAGTTGATTGTGCAAGCTCCTGGAAAAGCTAACAACGCAATTAACAAATCTTTTGATTTCTGCATCGCCCAATCGAAATAATCTTTCTTCAAAGGTAAATAAATCTTTGAAAATTCTTGTCCCGCCATTGTCAGCAATCTTGTTCTCCCCTTTATGATGATTTGTGCTGCCATCTCCAAATCTGTCAGGATTGTCTTTGAAGGCCTATACGGTAAGAAAATCCACTCTATGATTATCAAAGGATCTCTCTGGGATGAATCCCATTGGAAGATCAAACCATGGAATTGTGCTTTCTTTCCCAACACTGCCAGCTGAAAAGGCAATGACTCAACGAATTGATGTGCTTGTCTCTTCTGAATAGCATCTGTAACTTTCTCCAACTCTTTCTTCGCTTCCCATGTGAGTGTTCTGGGAGATCGAATGTCTGTGTCTCCTCTCAAGAGATCAAGCAACGCTGGAATGTCATTGTTCGTGATTCCCAAAATCAACCTCATCCAGTTGATTTCTCCTAGAAGTTGCTGTAAATCATGCAGATTGTTGACTTTTGTGCTGATCTCCATCTTTTGAGGCCTTATCGTTTTCTCTGAGATCTTCCACCCTAGATATTTCCAAGGTGCGACTTCCTGAATCTTTGAAACACTGATTTCCAGACCTGCCTTTTGCACTTCTGCAATCACACAGTCACGAGCCTTTTGCAGGTCTTGTTGTGTTGATGCCGCAATGAGCAAATAATCCATATAATGAATGATTTTCACCCTCGGGAATTTCTTCCGCGCTGGTGACAAAGCTCGTGCCAGGTACCATTGGCAGATTGTTGGCGAGTTCTTGAGACCTTGAGGAAGAACCACCCAATGGTACGGCTGCAGAGGCGTTTCCTTGTTGATACTTGGAACTGAAAAGGCAAGCCTTGGAGCATCATCTGGATGAAGCGGAATGCTGAAGAAACAGTCCTTGAGGTCAATGACCACAAGCAGCCAATCTCTGGGAATCATCGAAACAGATGGAAGGCCCAGCTGAAGCGGTCCCATGTCTTCGAGAACTTCATTGGTCTTCCTGAGATCGTGCAACAGCCTCCATTTGCCTGATAGCTTCTTTTTGATGACAAACACTGGAGAGTTCCAAGGGCTGTTTGTTGGCTTGATGTGTCCCTTCTGCAACTGTTCTTGGACCAGGGTTTTCAATGCACTCAACTTCTTTCGCTCCAGGGGCCACTGATCCACCCAGACTGGATCATCCGTTCTCCAAGTCAACTTCAATGTGGCGAGTGCCGCAGTGACCCCGACTAAAAATCCACCTCGATCTTCGTGCCCCATTGTGCCAAAAGATCTCATCCCCAAACTGTGATTGGCTTTTGCACAACAAAAGGACGAACGATCGTCATCTTGTTTCCTGGTCCCGTGACAACGATGGAATTCTCACTCTGCAGACACAGAGAATCTACCCCTATGCTTGAGAGAGATCCCAAGGGCGCAATCAAGCTCCAATTGCGGGGCCAAAAGATGTAGGATATTACTGTGACATCTGCCCCTGTGTCGAGCATGCCTCTGACTGCTATTTTTCTGTCTCCACAAGTCAACTGACAAGTGAGTGTGGGTCGATCTCGACCTATGTGCTTTATCCATGTAGTGTGTATTTCAACATGCTCCTTCAAAGCAAGCCCTTCCTCATTGAAAATTGACATGACTTCTTCAATGGCGTGTGGTGGCAAGGCGAAAGCTCTTGCGATCTGAGTGTTTTCTGCCACGGTCAATGGTGGACGAAGGGCTTTTGCCAAAACTGTCAGCTCTGTATTCTTGTCTGCAGAAACAACTGAAGGATAAACAATGAGTCCAAGGATGCTACTTCCATCTTGTCCTACTATTAAGAAATCTTGTCTCTTATATGAATCTCCACGGATACCTGTTGGAATCTCTGCATGACTTTCATCCAGAAAGCATATTAACTTTGAAGCTGCCAGTGTGCACTGTGCTCCTGGTGGAAGGAGGTCTGGGTCACTTGGGAATCGACTGAGGAGTTTGCTGAGGGCGTCTGCTTGACGTTCCCCGATGACTGTCCTGTTGGCTGTTGTGTCACCGCCATCACTTGTGTCGACACACGCTGACGGTTTGTGGGCGCGCTCCTTCTCCCGTTTCCCGGAAGTGGTAAAGGATTCCCTTCCACGTCTTTCTGGGAATAACATTCTTTCGCAGAGTGTCTTCCTCTTCCACATCGTGCACAGAGTGGCTTTTCAGGTTTTTGTGTCTGCACTTGTGCGTGCGTTTGTGGACAGTTCTTCTTCAAGTGTCCAAACGCTCCACATTTGCAGCATTGTCCTCCCGATGGATTGTTCTTTTTCTGGATGGTTCCAAGAACTTTATTCGTGTTTTCATTCTGTTGTTGGAGTACCTTTTCCAGCATCTTTTCCAATACGTTGTCCTTGTCTTCCGTGTGTCTTTTCATCTGTTCTTCCCATTCTCCTCTCAGCTCATCTGTCACGATCGACGCGACGTGCTGAGGTGTTCCCACCCTGCTGCATGCCTCCACCATCTCTGCCAAGGATGGCCGTCCTGGCATTGCGCTGATGACCCGTTGACAATCCGGGTTGGCATTGCCAAAGGCTAGACTTTCCATGAGAGGTCGCTTCGCCTCGTCAATTGTCACTTGTCGATCCACAGCTTGCGTGAGTCGAGCTATGAATGATGAGAATGGTTCTGTGGGACCTTGCCTGACGCATGAGAATGGAACATCCGGAACTCCCGCCGGAGCAATCTGCAAGATCGCTTTGCGTGCTGCTTCCTTGATGTCATTCAACACCCGTCGTGGAAGCCGTGCTGCTTGCTCTACTGGATTGTCATCTGGAGGATCTCCTGCCAACTGTGCCTCTGTGAGATTTGTGTTTGGCCCACCTTGATAACTGGTTCTCAACTCTGTGAGATACCTTCGCCATGTTCTTTCCCAGATGAGACTTTGTGTGTCAGTGAGAATCATTGACACAAGACATCGGATGTCACATGGTGTGAGATCGTACATATTGAATGTCCCCCCAGGAGTTGTTTGAAGAATTGTGAATTCAGACCATTGTTCTGAATGGCCTTTGCTAAGTCTTTGACTACTTCATGACCCAACCTTTCCCACCTTGGATTTTGACCTTGTGCATCATATGTCACTGGCATTATCATGTCTCCTGATCCTCTGATCAAACCCTTTTCTTTTGATAACACATTTCTAATTTCCTTCCAGTCTATTGGTTCCATTGGCTGTTCTTCTTCCTCCTCTGAAAACTCCATTGGCCATTGCCTGCACAATGGAATCATGGAAGGCCCTTGGTGATTCTTTGCTCCATGTTTTTTGTTTTGAAGTTTTCAGTCTTGCTCCTAAATCTGAAAAAGAAACTTGAGGTTCTCGTGAACACGTTCTTCTTGCTGCATCAAAAGACTGCAGAAGATTTCTTGCTGCTTCTGCTGCCGAAAACATCCATGCCGGAATTCCCTCTGATGCTGTAATTTGTATTGTTTCTTCTCCTTGGGGTTGAGCTTCATCTGAATTGTCCTCAACTTCATGAGATCCTGAAGTTGATGGAGAATTATCCTTTTGTTGTGTTGTTGTTGTTGTTTTCTTTAATGTGGTTTTCTTTTTGCACGTTGTTGGAAAAAATTGTTGCATTGTTGCAGTTTGGCCAACAGGTGATGTGGTGGCGCTGTCAAACAGGTCTGGCATGTCCTGCATTGCGGTCATCCCTCCACAAGGTGGCGCTGTCGTCTGCCTGGACGACCGTGATGACGACACAAACTCGATCGGTTCCTGCTCAGCAGACTGCAACGTTTGCGATCGTGTTTGAGACCAAGTTTGCATGGCTGTTGACTGAGCTGACATTGGAGGCTGAATACTTGAACGTTTCTTTTGAGTGGAAGAGGTTTGAACCACAGGGATTGAGGCTGAAGACATCGGGACCGGAGAGGGGGTGGAGCCCCGGGATGTCGAACCCGGAGCATGGCCCCTCCTCCTAGCCCGAGACGTCACAGGGGATCGGACCCGCCTCCGACCGCGGTCCGTCCGCACCTCCCGCGCATGCGCGCCCTCGGGAACGCCCCCTGTCTCCCCTGAACTGACGTCACTGTCTCCGTCCCGCTCCACCTCCGAAATCTCCTCCCTAGTGTCTGTTCCTGTCCCTCTCTCCTCCGACGCTGTATTCACGCCCCCCCGCTGAAGCGCGTGGCCCTCCCCCTGGCGGTACCCCCTTTCGTGCCGCGATCCGAGCCGATCTCCGCGTCCCGACCTCCGGGTCTGACACTATCACCGCGCGTCCCTTGCGTCTCCCCATGGTAGCTTGCTGGAGCCCTGCAGCTGCTCCACCCTCACTGCCCGTGTCTGACACTGCTGCATCAGTTTGAGAGCCCTCCCCGGCTGTCCCGTGAGCCTTGCCCCTCGTGCGCACTTTTGGCACCGCGCCAGTCGAGACTGCTGCCGCTTTCGACGCAGCGCTCGCAAAAGCCACACCACAACCCGTGTCCCCCTTTGCCTCCATGCCCCTCCCGCCAGCTAGCGCCGCCGCCGCGCCGCTGCGCCCGCCGCGAGAGAGCGCATCCCCCCTTCCCTCTTGTTCCCCTTCAATCCCCTTCCCTGACTCCGCCACCTTTGCCACCCCATCTCCCTCTGACTCCTGCGAATCGCGACCGTGCGCTCTTAAAGAGCGACCTGTCTCCTCGATGTCGCTGGGAGAAAACCTCATTTCATCTGGGAGTGGAATGGTGTTGTCTGTGCCTGAGTCGGAGCCTGAAGCCCCTGCACTCTCTGGGGTCTCAGGACGTTTTGGAGGTCCCTTGGGTCTTTGGGATGGTGGGACTGAAGGCAATGACATTTTTCCTTGTCTCCCTTCCTCGGGCGCTTTTTCCCCTGGGCCAATCGGGATCAGAGCCAATCTCCGTTTCGAGCCTTGGTCTCGTCCCTCCGTCCCTGTGGGATTTGTAACAAGTTGTTGCCTGGCCGACCCCCTAGATTGAGTCGAGGTGGCTTCTAACATAATTCTTGCAGAAGACAGCAATCTCAAGGCCGTCTTATCATCATTCGTGGCTAAAAAATATAGGTGTCTATTAATATTAACTTCTTGCCAAAAACCCACTTCAAATAACAAACGTGTCTCTGAGTACGGGAAATTACACCACACCCACAACAACAGCTCTCTAAGCTTTTTCTTTGGGATCCCCCTAGTGTGTGTGTCTGCCACACCCTGTAGGTCGGACAGAATCTCTATTTGTTCCCGGGAGAGTGTACCCCCCATGTTCTTAATTTTTGACCTTCTCACCGAATTTGTCGTCACAGCAGTCTGAAGGCTCCTGGTCACCGGCCCGCAGATCACAGGAGATGGATTCGGAGGCGCCTTTCCGATTCCGATCCGGGCTGTTCTGCTACGAACTTTCTTCGGCCGAAGAGGAGTGCGATGTTCTCAGTGGCTGCTGCGTCTTCAGACTCTCCTGGCTGCTTTCTGGCTGTTTTCCCAAGGAGTTATCAGTGCTCTCCTGGGAACGAGTCCAGCTCGGGAGCTGCCCACTCGGTGCTTCAAGGCTGCCCCACTGCGAGAGGTGCGCACCAGAGCTCACCGTGGCTCAACGGGTGCCCGCCGGATGCTGCTGGGTCGCCGGTCGCCGCCGGGTAGCCCCCCGGGTTGCCCACCGGGTGCCCACCCAGGGACGCCAAATGTCCGGTTCGGTTGTCTGTCTCTGCCCGGACACGGGTAGGGTGGTTCTTGGGTGGCACGCGTTTCAAAGGACGAGTCTGGACTCTTCAGTTTTTCGATCTTCAGATTGTTTATTGTTTCTTATCTACAAAATTTTCTGTCTGCCCAACAGAGGTCTGACCTGCAAGGCAACCAAGGGCACTCTGACCACCCACGGGGCGGTCGTGTCTTTTTATACTAAAATCTACGTACACGATATTTACCTTTATTTCCCAATACCTTTCACCCATATTAGCAAGTGCACCTTCACCATGAACCAATCCCCAAGTGCCAACATCACCACAGAAAATGGATGACAAGAAGAAGAAAGAAGGACAAGACACGCCCTGATCCCTCCATCTTGTCTCCATAACCCCCCTGTACCAAAAACCCTAAAACCTATATTTCACCCTATAAATGTGTCTTTTTTACACCCTTCACTCCCAAGTGATTCTCACGTCCTCAAACTGCTGTCACTTTCGTGGATGGATCAAAATCAAGCCACCAAACACTCCTGGCAACATTCCAGGATTTCCGAGCCCCCCAAGGGTTCTCTCGGTAACTCTGGACATCCGGAGTGATGTGCTGAGTTCCCACAGGTAACTGCTCTGTCCATTGACTTTAATAATGAGAATGTTTATCGTGTTCCAACAGGCAAATATGGGCCAAAAGGCGGTCCTTCGGACATTTTAATTATAGGTGACTCCCTCCATAGCCCAAAGGAAATTTATGTTGTGCCAGAAGTGCAAACAGTGCTCCTGGGACAAGAGATTCTTGTCCAGTTGTACTGCATGGACTTACCATTTTTCCTTTCAAAGGGAACTCCGATCGCACAAGCCTTTCTACTCCCAAAGAATCACAGGGAACAGATTCCTCTCAACCCTACAGCAATGTGGGCACAAGTCGTGGGACCAACCAAGCCTACCATCGAGTGCGGCCTTACCTGCAGAGGGGAGAAGATCCACCTACCGGGGATGCTGGACACTTGTGCTGACGTGACCATCATCGCCCACTCAGAATGGCCAGCATGCTGGGATCTACAACCTGTTGCAGGCATGATTTCTGGGATTGGTGGAGCTACAGTATCAATGCAAAGCAAGAACAACATCCTCGTCGAAGGGCCTGAAGGCAAGCTGGCAACCATCCACCCATTCATGGTAAGGGCCCCCATCACCCTTTGGGGCAGGGATGTTCTATCCCAATGGAGGGCTTCCCTACGTATTCCCACTCGGGATTTCTAATTGGGGCCACTGAGGCACGAGCACTGCCAGATACACCTCGTCTCACCTGGAAACGCCACAAGCCGATCTGGATTGAACAGTGGCCCCTCTCTAAAGCCAAGCTGCGCGTACTACATACCCTGGTGGAAGAACAGCTCACCAAAGGCCACATTGTAGAGTCCTCCAGCCCTTGGAACTCTCCAGTCTTCATACTACCAAAGCCTGGGATGAACAGGTGGAGGCTCCTCCACGACCTTCGCAGAATCAACGAGGTCATCGAGGACATGGGCCCCCTCCAGCCTGGCCTGCCCTCCCCATCAATGCTGCCTAGAGACTGGACAATTGCTATCATAGATATTGACTGTTTCTTCAGCATTCCACTGCACCCTGAGGGCGCTCCACAGTTTGCTTTCTCCGTTCCCTCTCTTAACAAACAGGCTCCACTCAAAAGATATCATTGGTATTATCTTCCTCAAGGCATGAAAAACTCACCCACTATTTGCCAGTGGTACGTGTCTCACATCCTGTCTCCCGTTTGGAAATTATTTCCAAATGCTATCATCCACCACTATATGGATGATATCCTGGTTTGTGCTTCAGATAAAGCTTACTTGGACAAAACAGTTTAAAGGACTATTGAAACCATAGAAAAGGCAGGAATGGAGATTTGTGAGGATAAAATACAGTGCACCAACCCATGGACTTACCGTGGAGTCAAGATCCGGGAAAGGACCATCGTACCCCAGCAGCTCACCATAAATGATGACCCAAAAAACCTGAGAGACTTACACAGCCTGTGCGGATCTATCAACTGGGTACGTCCACTACTAGGAATTACAACAGAGGACCTTTCTCCCCTGTTCAATCTTCTTTGTGGCCCCAAAGACCTGGACTCTCCATGCGCTCTCACAAAAGAAGCCCGAGGTGCCATCACCAAGGTCCAGGAAGCCCTGTCTTCATGCAAAGCCCATTGCTTCGAGCCCAGCCTGCCTTTCCAGTTCGTCATCCTGGGAAAAGCACCTAGATTCTATGGACTGATTTTCCAATGGGACTTTCAGCTTTGAGACCCTTTATTGATACTGGAATGGATTTTTACAAACAGCCAACCTACACTTACCACCTACCAGGAGATCATGGCACATTTAATAAAAAAGGCTAGAACTCACCTCTGCTCTCTTGCAGGGTGTGAGTTCACATACATATATTTGCCAATAACCCTTGCGGACATGGAGGATTTGCTCCAGACCGATGAAAACCTCCAGTTTGCCCTAGATAGCCATACAGGCCAAATTTCAGTTCATATCCCAAAACACAAACTTTTTAACCCTGATGTAACCTTTCATTTGACCCCAAAATTAATCCAAAGTAGAAAACCTCTCAAAGCTCTAACCATCTTTACAGATGGCTCAGGGTCTTCCCACAAGTCAGTAATGACATGGAAAGACCCCCAAACACAAAATTGGGAATCTGACATACAAATAGTGGAGGGATCTCCACAGATTGCAGAATTAGCAGCTGTTGTCAGAGCCTTTGAAAAGTTCAAAAAATGAACCTTTCAATCTGGTCACAGATTCAGCTTATGTTGCTGGTATAGCTATGAGAGCAGAACATGCTTTTCTCAAAGAGGTTTCCAATCCAAAGGTGTACCAATTGATCTCCAAATTAATACTCCTAATCTCCCACAGAAAGCAACCCTACCATATAATGCATGTGCAGTCACCCACTGACCTCCCAGGTTTTGTTGCAGAAGGTAACAGGAAAGCGGATGCATTAGCCATGGCAGTAGAAACTGCTAATGCTCCTAACATCTTTGCCCAGTGTGGTGGTTTGACAGGAAATGTGTTTTTTGGGATGCTGTGGTTGGGCCAATGGATATTCAGATTTTAATATTGGCATTTAACCTGGCCATTTAGGACATGGATCCGCCTCTGAGAACACGGGGTTAAAAGCAGAGCTCTCCCCTGGGAGGGTCCTTTTGGGTTTCCGGCGGGAAAGAGTTCGGGTCTCTCCCCCGTCCAGCTGCTGGCTGGGCAGGGGGAGGGGAAAAGCCATGTGGCCGGGGGAGGTAGGCCTGAGCCCGGGGGTGGAAGGGTTGAAGAGAGAGAGAGAGACACCGGGAGCCATCCGGCAGCCCCCCCTGAGAGACACAGAGAGAGAGGGAGAGAGCCGCTGCCTGAGACTGTAACCTTGAAACTTGATAAACATGGGCCTGTGCCGGCAGCACGGCTGGGACGGAGAAGAAGGGGGGGGGTTCAGCCAGCCGCTTGTAGGAGCTTTTAACCCCTTTTCGGAGAATGAGAACTTTACAGAACATTGACCTCTCCTAGAAGATAGAGTGGAAGATGAGGAAGGAATGTGCAAGTGTGAGAGAGGTTTGGGCGAGTGAGAAATAGTGGAAGAATAGAGAAGAATCCTAGTGGGAAGAGATGATGGAGTGGCTTTTGCTGGACTCTTTTTGTATAGCCATGGACAGAACCATGTTCCTTGTGACACAGAGACTGCATTCTAGGAGGAGGCAATGGCCACAGAACCAAGAGGGTTCAGTGTTGGTGCCCCTCGGCCCCAGGGGGTGAAAAAATATGGGGGGGACAGGTGTCCCAAAGGAGAGACTGTGTGGACAGGTGTCCCAAAGGAGAGACTGTGCCTTTTTTGGATCGGGACAGAGCATCCTTAGATTTGGCTCAAATTCAGGCATTGAATAATGGTAATCAACAACCTCCCATTAATATAGCTGCATCACAGCTCTCTGGCACAGAAATGTACGCTTACTGTTCAGGCACAGTTAAGACTCCCTCCCAAGCATGGGATCAGTCTACTGTTATTACCATGCAGGCACTACAAAAGGTATCTGATACAAAAAAGAGTCTGGTGTTGCTGCTGTGAGGCAGGGGCATCAGGAACCATATATTACCTTTATTGATCGATTACAATCCTCTGTTAGGCGGCAAATTGATATGCAGGAAACAGCTAATGCTATCTTAAAATGTTTTACTTATGAAAATGCTAAAAATGACTGTAAAAAAGCCCTGGACCCAATTCATAACTGTGTTGACATTGAACTTTCTGATTATATCAAGGCATGTGCTAATATCGGCTTGGAACAATTTAAAGCAGAACTAATTGCTACTGTGATTGACCAACAACTGCAAGTGGCCAGGGGAGCTATTAAGTGCTTTGAATGTGGGGAGTGAGGCAGAATGGAAATTCTCCAGGGTAGAAATCTATTTTAATTTAGGTGAAATGTACATCTTTGAGTTAAGTATGTAGCTTGCTGTTTAGTCTGACTGCCTGTTCTCTCGAAGAGCCTGTGCTTAGCAGCTGAAAGACAAGAGATAAGGGAGGAAGAGGAGAGCAGACAGAACAAAGCAACCTGACCCAAGAGTTCCTTCTGAAGAATTAGTAGCATCACGCAAAATCAGTAGAACGAATATGTATGAACCTATTGTGAAATTGCATGCATATATATTTGAAAGAGAGATAAAAGAAGATCTAGAGTTCCCAGAGGTACGCATGTCATTTTAGAAGAACGATTCCCACATGCGTCCAGCACTGTAATAAACATACCGGCTTTACAACTTTCACAAAAGTTGTAGAGTTTTTTTTATCTCCACAAAACATTCTGGCGACCACAAAGGGACCGTCTGTCCCTGCAGGGGCAGAAGGGATAGACGGACTCCGAGGCGCGCCCCGGGATTCTCCCGGAGGAGCTCCGCTCGTCTCAGCTTGTCTCCTGCGGAGGCAGACAAAGACCTGCTGGTGTGCAGAAGATACGGTATGTATATCAAAGGGCCCCAGGAGAGAGAGATAGGACTGCTGAGTAAGTCTGAGCAAGTCACTCAGAGACGTCTGAGTGAGACGTTCCTGTACCCGCAAGCAGACCGGCCAATAGACTGGCTGGACTAGAGACGGGGGATCCCTGTTTGATAGAGCGACCGCTAGCAACCCTGGGGGTGGGTCGAGTGAACCTGTGTGTGTGTGTGTGTGTGTGTGTGTGGTGTCCAGACACTGTATCATTGCATAGTTTATGCATTGTGTAGTTAATGTTAATGTGTTTGTAATCGTGCGAGTGTGTAGCGTATGAAAGAGAGAGCGAACAAGTGAGTTCACCCATGGTGCAGGGGGTAAGTTCTACCCGAGTTTGAAGCAGCCAGGTGAGGCTTGAGGCGCCGGCTGAGGCAGGCTGTGGAGGCAGAGAGTGCCCTGCGGAGAAGTAGAACAAGTGGAGAAATGTCGGTGAAGATATTTATTGTGTTTAAAGGTGGTGATTTGTGTAGATTTTGCACATTTTAACCGTGAGTACGAGCTCAAGGAGTTCCTTTGCCCTGGTAGTTTGGCCTTGATCTCTGGAAATTTACTGTATGCTGTTATTTTGATTGTGTCCAGAGTGTGTGAAGACCAGAGAAAGCTGATGTGGGTAAAGGCTGAATTATTGTATGCTGTGTTGCAGTGAGAAAAGTAGGCACTTTGAGAGATATGCCCTTTCCTGGTGAGTTTGTGTAGTTCTTCCCCCACATTGTGGTAATGTGATTCTCAGATTGTATGGTAGCATTTGTAGAGAGTTTAAGATTTTGTTTGCAACAAGTGTAGCATTTTACACGGAAGAACTACAGTATGGTGATTTATGTTTAACTGTAGTAAAACAAATTAAAAGGATTCCAAGAATTTTCCCCCCCCCCCAACAATTCAAGCCCTGACTCTAGTGAATTTGAGATAAGGGGGGGGTGGGGGGAGGGGTGTGTGTGTGTGTGTCTTTGTAGGCATATCAGAGTTTTTGCTGTAACAAGCGCAGCCTTTTGCAAGGCAGTTAAGTGAGTGTCAGTAGAAACAATGCTTTAATTAGATTGTGCAAGAAGAGAACTGGAAAAGACTGAGATTTTGTAAAATAGGGTTTCGATAGAAGAGAGGAATGAGCTTATGAGACTTCAGCTGGTAATATAGTAAGTTTAGACTGAAAACAACCCGCCGTAGAGGTTAAATGATAAACGCCGAAGTGATAAACACCGAAGCGATAAACGAAATAGCCTAGTGCATTGAGAAGCTGGCATGTTATGTGCAATGCAGAGTTTGTGAGAAGCGCTAGTATTGCTGTTCTGTGTCTTAAGTGTAAATAGAAAGTTCCCGATCAAGCCAATTCAGAACCGGAGATCTTAAAGCTTATATGTGGAAGATCACATCTGATACCTGCCACCTGGAGGTCTGTGTGTGAGGGAAAACTGAGAAAAGACACTGTGAGGCTTGGGTGGAAACAAGATAGTATAAGAAGAAGGAGATAATGAGAACTAACCAGAGCAAAGAGGTTCCTGAACTAGCCCCTTTGGGAGGGGCTCACTAGGAGAAAGCTGCCAGTAGGAGTGGCTCAGAAAATAAAAAGATTTATAATCCGTTATTGCAGTTAATGCTGTTTTAAAACAAAAAAGTAAATGGGATTAGGTACCGTATGCTGATTTGCTTTTTTTGCTTTAAGAAATCACCCAGAATGGCAGAGTAACTGTGAGTTCAGAGCTCTCTCTGACCTACTAGTGTTACCTCTTGAAAAAGAAAAAGCAAAGAGAAAGCAAATCAAACGTGTTGTTCAGCATGCAGCATAAGATAGCAATGTATGAAATCAGACAAAGTTTATCATGCTGAAACGCAAAGCGATTACAACTCGCAAAATGAGTACGTATGATTTGTTAAAAGCTCCTCCTAAAGTAAGGGAAGTAAGGAAAGATAAGGAAGATAAAAAAAGAAGAAGACTCAGGCTGCAAAAGTATACCCATTTGCACCCATCCCCCTCCTGGCAGTCCAATTTCATCCAGAACTAAGAGGTAACAGACCGCTCTGCGAGAGGCAGTGAGACCAGAAGAAAAGAAAAGGGTGGAATTTTAGTTGATACAGGGGCCATATATTCAGTTTTAAATAAAGCTTTAGTACCTGTGGAGAATAATTATGCTGTAGTGTAGAGAACAACTGGCCAGTCTGAGAAAGCATACTTTTGCAAACCTTTAAAGTAACATGTGTACTTAGAAGCTTTTGTATATGCCAAATTCGCTAAACATTCTCAAATACAGAGGTTACTCTGAAGGCAAATGATATAAAGGTGTTAGGCTTAACATTAACAGCCATTGAAATTAAGAAAGAAATTAGTAAAGAGATATTAGAACAAGTATTTTCAGAGGTATGGGCCTCTGCTATACCAGGGAAAGTGAAGAATGCCCACCCCCATAGCAATCAAGCTTAAGGAAGAACACAACCAGTAAGAATTAAGCAGTACCTCCTAAAAAGAAGATAGGGAAGAAATCAGCCCAATAATTTATAGTACTGGATTGAAAGCTGTCAATAAGATAACAAAGAATTCATACCCTGTGGTAGCAAATCCATACACTTTACTAACTTGTTTAACACCTGAACTAACCTGGTTTACTGTTTTAGACCTGAAAGATGCCTTCTTTTGCCTCCCTATCCACTAAGCCAGCCAGAAAATTTTTGCATTTGAATGGGAAAGCCCTAAAAGCAGTGCAAAACACAGCTCACGTGGTCCATGTGCCTCAAGGCTTCAAAAAGTTCCCCCATTCTGTTTGAAGAACAACTTGCAAAGACCCAGAGTCCTGAGACGCTCCACAAGAAGAAAGAAAGCTAATGCAGTACGTAGATAATCTTCTAGTAACCCCTCAGACGAGGGAAGCATGTGTAGCCTAGACAGTAAGCCTTTCAAATTTCCTAAAACTCCAAAGATACAGAGTATCAAAGAAAAAAGCACAAGTAGTGAAACAGAAAATAATCTACCTAAAGTATGAAGTGAGTGCTGAGCAACAGACTTTAAGGCAGGCTTGCAAAGAAGCCATATGCCAAACCCCAAAACCCCAAACAACAAAGAAACTCTGAACCTTCTTAAGCATGGCAGGGTAGTCCCAGCTGTAGGTTTATAATTATGGACTGCTCATAAGACACCTCTATGCTCCTATTGCCAATAGAAACAGAGATCTCCAGTAGACAAAAGAAGCCACACAAGCCTTTCACCAGCTAAAAAGTGCCCTCATGTCAGCTCCAGCTTTGAGACTTCCAGATGTAAGTAAACCATTCTTTCTATCTTCCCATGAAAGACAAAGAATTGCCCTGAAAATACTAGCTCAGGACTTGAGTCCATACAAGAGGGCAGTTGCTTACTTCTCTAAGCAACTAGATGCAACAGGCAAAAGATGGCCAGGTTGCCTCAGAGCTGTAGCAGCAGTCATGCTGAATGTTTAAGAAGCACGCAAGTTTACCCTTGGACAAAATGACTCTGCTAGTGTCCCACACAGTGTCCGCAGTACTGGCAGTAAAGAGCAGCCACTAGCTTTCACCACAGAAGTTCCTGAAATACAAAGCCATCATAGTAGAGCAAGATGATGTAGAGATAGTAGTGACTAATATTGTCAACCCAGTTTCTTTTCTTAGTAGAAATCAAGGAGAAGCAGTACACCACGATTGCCTAGAGACCATTGAAGCTACCTACTCCAGCCGCCCAGACCTAAAGGATACTCCTTTAGATGCTGCAGACACCTAGTTCACTAACAAGAGTAGCGACATGCTAAGTACGCAGTGATTAGATGCAGAGAGACTCTAGGTATGCATTCGGAGTCGTGCATGCACATAGAGACATCTAGAGAGAGGACTGCTGACCTCACAAGGAAAGAAGAGATAATCCAGCTGCTAGAAGCAGTTCAGCTGCCTGAAAAGGCATATTAAGGCACACCAAAAAGTGAGCTCAGAATTAGAAGAAAGAAATGAGCTAGCAGATGGAGAGTCAAAAAAAGCAGCAAAGAGTGAAGTAATTATAGAGAGATTTCCCTTGAAGGTAAGCCAGAATATAATAATTCTAATCAAAAGAGACATACAACCACAAGGGGTGGGCTACCATTGAAAGGGAGCTAGTAATCCCTTCCCATTGTTGTGATCACTAGTGAAAGTCGAGCACCAGAAAACACACTGAAGCCTAACTAGTTAAAAGCTTTTATAAAGTGTGGCTCCTTTCCCAGAATGACCAAAGCTGCCAGTGTTACAGAATGCCTCGAAATGAAGTGTTGACTTTTAAGTAGTAGTTTCCACAAGCTTTCTAGAACACATATCTAATAGAAAGAATCGTTGCCAAAGATTTATATGCCACTATTACTCAGGTAAACCGACAGTGTGATCCTTTCCTCCAGACTAACCCCAAGAATACCCCCAGACCAAAACTAAGTCAGATTGGGAAGAGTCATATATCCAGACAGTAGTAGGAAATTGACTTTTCAGAACTCCCATGGAAAGGGGGGTGTCAGTATTTATGAGTATTAATGCTTCTCACCACCTTAACTGCAATCAAGATCAAAATGCCTAGATCCACCACTCTCGAGTGAAGAAGGCCCCAGAAGCCCCTTAGAGAGTGACATCAAGAGACAATGAACTGAGACTAAAACTTAATTGTTGTTTTCATCCAGTGCCTGGATCTTCCCATTCAAAAGCAAAAATATTTCAACTATCCCCTGCTAGCAGACAAGCCCAAAATGCATCTTTCAGATCCACAACACTAAACCACTCATGTTGAGGTGGGACTTTATTTAAAAGGGTATAGGGATTAGGTACCATTGGGTCTCAAGTCCTAGTTCTTTTGTTAACCTCCCTTAAATCCTGAACTAATCCATAAATCCCATCTGGCTTCTTTACTGGGAGTATAAGGGTATTATGAGGAGACATACAAGGTTCCAATGTCCCATCCTTTATCAATTCCTTTCTTACTGGCTTTAAGTAGTCTTGTCCTTCTAATGATATGGGGTACCGATGTGCACATATAGGACATTCTTCCTTTTCAATTGTTATTTTTATGCAGTCAATGTCCAATCCTCCCCTATTCCCCTCTCCAGCCTAGACTTCTTTGTTAATTCTTTCCTCATTTTCTTGGCAGAGTTGTAGTACTTTGCCTGTCATTTTTCCTTCTTCAGGTATTATCCCTATTCCTAATTGTATCTGCATGTCTCTTCCTTATAAGTTACAACCTGCTCCAGGGACTAATATAATATCTCCCATCCCTATTCTATTTTCCCCTTCAATTACTATGGTTTTGATTACAGGAGCCTTAAACCTTTCTCCTTTTGCTCCCGTTACTTTTATAGTGTCATTACTTACATTACACCCCTTTGGAACAGTAAACACACAAGTTCTTTCTGCCCCAGTAATAACTATAAATTCTAATGTCTCTTCCTGGGAACTTACTTTTAATGTTATCAAGGGCTCTCAATGATATTTATCCCCCAGGAGGTAGAGCCCTTCTTTGGGCTATGTCTTCCTTGGGACTTAACTTACTCGTCTTTTGTCCCGTGGTATTTCTTGAGGGGCTTTCTGACTTCTGTATTTACATCTTTATCAAAATTTAACTCTTACAACTTTAACTCTTTATTTCCTTACTTATTCTTGTCTCTACACCTTTTACACACTTGCTCTGCACCTTCTGTACACTAGGACTATCCCCTCTCTCCCTCCTCCCTTTATTACGAAAACCCCAATACAATTTTATACTCTTTCTCTACTGGCTACTCACTTCTTTTACTCCCAGTTATTTCACCACAGTAAGTCAGTCCCCCAATAGCAGCACCTGGGATAAAATTTAGATAACTGAGTCTCTTCTACGCACCAAAATAACTTTCTCATTTGCTGTCACGGTTGCAGCTGGCTTGTAGCTGTCAAATAACAGGTTCTCAAATGAGGCAGGGATAGGTTGGATTCAAATCTACACAAAGACTTCACCAATCACGTTCCATCCTAAGCTGCAGACATCTCACTCGTCAGGAAGCTGGGCTGTGTGGGTATTAGACCAATCAGTGTTTTAGACCCTTTGTATAAACTAACCTTGAACAATAAAGTTCACTGCTGTTCTGCTGTTGCATGAAGTTCTGAGGTGTGTGTCGTCCCCATCTCTGACCACCGACCACACGAAACACGTGGCCCCCCACGTAATAGTTTACTACTACAATAACTCTATTAAACTCCTCTTATATACTACACCTAAACAACTTCTTGTTTTACACCCCCCCCGCATAATTTCATTTCACATCAAAACAACAATCCTTTTTTAGATGTAACTTCCACTTTTGTAAATAGCAGTTTCTTGGTTCCAACCACTTGTTAACATTTACCTTTGGGCTTTTCTACTTATCAGACAAAGGTACTTTTTTCTGGGGCATATGATCCTTTTCTGTTCTAACTGAGGGCCAAGGGACAGCAGAACTCCTCCTGAAAATTCAGGGTCGCGACCTAGGGGTTTGGCCTCCCTGGACGCGGCAGTCGAACAGCAAATCTCATTAATAAAAAAATCCCAAATGCCATTGGCCAACTCCAGATATTTTGGGTACAGGATCTCTAGGATAATTTGGAACTTGAGGACCCTTAACCTTGTCCCATATTTCCTAGTGGACTGTTGTCGCTGTTGAGTTAGAAACAGCTGAAGGAAGGTGACAATGACTCCATGCTCAGAAGGCATAAAGCGAGGTTTATTAGGAACTCCACATATTTTATAGACAGGATCGTTCACCCAGAACTTGATTGGTTCTTAAACAACACCCCTCACACCATTGGTTAATTAGGAACAACACCTTTTGTAAATATCTTTCCATAAACATCACTCACAAACATTCCACATGTACACAAACACCAGGTGCAGAGATTAAGATAAGAATTATTTTCATTCTTTCTCTGAGCTTTTTCACAACTTCCCTAGGACGATGCCTGGGAAAGTTATCTGTTTCTCTCTCTGACTAAACTGTTGCATCTACAGACTGTCTAGGAAATCTTTTGCTCCCTTATTATTGTTGTCCAAGACTACTCTTGTCTCTATTAGGGATCCTATTCAGTACCCCTGAGGACCCTTAACCTTGTCCCAATTACCCCAGGGGATCGCTTACTCTTTTATCTTTCGCTTCATTCGTTCGCCAGATCCACAGCTAGAAGGACTCCACTCTCACTTCGCAGATCTGGACTGTCCAGTCCAAGTCTCATACACACACCAATCAATCCGCCATCTGCCCCCCTGTACAGTTCTTACAGTCCTCTTTCCTGTCAGGGTCTTTGTGCACAAGAATTGTGGGTTGATTTTACCATGGTTGTTAGGGAGCCTTTGAGGATCCTTTAAAAAGGGGGGACCTTTCAATCTCTGCTTTTACTTTAAGAGTCCCTTCTTGTCTTCAGGGTGTTAACCTGCAATCACAGATAGCTCTAGGAAAAGCTGAGCAAGTCATGGAAACCCTCACTCACAACCCCCCAGGATCACAGACACGAGGTGTTCATTCCCATACAGGCCACCAAAACGTGAGAAATGAAGTCCACTCCTTTTTTTTCAATAAAGCAAAAGCAGCAGCACTGGGTGCGTGGCCATGGCCAGAGGCACACAAACTTACACAAACTTCCCATCTTTATGCTTCAACATTATGTATATTAATAAACCACAATTCATATGCATAGTTTTTCCAAGAACTAATTTACATTTTCTTAGAAGGGATTAACATAGTTCCTCCCCGATCTGCCTTTTTAGAGCATGCGTGGTGTAATTGTGAGGGTCTTCAAGGGTGGCCTCAGGGATGAAGTCAGAACTCTTCATCACAGTAAACTTTTGACTTGTGATTTTTATGGATGGTAGGCAAGGTTTCAACAGTTGGTGAGTGGAGTTTCAGCAAAAAGGAATCTTTATTATGCTTGTTTCTTAATAATAACAAGCAGTTTGGTTATCTCCATTTTGGCAAGCCACAAATACATTGATACAGCAATGGTAGCTATTACACAATTAATATCTGCATAGCAAAGTTAGTGTTAGCATATTTGCATATGATATTTCCTAATATATTCTGGTACATTATATTTCCTACATTTTACTACCTGTGAAAGCCAATGCTATAATAGCTGTTTATCACACCCAGCTAAGAACTGCCAAACCCTGGTTCCCCTCCCCTCCCAAAACATTTCAGTGGTATGTCAGACTGCTTGGCTACGGCTTTTGTTTCTTAATCGCTGTCTATTCACCTAGAAAGTCGCCCTCTCATCCCTTTACAGTGTCTCTCCCAAAAACTATGGGAAGAAATTCACTTGAGAAACCTAACCCACAACTGGTGTTTAGAGGGATGCTAAGTGGTTGAGCTGCTATGCCCATGTTATGCAGAGCCTACTAAATTACACTTGTTAAAATATTATTTTCATGACATAGTTATTAATCCATTTGGCATTTCATAGAAGCCCTAAGACATCCTACAGACTATTACTGATTTCTACAGTTGAATAAGTGTCCTCCAGATGAAGGATGGTGATGTGCTATGACCAATATCCAGAAATATTCAATGACTAAACCTGTAAACATCAGCAAGTATAATTTGACATAGCAACACTCAGAAATCACAGATTAGCATCTGCTGGAGATCTTATCCTGTTAAATTTAACCAATATATGTGACAGTGTCTGTCACATATATCTTCTGTCCTTATGTATTGAGTTTGCATGGCCTGGTTTTGGCAGATGAGTGGCTACAGGGGTGGCTCCCGTGAGAACCTGCTAGAAGCTTCCACCATATCTGGCAGAGCCAATCACTGGTGGCTCCAAAGATGAATGTGCTACTGGCCAAGGCTGGGCCAATAAGAAATGGTGGTAACGCCTCTGTGATAACATATTTAAGAAGAAATCCAAACAAAGTTGTGGGCAGTCTGAATTCCAGCCAGAGAAGAGCAGATTGAGAACATGTGAGACAAAGGATTATGCAGACACCAAGGTCAGTGAAGAAGGAGGAGGAGGAGGAGGTCCTCCAGGTACCAGAGCCGAGATTCCTCTGCGACCCATGGTGAAGACCATGGTGAAGCAGGCTGTTCCCCTGCAGACCATAGAGGAGCCCATGCCAGAGTGGTTGGATGCCTTGGAGGAGGCTTTGATCCTGTGGGAGACCTGTGGATTGAGGGACCCTGCTCCCAGGCTGGAGCAGCCTGTCCTTGAAGGACTGGACCCCGTGGAAGTGACCCATACTGCAGCAGTTTTGGGAGAGGTGTTTGCCCCTGGGATGGACTCATGTTGCAGCAGTTCTCAGGAAGCTGCTACTTGTGAGGTGGAGCCATGTCAGAGAAGTTAGCAGAGAACTGTCTCTTGTGGGAGGCACCCCAAATTGCAGCAGGGAAATGACTATTCTCCCTGAGCAGCAGCAGAAGTCATGGGTGATGAATGGACCATAACTCCCATTCCCTGTTTCCTTGTACCACTGGGATAGGCGGTAGAGCTGGGAAGAGGGGAGGGGTGGGGTGGAGGAAAGGTGTTTTTAAAGGCTTATTTTACTTCTCATTATCCTGCTCTGATTGTGTTAGCAATAAACTCACCTTATATCTCTAACTTTAGCCTGTTTTGCCCTTGATGGTCTTTAGTGAGTGATCTTTCATGGTCCTTAACTCATGAAACCTTCATTAAATTTTCTCCCCTCTGTCCAGCGGCAGAGGGGAGTGAGTGAGTGGCTTTTGTGGGTGCCTGGCATCTGGCCAGCATCAACCTATGACACCTTACAACAGCATGCAATATATATAACTGCCTTTATCTCACTGCACATTGGGCACCAAAAATGCTCAGGGGGTGCTGTGCCTGTTAAATAAGCAGGTTCTTTCCACTTCTCTCCCAGGAATCCTTCCTGAGCTGGTTGGGGGGAGGGGCCGTGTGGGTTTTCTTTCTGGAGGGGCCCCCTTTTGGAGGTTTTCTCCCAAATTTGCCCTAAACCAGGACAAAATTATATTTGCTTTTGAATGGGACAACCCTAGCACAGGCAAAAAAAACACAACTTGCCTGGATGGTGTTACCTCAGGGGTTTAAAAAAAGCCCCACAATTTCTGGGAATCAATTGGCTAAAGAATTAGAACAATGGCAGTCTACGCCTGGGGAGGGGACACTCCTACAATATGTAGATGATCTACTAATTGCTACAAAAGCTATCAAAGAGTGCCTTGTATGGGCAATAAGTCTGTTGAATTTTCTTGGACTAAATGGTTATCAAGTGTCTCAACAGAAAGCTCAGCTGGTGCAACAACTAGTGACCTATCTTAGATATTAAGTCTCTGGAGGACAACGATCCCTGGGAACTGCACAAAAGGAGGCAATCTGCCAAACACCTAAGTCACACACTGTAAGAGAACTCTTCACTTTTCTTGGGATGACAGGCTAATGCCAGTATTGGATATACAACTATAGACTGATTGTGAAACCTTTATATGAGATAGTGAAAATTTCTAAAAATATTGTGGTGTGGACCCCTGAAACAAATCACGCCTTTGGAGAGTTAAAACACGAGCTCATGAGGGCCCTGGCCTTGGGACTTCCTGACATGAGTAAACCATTTTGGTTATTCTCACATGAGAGAAAAGAAATAGCCTTAGGGGCTCTGGCACAACACATGGATCCTTACAAAAGGGCAGTAGCCCATTTTTCTAAACAACTCAATACTGTGAGCAAGGGCTGGCCCACCTGCCTTAAGGCAGTAGCATCAGTGATTGTGAACATTGAAGAGGCACAGAAGTTTACACTAGGACAAAAGATGACAGTGTTGCACATGGTCGCAGCTGTTTTAGAACAGAAAGGGAGCCATTGGCTGTCTCCTTCAAGGTTCTTAAAATTCCAAGCAGTCCTGGCCAAATCTAATGATATTGAAATTCAAATAACCAATATTGTTAACCCTGCCTCTTTCCTGCAAGAAAAGTCTGAAGCTGAACTTGTAGTACACGACTGCCTAGAGACCATGGAAGCTGTGTACTCTAGCTGTCCAGACCTAAAGGAGGAGCCACTCCCAGATGCCATAAACTGGTTCACTGATGGCTGCAGTTTTATGAGACAGGGAGTGCGAAGGGCGAGGTATGCTGTGACTACACTCGGAGGTAGTCAAGTCAAACCCATTACCAGCAGGAACCTCAGCACAAAAGGCTAAGCTGATAGCACTCACTCGAGCATTAGAACTGGCAAAAAGAAAAAAAGCTAATATTTGGACTGATTCCAAATATGCTTATGGAATTGTTCATGCTATATGGAAGCTATTTGGAAGAACAGAGAACTCCTAACTGCACAAAAGAAGATTGTCAAATATGCAACCAAAATCCTTAGGCTCCTCGAGGCGGTGAAGCTCCCATTGCAAGTGGCAATTATACATTGCCAAGGGCACTCTAAAGGTAACATCCTCCTGGAAGCAGGTAACAAATTTGCAGATTATGAAGCTAAAATCACTGCTGAAAGAAATTAACCAATTGTGGCAGCTTTAATACCTACTGTAGTATCAACTAAGCAGCCTGTAAAATACCAACCCTCTGATTATAAATGGATTAATGAAACGAAAGGAAAACTTTTAGAGAATGGTTGAGGACAATTAGAAACAAGTAAACTAATAATATCAGAAAAGTTGATGAGACATTATGTAAAATCTGAACATGTTAAGACCTACTGGGGGACAGAACCCTTACACCAATACCTTAAGGGAATGAATTGCAGGCCAAGGCTTGCAAGACATTGTTAAAGAAGTAACATCACAATATGTGATTTGTTTAAAAAATAATCCAAATACAACAGTTAGGCTAGAACAAGGAGTTATTAGCAGAGGAGCTTTTCCTGAAGACTTGTGGCAGATAGACTTTTCTGAACTCCCAAGAAAGGGGAGTTTTCGATATTTACTGGTACTTACTCTGAGTGGCCAGAAGAATTCCCTTGTAGGACAAATAAATCTAGAGAAGTAATAAAAGTACTGTTCAATGAGATCATACCTAGATTTGGTGTACCTAGGGAAATATCCTCTCATAGAGGATCACATTTTTGTGCACAAATTGTACAAGCTGTCAGCAAGGCCTTGGGAATTGAGTGACAACTCCATATTCCTTACAAGCCACAAGCTAGTGGTCAAGTATTGGGATACACAAGACAGGTGATGGACCTTGGACCTGGTTAGCATAAGAGATTTGATAACAGGATGCCTTGGCAAGAACAAACAGCTTTTAAGATTGCAAGAAGATTAAATCAGACTGACTTACCGGAAAAAGAAAATTGCATCAAACTCTGCAAGAAAGAGATTGTAAAATGTATAAGTTTGTTTATGTGATGATTAACCCAATCATTGTAGTAAAACATTACTAGTCTTCCTAGAATAAGTATATAAGCAGTTGTACTTCACAATAAATTTGGATTCTTTGACCATCTCACTGAGTCCCTGTCTCTCTTCATCGCCAATAGTCAAGTAGAGAAAATTAAACACATCCTTAAACAACAAATAGCTAAGATCTATCAGGAGACAAATTTGTACTGGTACCAGGCATTACCCTTTGCCCTCATCAGAATCAGGGTAATGCCAAGGTCAAAAGAAAAGATTAGCCTATTTGAAATTTGGTATGGTAGACCTTATGGGTTAAATGCCACTCACGATGAAAACCTGACCCAGGTTGGTAATGAATATATTTCCGAATACTTCAAAACCATTAACACTCAGTTCATCAGAAGTATAACACTGTATTTGAAAACCAACCTAAGCAACCACATCATAAATTGCACACAATTGATCCTGGTGACTGGGTGTATGTTAAGAATTTTTCAGGTAATCCTCTACAGGAGAAGTGGGAGGGACCATTTCAAGTCCTCCTGAAAACCTTCACTGCAATTTGCATGAGAGAAAACCTACCTGGATTCACTATATTCCAGTGAAGAAACCTCTTGTTGCACCTTGGACAGTAACAACCATTGATAACGACAGACTGAAGCTGAAACTCAGCCGTAACTCCTGAATACTTTGTTATGCTTTGTTGCTTTTTGACAGACTGTAGAAACTTTTGATGTCAATAAGTACGTAGCTTTGCTTGAGGCAATAGCTAATCATACTGGAATAAGAGATTGTTGGCTGTATGGAGAGGTACAACAATTACACACTGTTGTTGGGGTACCCTCTAGTGATGCCTTTTCCTTGGTCTTAAAACTAAGAGCCAGACACAGTTAAGGGATAAAGGGTTTTTACCTCAGTATTTAATAAAGGATCCTTATGGTGCAACAATTCTCCAAGGTAGATAAGCCGAAATGCACACCCATGGTAGATCGTGTATACAATTTTAGAGACTTTGCAATTAGCATATCTAACAAAGATGCCCCAATGAGAGGCTTGAATGAATAGCATGTGTATTAGGTCTGACTGAGGTAAAGTTCACAGCCCTTACAGTGCTGTGCTTTGCATTGGTAACTAAATGGGTGTTGATAACAGACCAGTGTTTTGGCTACTGCCGAGCAGAGCTGTCCCTCTGACATTCCTTCTCCCACCAAAGGGGATGGGAGTGGGCAAGATCCAGGGAGGGGATGCCGAAGCCCACTGGAACCCAGACTAGCTCTGTACACTCCGGTAACTACAACAGGAGTGGGGAACAGCTGGGGACTGGGGTTTGCCCACAGCTGAACCTGAAGAGCTGCAAGCTCTACAGTGCATGCTGTTACAGCCACAGCAGGGACCAGGCAAAGGAGAAAGGAGGAGGCTCTTTGTCTTGAGGTTCCACGGGGAAAGTTTATTCCGGCTGAAAGGAGCAGGACAAAAAGCCCTTTGTTCTTGTATGCAAAGGGTTTTGTCCAGATACAAGTCAGGGGGTGGATACAAACAGCTAACCAATAGGGAATCCTCAGGGGAGGAGTGAGGGGGATCACATCAACACTGTGGGACCAATCAGGATAGGGGGAGGAGAGGCAAAGGTCACATGGGCCAATAGGGTGTCATGGATTATGGGATTTTTAAGTGGGTGTTTCAATCAGACATTGGCCCAGGGGGTGAGTGGCAGGGAACATTCAGGAAAAAGGGGCAGGGTTGCCTTGACAGGCAGGGAAGGGACTAGAATAAAGGGAGGGGAATAGGTTGAGAGACAGCTTTAAGGGAGGTTACAACTTAGGGGAAAAACAACTTGGGGAAAACATGGGGGTATAACAGAATGAACCATTTAACAATAACCTAATGAAATAAACATGAACCGCAACAAGGGGACACAACCAGCCCAGCTAACCCCAATTAGCCAAAGGGATATTTCAAACCATATGACAACAGTTCAGATATATAAGCTAAGGGAGAGAGGAGGAAGGGAGGGCGTTTGTGAGTTTTCAGTGTTTGCCTTCCAGAGGAACCGTTATGCATGCTGAAGCCCTACTTCCCAGGAAGTGTCTGAACATCACTGCTGATGGGAAGTAGAGACTGATCTCTTTTTCCTCTTTAGCTCTTGTGTGCACAGATCTCTGCTTGTTTCTTTCTTTTTTGCTGTAATATAACTGCTTTATCTCACCCTGCTGGTTGTTCTCCATCTTATTCTCTCCCCTGTCCCAGTGGGAGTGATAGAGCAACTAAGTGGGCACCTATCACTCAGCCAGGGTTAACCCACTACAGCGTGACATCTCCCTATCTCAAAGTATTCCCCCCTAGATGGGACTAATCCTATTTTACAGGATGTGTTGTAGAGGGGGCCTTAGTTTCTCAAGGTAGCATAAGGTTTTTTGGCCTCCAGCTGCGAGGACTTTAGGATGTTTGGGCTTCTGGCCTAACAGAATACCAGGACTATGTTAAGATATCAGACTTAAGGAATTACAAGTTTTCATGCTAAGGGTACTGAGAATACATAAGAGGTATATAAAAGAAAAAGCAAAAAATCATCATGGCATCATTTCCCTCCTTTTAGAGACTAACAAGACTTTACCTTTTCTAGTCTCTACTCTGCATTACCCACAGCTGACAGGTGTAGGCACAGGCTCTATCATCCACGACCCTGGACTGCTGTAAAGTCTTGGATACAATAAACTGCATTTTGAAGAGCTGCCTGAAGTCCTGCATCTCTCATTCAGGCTCTTACTGTTGACTTCCTCCTGTAAGGCTGAAATTGTATCTGTAGTATGCTGTTGAGTATGTTCAATGACAACTGAGATGTTTACAATTGCTGTCTCCAGTTCAACCCCTCCGTAAAAGGGAAGGAGAGCTCTGACTATACCACGGAAAAGTGTGGGACATTTTATGAGGGCATGAAGAGATATTTTCGTCCTCCCATTTGGTTTTCCAAGATGATCAAATATTGTTATATTCAGAACCACAGCCCCAAGGGCACAAGCCTGATCTTTATTCACAGGCAGGACTTTCCAGGCTTTATCGTCATATATCCAATACAACACTGTCCCAAATGGTAGAGCTAGTCTCCATCCTGTCAATTTCATCTTCACTGCAACTTCTGGGCTTATCATTTCCCTGAAGTTGGTCTTATGGAAATATGAAGGAAGAATGGCCTTTTCTGTGGTGCTTACAAGCGTGCAGGCAACTGCATAATTTCCCTGTTCTATCAGGCCGCTCGGGGTATTGGAGGGAGAAGGGAACTACTGATTGGTTTCCACCTTTCAGTACAGTTCTATTCCATCAAAATATCAATCAATGGCCAGTGACCACCCCCATCTAGAGGTGGTAACTGGGAACAGATTTTGCAATTGTTATTATTAAGAACTTTGGACACATTTTTGGCTACAGTCTTATGCAAATCATGGGGCAAACCTTGAATCATGGTTGCCAGTTGGGCAGACGACAGACATGTAAAGAACAGTTTAAACTACACCCTCCTGATTTGTATGTCTCTGTTTTCTTAATGGTTTGGGAGCAGAAGCTTTCTTCCCTCTGGAGTAGTGGATCCAGGGTTCCTTGCCAGCAACTTTGACCGCAGTGAGGGTGGTCAGCAAAACTTGGAATGGTCCCTTCCACTTGGCTTGCAGGTGTGTCCAATCTTATTGGTTTGGATAACACAATGAATCTCTGGAGCTTTTTCAAAGTGAAACTTAAAGTCATTAAGTACTTCTGCAAATCATTTCTACTTTTTATATTAATTTTCCCTGGGATATGTGTAATCTGATATGGCCTGCCATATAATATTTCATAGGGACTTATGTTGTCCCTCTGCCTTGGTTGTATGGGGACTCTCAGTAAGGCAATAAGTATGGCTTGAACCAATGTCAAAACCTCAAAAAGCCTAGGGACCAGAAATACATCAAGGCCTCTACCCTGAGAGACATTATGAATTCAAGCAACATGGTTACTGACTGCTTTATCCCAATACAGAGTAAGTACAACCCAAATGCAATCTGTACAGGTTTTTTCCACTTTCTTGAGCCCCACATTGGGTGCCAAAAATGTATTTGTCCTGGTTTAGGGCAAATTTAGGGAGAAAATCTCTGAAGGGGTCCCTCTAGAAAGAAAATTCAAGCAGCCCCTCCCCCACCTGGTTTGGGAGAAAAAAATCCCTTTCGAGAAAAGTGGAAAAAACCTGTTTATTTAACAAGCAAATATTCACAAATATGGAACAATTAATAATCCCAAACAATTGAACGTCTCATTGTTCTGAAGAGATGGCAAATTCACAGAGTCTTTTTTGTGGGGTGTAGCTCAGCTCATTCAGTCTCTTATCAGTCCTTTCTGCGCTGGAAAATGACTTGTCCTTGGCCCCGGTAGGCCACAGGTGTAAGCTCACGGTGGTTTTCTGGGTTATTGGTCCAAAGCAGGGTTGAACAGTTTCAAGAAAAAGAAAAGCCACAGTCTGGGGAACTTATCTGCTTCAGCTAGCAAAAAAATTAACTAAAAGCAAAGGAGAGCTCTCTCCTGCTGTCTGTGCTGCAGACAACGCAGTCTGTGAGAAGGAATGCAGGGGAGCAAGTGCAGTTTCTGAAAACAAACTGCGTGCTTCTTTCCCCCCCCTTCACTGTCAGAACCAGTCTTTAAGGTGCAGAACTTAATATTCAGCATAAACAGAACAAGATGATTGGGGATGCAAGCATCATAAAGTCACCCTGGGACCATGTCTCTTGACAAATCCTACTAATCTGCATTTTAAGGGTTCCGTTCATACGTTCAACTTAGCCACTTGCCTGAGGCCTGTATGGTATATGTGATGCCTTTTGGTTTTTGCCTTTTTTTCTTTTATATGTTCCCTGTATTCTTCGCAGATATATTTGTAGCTTTGCAGCCTATTGTATTAGTGGCTACTTTTCCCAGTAATTTTTCATGGCCTTTCCCTAGACGGAAAGACAAAACAAATTCCAGAGCTCCAAGCCCCGGGGGGTATAAGGCCCCTATGCTATCTTGGTTCTTCCTGGGAGCCAAGGCTGAGAACAACTTTTTGAGACACTTTTTATGGACAAAGCACAGCTAGTGCCAAGGGGGGGGCTACAGAGAAGGGGCTTGACCTGGGGGGGAAATTGCATCACCACTTGTCCTCCTAACTGTTGCTTTTTATCAATTATGCTGATTTCCTAAAACCTATAAAAATGTTCTCACCCCTGGGGGGGGCGGGCTTTTGTGGACATTTTTCCATAACTGCCCCTGAAGGCCTTCAAATAAAGATTCACTTTTGTATTATGTCCTTACTAAAATTATCTCAAGTTTCATTTCCAGGTTAGGAAAAAGGCAGCATATGCAAGTTCCAGGTAAGTCCCAGAATCCTGCTAACTTCCCCGATCACCATCGCAACAAAATGTGGTCTCTTACCTGGTGACATTCCCAAATGAACCTCAAACCTTGGAATTATGAGATTGAGCAAGGCTTTCACCATTTCCTTTGCTGTATTGGTGTGTCCTGGATTGCCAAGCAATGTGTATTCTATTTGCCATCTGTTAGAGGTGTGGCAGTTATCTTCTGTTAATTAGGCAGTTTTCCTTATCTCTTCCACAACCCATCCTCCCTTCAGGGAGATATCATCTGTTAAGGTGCTATCAAATGTCACTGCATGACTGATAAGAACTATAGCATCCCACTGTGAGATGCTCCACCCAGAGGGAGGAGCCAAGCATTCCTATCCAGATATAATCTGAAATTCTGGGACAGCAGAACAGCCTTTCCACTGGATTCCCAGAGGAGCAGATGCCTCTTCCACTGGATCTTCAGAGGAAGACTACACCCTTTTTCTACAGCATCCCTCTTCAGAGCCGGTCTTAAAGGTACAGAACATAATATCCAACATTAACAGAACACATGAATGGGGATACAAGCATCATAACGTCACCCTAGGGCAACCTGTATTCCTTCTTGTGTGGCATCTCAGCAAAATCTATTTGCCAGTAATCTCCCAGGAGATCTCTTCTTTTTATCATCTCTAATATAACTCTCTTGCTTGTGTCAGGGTTGTTCTTACAACAGGTTTCACACTTGCTCATTATAGATTGTATGATATCAGTCATCCCTCTCCCTATCACTACCTTCTTGAGATGTTTTAAAATTTTTTCTGTTCCCCAGTGGATACTCTCATGCTCTCACTGAGCTATTTCTCAAAGGTGCAGGGGTTGAACTACAACTTGTCCTGCTAGGGTAACAGCTTGCAATAATCCGTGGTTCTCTGGGCTTTGTATGGGTCCAATCCGGCTAGCTGGAACCCAAGCCCACACGGACCTGCAGGGACTGAAGATAAAAGACAAGGAGCGCTCTTCCACCATGTGGGGACGAGTATCCTGTTTATTGTCTTGTGATGGGACACTGCTGGCCGCAGCAACCACCCAGGTAGCAAAAGAGGCTGAACCTTTACCAGCAGTGGGGTTTTATCCCCCTGGGGAAAGAGGACCGTGGCCAATGGGATGCCATTGGGGAGGGGCATCCATGGGGCAGACCACCAGGTGTGTAGAAAGGAGTGCATGGGGAGAAACCATGTGATGAGGAAGGGAGAATAATCTACATGACATACCACACTCAGTACAGAATTCCCGTTACCCAGTGCAGAACAACTACTAAATAAACTATTTAGTGCAATACAACGCCTCCACCTTTTCTGTTAACTAAAATTAAAAGGAAATGCGTCGGACTATTTCTGCTGCTGATTATGAATTTGTCCACTACTCATGGTTTGCGGGCCTGCCCATTTGCTTTAGTTCCACAAACTCTGTGTGGTTGACTTCTGCGGTACTGGAGACCAAACCGTTGATAGCCTTTAAAAGCATGCGACGTAGAATACCAAATGCTAACATGACTAGGAAAAGAACAACAAAAAACAATAAAATTGTCCTAATTATAGAGGTCCACCACCCCAAGAGTCCCCAGTCCTTGAACAATCTGCTGAACCAGTCCTCGGATTCCTGCTTGACTCGTCCGATCAGACTTTTCAATTTCGGAGAGTTGCGTGGACGTTGGGTGCTTTTGATGTTAGGTTCATGCAGCACAGTCCTTCAAATTCCTGGCACTAGTGTCCATGCAGCAGCAGGAGGAAATCTATGGCTGCACGATTTTGGAGTGTGGCCTGCCTGGTAATCTCCTCGTCTTCTAGGAGGGAGCTGATGGCCGTGGATGTCAAGTTTGCCTGTTTGACTACCCAGCACTCTAGGTGGCCCAATTCACCTAGAGCTTTTGCTGCTGCAACCCATGGAAGGAACAGGGATACAGCGATTTGCTTTAACTTGGCCCAATGAAAGATGTCTGCATCACAATTTGGGTCCAAATTGTCTATGCTTCTCTTATGAATTTTGCTGACCAAATTGTTCTTATGAGTCCACTCGCCAATCATGGTTTGGTTGGGTGCCAACAGGGACAACTGCCCGATGGTACATGGCCCTCCCAAAAGCCGAGAAGGGATTCCTGCCCATGCCTGATCCCCACAAATTAAAAACAAACCTTTGGGGAGGCTCTTGGGATGTGAATGGTCTGGATTGTCTGCTGCAACATGGCTTAAAACCTTACACCACCTTTTGGCAGTGAATTCCTCTCAATACTGTTTTATGTTGTTAAAAGGTTTGGTGTTGGGACATGGGATAAAGAAGAAGTGTATGGTGCAGGAGAGGAGCCCAACAGCTCTAACTCTTGAGGCTCCTGAGCAGCTCTGGGTAGCTTTGGCAGCCACTCCTCTATAGGGTTTTTAATCATTACAGCTCGCTGGTGACGGATATTGTGAGGTTATGTGTGATTTGGTTTGGGACTTGGGTGAGGTATAGGTGTATCTAACTTGTCTGTGAACTCTCCAGCTTGCAATGGACTCCCTACCAGGCAGGTAGACATTGGGTCTTTCGCTGCTGCTGTGGACGAGCATATATTTTCCTGTTGGAGCGTCTGTGCCAGGGTCACCCAGATGTTTTGGCGTGGCTGAGGAACGATCCACGCAGCTGTGAGACTGCTCAGCGTGAACAGGATGACAACTCGGACAGGGCTCATCATGAGGTTAGGTAGGAAGTAGATTTTCTGTTCTACAAAGGAAAACAAACATTTTTGTAAAAAACACATACAAGTTCATGGGTCTGCCAGAATGCAGCTAACTCTCTTAGGAAGATTCTTCCTTCTTTCTCCGGTGGCGTCTTCTCTTGGAAGCAACAGCTGCTGGCTTCTTATCCCCATCTGCTGGAGCCGGATTTTTGGGGACGAAAGGTTTTACCCACTTTTGGGGTATCCATTGAGGGCCTGAGGGGGTGGATACACATGCGTAACCATGCCCCAGGTGACGAGCTCATAAGGACCCTTGGTTTCCCAGGTTTCTGGGTCCTTAATGAGAACTGGTGGAGGCTGTGAGAACTTAAACCGATTGTTATTATTGAAATGACGTATTACCAGAGGGTATACGTTTTCAAATGAAGAATTCAGAAAATTGATGGTAAACAAGGCCTTGCAGAGCTTTGGTTGTGCAGTCATCCACGCTGCAGTATTGCCCTGCCTAGCCAGGACCTCTTTGAGCGTGTGGTGGGCACGCTCAATCACAGCTTGACCTGTCTGTGTGCCTGTCTTATGCTCCACTCCCCACTGCTGGACAAACTCTAGGAACTCCTTGGAGGCATACGCTGGGCCATTGTCAGTTTTAATTTCCCTAGGGACCCCCAATACTGGAAAGGCTTGCACCAAGTGTTGTTTGGCATGCGCAGCCCTTTCTCCTGCGTGGGCAGAGGCATAAACCGCACCTGAGTATGTGTCTATGCTGACATGTACGTATTTCATACGACCAAAACTGGGAATGTGTGTGATGTCTGTCTGCCACATTTCACAGCTCCCAAGGCCTCGGGGGTTAACCCCAACACCCAGGGATGGCACTGCCTGAAGCTGGCAATTGGGACAGGTGGCCACAATGGCTCGAGCCTGACTGTGTGTTAACTGGAACTGACAGATTAGACCTGGAACATTTTGATGGTATTGTTGGTGACTTAGCTTTGCCTGTTGAAAGATGTCTGGACGTGCCATTTCTGCTGGAGCGGCAAGGGAATCTGCTTTGCGATTACCTTCTGCAACCTCGCCAGGCAAATCGGTGTGTGACCTCACGTGCATCACATAGAAAGGGTGCTCGTGCTGTGAAACCAAATGAATTAGTTTTCAGAGTAACCTGTGGAGATGCCCATCCTCGATGTCTTTGAGAACTGCCTGCTCTGCCCTGGACACTACCCCCACCACATAGGCTGAATCGGTAACTAAATTAATTGGCTCCGAAAACTTCTCAAAGGCTCTTACAACTGTGGCTAGTTCAGCAATCTGGGGCGACCCCTCCACAAACTCAACATCAGCTTCCCAATGCTGGGTCTGGGGATTTCTCCAAGTCATCACCGACTTGTGGGATGCTCCGGATGCATCAGTGTACACTGTAAGCACCTTGAGTGGCCTATGACTTCTTTTCTCAGGAGCAATGAGGTGAAATTCCTCGTTGAACAGCTTGTGTGACGGGGCCTGGACTGATACCTGTCTACTGTAGCTGTCCAGGGATAGCTGGAGACTGGCATTGCTCTGGAGCAGGTCGTTGAACCTCTTTTTGGTCAACCTCTCGGGAGAGCTCTTTCCCTCCTTAGCAAGGTGGACTGGAAGGTGAATACACTGAAAGTCACAACCGGCCAGCTCACGCAATCTGAACCTGGCCTTCCTGATCAGCTGAGCTATTAGCTCCTGTGGCTGTGCGATGGTTTTAGATTGCTGATGGGAGAGGAAAACCCACTCTATGAATAGAAGTGGATATTTGGTACTTCAAACCACTGAAATATCAACCCAAGTATGTGTGGTAACTTCCCTAAAACAATGAATTCAAAAGGCAGCTCGGGCTTATAACAATGAGCCTGCCTCTCAGCCAAAGCCTTCTGCACTTTTTGGAGGGCGGTTTTTGCCTCTGGGGTCAGTTCCCTGGGAGAGGCTAGCTCTCTCTCTCCCTTCAGTAAATTGAGAAGGGGAGCTAGGTCCTTGTTGGTGGGACCCAGCCAAGGCCTGACCCAGTTAAAAGACCCACACAAGGAATGGAGATCTGCTAGGGTTTTGGGATCACTCTTAATTTCCAATTTCTGCAGAACAATGGTCCGCGCAGTTATTTGCAAGCCCAGGTAATTCCAAGGTGGCATCTTCTGAACCTTGTTTTCCTGCAGCTGGAATCCAGCAGAAGTTAAAACTTTAACCACTAGGTCAAGTGTGTCTTGGAGTATTATGTCATTGGGGGCACACACAAACACATCATCCATGTAGTGTAGGATGATTGCCTCCTTTTTCTGGGCGCGCACTGGGGACAGCAATGAAGCCACGTACCACTGGCAGATGGATGGACTGCATTTCAGCCCCTGAGGCAATACTTTCCAGTGGTAGTGCTTGATTGGGGCTTTTCAGTTGGTGGTGGGAAGAGAGAAAGCAAACCGTGGTGCATCCTGCGGGTGTAGGGGAATATGGAATAAACAGTCCTTGATGTCTAAGACAGCCAATTGCCAATTTTGGGGGAGCATTGATGGGGAGGGCATCCCTGGTTGGAGAGACCCCATGTCCACAATTCTTTTGTTCATTTCTCTTAAATCATGGAGGAGCCGCCACTTATCCTTCCCTGGCTTTTTTATTACAAAGACTGGGGAATTCCAGCAGCTAGATGTCTCTTCAATGTGTCCTTTAGCCAATTGTTCTGCCACAAGCTCCTCGAGCACCTCTATCTTTTCATCACTGAGTGGCCACTGTTTTACCCAGACTGGGTCATTATTCAGCCATGTTAACTTGTGAGCAGGGCACTCGACAGTGGCTCATTCAAAAAAATCCTGGGGTGTCTTAGGGATGACCAATTTGACCCCCCCATTGGGACATGGTGTCTCTACCCCACAAGGGAGCTTTGAAATTAGTAACAAATGGACAGACACTGGCCAATTTTCCATCTGGTCCCTTAATTTGCACAATGCTCTTTGATATCTTTGCCAAGGTGAATCCTCCTACACCTTGGATTTGACCAGCCACGGGCTGCAAATCCCAATGTGATGGCCACAACCTTTCAGGTATGATTGTCACATCTGCTCCTGTGTCAAGCAACCCTTCCACGTGGAGATGTTCTGTTCCACACATTAGGTTGCATCCCATAATGGGTTTGTCCACGCCAACCACTTCTGCCCAGTATACACCTGGTGCCTTGTCATCTACTGAAATTTCTGCTGGAACAGGAATGGCCTGGGCGATGATTTGCCCCTTGGCCAAATAGAAGGGTGGCTGTGGACAGCGCGCCAGGAGAATGAGGTTAGGTATGTTCCCCTTGATGGTCATGGGAGCCACCTCAATCTCCATGGGTGTGTGTGCAGTGTCCCCAATAACAAAGTACTCACTGTCCAATCTTGTGCAATCTTTTGTCAAGTTCTGCAAGTCCTCTGGCAGGTCCACTCCAATGACCATCCACTGGGTAGACCTAGTGATCACAAGCTTGAAACGCTTGTGAGACCACCAGATTTTATCCTGTAAATGGTTATTTTGTTTTCCTGCACCCCGCTTCCCTTCCACCCCCTTTTCTGTTTTGAGGGACGTTTCCCCTTCAGGGAAGGCCGCTGCATTTATGTCGTGGCACTGGGCGGGTGGGTGCTGGCATCGGGGTTTTTTGGTGTGAAGGGTGTCTTTTGTTGCTGGCTTTGGGGGCAGTCCTGGGCAAAGTGTCCTGGTTTTTTGCATATGAAGCATATGACATGTTGAAGTTGTTCTGGTGACATTTGTTGCCTCCTCACTCCTGGAGATACAGCTGCCACCATCTCTGGGTTTGTCGGCCTTGACCACGCCTCCCATGCAGCAAATAGTTCTGCCTTCCTAGCACAGGCTTCCATCATCTCTGCCAGTGCAGGTGGGGGGTTGAGAGGCAGTCCCAGGAGCACCCTGCTGCAGACTTCATTGTCATTCCTCTGTGCCATCTCTTTCACTATCTCCATCTGTGTCTTGGGGTCCCGTACTTGTCTCTCAACCTGTGCACGGAGCTGGTCGACAAACTGCAAGAAACTTTCTGAAGGAGACTGTTTAATGTCAAGGAAACTACCACTAGCTTCAGCAGTTGGTAGCTGGTTAAAAGCCTTATCTGCAGTGTTTGAAATCTTATCTAGAATGAATTTTGACAACACCCGAGCTTGGTCCTCAGGCTTAGCCCACTCCCCCTCACCGCACAGATGTTCATAAGTAATGTTATTATTCTCTAAATCTTTGGCACCCTGAGGGGTTTTCTTGAGTTCTTCCACGAGATCCCTGAGAGATCTCTTCCAGGAGCTTTCCCATAGATCGAACTCTGACTGGGTAAGCAGGCACCGGAAAAGGTCAACAATGTCAGCAAGAACAAATTCAAGGGATGTTAATGTAGCTCTCATTATGCTTCTATAAATTTCACTATTTCTCCCAAATTCTAATTTACTTTTACTTAACTCACGCTTTGAGTGATACGAGAAGGGCTGGTAGGATCTAGAACCAGCCCTACCACCCGTGTATTGAACAGGGGCTGCCAAGGGGATGACTTTTTCCTCCCTGTTTTGGACGCTAGGATTTCTCCCTTCAGCCCCAACCCCGTGGGACCCGACGGGGGGAACCACCCCCTCCACCAGTCCCACTGCATTGTGAACCAGGAAGGGGACCACCCCCTCCCCCAGCACCACTGCATTGGGAAGCAGATGGGGAAACACCCTTCACCCCACCCCCATGGAGACTGGGAGGGGGTACACCCCCTGCCTCTGCCCCTCCCACCCCAGCACCTTGGTAACTTGGAGGAGGGACATCCCCTCCCCCTGCCCCACCCCCGTGGGACCCGGGCAGGGGCCTACCCCCCCAGCCCTCGGCCCCCACCCTCTTGGGACCCAGGCAAGGGGGCGTGGGGAACAGGCAGGGGGCGGGGCAACCATGGGAACCAGGGGCAGGGTTGCAGGGTTACAGGATGACATAACAGGGGGCGGGGACACAAAGGAAGGGGGAGGAGCATCCAAGGGAAGGAAGGGGTTGTGGGACCGGAAGGGGTTGGGGGAGGGGACAGGTGGGTGAAAGGGATTGTGGGGAGAAGAAGGGTAGGTGGAGGGCTGAAATACGTGGATGCCACCATTTTGGGCTCTGGCCATGCGGTCAGCAGTATCCTGAATGCCAACCATGTGGTCGCAGCCATTTTGGGAATGGGAGCGGGTCAGAACATGAAAACGAGGTAACAGGGACTAGGTTAGAGGGGTGCAGGGAAGTTTCTCTGTCAGCCTGCGCACAACTGCCAGGGCCAGGGTACTGGGAGAGAGGTGGGAAGCCAGGGGAGCATTGGCAGTGCCAGGTACCCTGAAATTGCCGGGGTGCCTTCTCTCAGTTCAGGGGCAGAGGGTTTGGGGGGAGGGGTAGGGGAAGCCGCAGGAGGGGAGATTTGTTCTGGCTGTCCTTTCAAATCCCTCTTTAGCACTTCTTTCCGAATCACTAGGAACACGGGAAAAAATTGAGACACCGTCCCATCTCCCTGTTCCGCTTTAGGTGTTAACAAGGCTCTAATTTTATCCCAGGCAGAGACAGAATTAACATTCTGCTGGGTAAACTGACGGAAATGAAAATATATCCAGCGAACAAACCATTTCAAAACTGCTTTGGAAACCGTAATATTTCCACTACTTAGGGTTTCTAAAATTAGGGTATAAACGCTCCTCTGTGCCGCAGAAAACTTAGCACCCGTATCTGCTTCCTGCAGCACGTCAATCTACCTTCTTTACAGTGAGCACAAACAAAACTGAAAGCACTGAGTCCACAGCCAATCCGGGAAAATCAGGGCAGCCTCTCCCCCCCCCTTCTCCCCGGAGGAGAGACAAGCTGCTTGCGTAAGGCCGCGAAGCTTTTAAAATGGCGAACAACAGCTGCCGGGCCCCCCCACCACGTGGATGCCGCGTGGGCGGCTGGAGTGGGTCCGCGCCGCCTGCCGGGTCCTGCCGCTGCCCAGGGACGTCCGCTCTCGGCAAAAACACAAGCCGCAGACACTCTGCCACCGCCCGCGCTGCCGCAGCGCTGGAACTCGCGCGCAGCACCGGGTTTAGCGCGAAACCCGCCTGCGCTGCAAAATCGCGCTGCCCGCAACTTGGCCGCCGTCCCCCGAGGGCCGCGCGCCGTGGGAACACGCCACTGGGACCCCGCACCCCCGGAAACAGCGCACAGGCACTGCCAGAGCGCTGGAGCCGCTCCGCCCGCGCTGCCGCGCGGGAATCGCAAACCGTTTTCAGGACTGGAGTTTTTTCCTGCACCGGGAGCTAACCCCACTCTCTGAGGGCCCCCCCCGGGGTTCCCCTAAGAAACGTAGGGAATACTCACCCCGCTTGGGGACTTGGTTGGCTGGGACAACTGTAAAGAAGTCCTCATCCGGGATCGGCCCGCCTTCGGCTCAGCGGGGTCCCAATCCCACCCTCTAGTCTTCTTGCCGACAAAAACGCGATGAAGAAGTCAGAGGAAGGTGGAAATCCAAAAGCTAACGTAATCCACGCGTAGATATATCAGCTACTTCATGGCCGTCGTGGGAGACGAACATGTGGGTGCCACCTGCAGTAATCCGTGGTTCTCTGGGCTTTGTATGGGTCCAATCCGGCTAGCTGGAACCCAAGCCCACACGGACCTACATGGACTGAAGATAGAAGACAGGTGCGCTCTTCCACCGCGTGGGGACGAGTATCCTGTTTATTGGCTCGTGATGGGATACTGCTGGCCGCAGCAACCACCCAGGTAGCAAAAGAGGCTGAACTTTTACCAGCAGTGGGGTTTTATCCCCCTGGGGAAAGAGGACCGTGGCCAATGGGATGCCATTGGGGAGGGGCATCCATGGGGCAGACCACCAGGTGTGTAGAAAGGAGTGCATGGGGAGAAACCATGTGATGAGGAAGGGAGAATAATCTACATGACATACCACACTCAGTACAGAATTCCCGTTACCCAGTGCAGAACAACTACTAAATAAACTATTTAGTGCAATGCAACAACAGCTCATCCATCTTCTTTGATCTTCTTTAAGAAAATTAATTGGTGGTCCCTCTGATCATATTTTAGGGTAAACTGACAAATCTATTTCTTTCTTTGGCCCCACTGTAGGAATGCCCTTTTTTCCAACCCCTCTTGCTGTTTGGTCAGCAAAGCAATTTCACAGTTTGGGGGATGTTTTTTGGTGACCTCTGCAATGCATAATAACTACCTCTGAAGGCTTCTAAATACTCTGCAGGAGTTCAAGCATCTGTTTAGCATGCTAAACCTCATTACCCTGAGCAGTTAGCAGGCCACGTTCCTTCCAAATAGCTCCGTGGGCATGAACAACACTGAAGGCATATTTGGAATCAGTCCATACATTCACCTTCTTTTCCTTGCTCAGTTCTAGAGCTCTAGTCAGCACAATGAGTTCAGCTTTCTGTGATGATACATCTGAAGGCATGTTTTTTGCCTCAATTACTTTATCTGTGGTGGCTATCAAGTAGCCTGTCATTCTCTTACCATTTCTCATGAAGCTGCCACCATCAGTATACAATTCCCAGTCTGGTCTCTCCAAAGGAACATCCTTCAGGTCTGGCCTTCTGCAACAGGTCTCCTCTATTGTCTGTAAACAATCATGTTCAGGCACGCTGTCAAGTAATGTGGATGATAAAAACATTGCAAGGTGTTATAGATGAGCAATGCAATGCTTGGCTCTCACAATTAAGGGATGAATATTATGTGCGTGTTAAGAGAAGTTTTATTGATGTGTAGATATGTTATTGTGATATGTTCTTCCCATAACCCTCTTTCCCCTCCCCCTCGTATTGTTGTCACTGGACAGCCTTGATAGCCAGGGCATTTGGGAGAGGGCAGGCTCATTACTATGGCAGCACTTAACCTTCAATCAAGATGTAAGAAAGTGATCTCTACCAATGGATGGCAAAGAAGGAGTTGACTGACAAGAATTTGGGAGGGGTTAGGGTAATAAAAGGCAGAGCATCCATTTTGTAGTTGATCAGGTGGCTGCTAGTCATGGGGACTCTCAGTGCTGGTCTTTCTCTTTATTCAGTCCTTTGTTGTATTTTGTTTAAGTATTTAATAAACCTTTGAATTTTTTAAAAGTGAGTGTTGTTTCTCACACAAGGTTTACCACAGAAGTTGTTTTTAGAGTAACATAATTCTGTTCCACCAATACAGACTGATATTCAAGCATTCTGCTAGGGGATAGCCAGTGTCCCCCCTTTTGTTCCAGCACAGATATCACTGCATGGGGTACATACACGACAATGTGCTGCCCAAGGGTGAACTTACCGGCCTCCTGTATTAGGAGGACAGTTGCTGCCACAGATTTAAACACCCAGGCTACCCTTGGCTAACATTCTCTAGCTGTTTTGAAAAGTCGGCCACAGTTCTCCACTGGTCCCCAAGATGCTGTGCCAGTATCCCCAGAGCAACATTCAGTTGCTCATATGTAAAAAGTTCAAAAGGCTTAGTTAAGTCTGGCAGCCCCATAGTTGGGGCTGACATCAAGGAATGTTTCAGCTGTTTAAATGCAGCCCTTGCACTCTCTTTTTACATGACTGTTCCTTTTCTGTCTGCTTTAAGGGCCTCATACAGAGGTTTTACTAATAGTCCATAGTTCGATATCCATAGGTGACACTGACCTACCATTCGCAGAAAGGCCTATATATCTCTCACAGTGTGGGGCTCTGAAAGATGGCAGATGCCTTCTTTCTGTTCTCTGCTGAGTTGTCCATGTCCATGGAAAATTTCCAGCCTCAGGTAAATTACTGTTTCCCTGCCAACCTGTGCCTTCCCTATCAAGACTCAATACCCACTTTGGCCCAGAAAGTTCAACAGACTTACAGTGAGCTGGATGCAATTGGTGCCTTGAGAAGGTTGACCTATAACAGAGGCTAGACAGAGTTAAAGAATAAAGTAGATATTTATTAAAAGGCCTTAATGGATACACTTTGGGCAGTACAAGAGCCTGGCCAGGGCTACACCCAGGTGGAATCCAAGATGGTCACAAAATGGATGACAGGTCACGAGGTCTCACACTTTTATAAGTTTTGGTCCATTTGCATTGGGGTTAATTGTCCAATTATAGCTTTAAATTATGAAGTTCCATCCTCCTTGTTTTTCTCTCTTCAATTCGCTGTTGTTTATACTTTTTGGGCCTGGAGCTTGTAACGGTTGTCCTTGGTCAAGCTGGAAAAGGATTGTTTTGTCTACCTACCCTGTGAAGAGAACTTGCACACTTAATATGAAGCTCAGAGCTACACACTAAGGCAGTACAGAATCTGAAAAATATGAAAGCTAAACTTTAGGTATCACAGTCATACGGTGTTTTGGCTGCAATTAAGATGTCATCAACATACTGAAGAATAACTCCTCCTGTTTTCTGTCTCCTCCAGTCTTCCAGCTCCTTTGCCAGTTGGTTTCTGAATATTGTTGGGCTGCTCTTGAATCCCTGCAGTAAAACTGTCCAGGTGAGCTGAGTCTTCCCCATCTCAGGATTTTCCCACACAAAAGCAGAGTTCTTGGCTATTCTTGTGCACAGGAATGCAGAAAAAGGCATCCTTGAGATCTAAAACAGCGAACTACCTTAATTCATTTGTCAATGTGGTCAAAAGATGTGGGAGACAAGAAATCCTATTCACTCTAGCTCAACAGAAAGCACTCTGGGAAAGGTTTATCTAACAGCTAGGTAAAAACCAGATCCTGTAGCTAGAGATTGGGCTGTATAGCTGGCATGCACTTGCCTTGTGTTTGAGGCAGTGATTGGTTGGGGAGACACATGGACACCACATGATCAGAGAGCTGATTGGGTTAAGGAACACGTGAACAGCGACCCTGCAGTGGCAGGCAGCCAATGCGTGCTTGTTTGGGTTAAGTTTAGAACATAAAAGGGATCAGTTTGTTACAATAAACAATTTTCTTCGAAGCAAGCAAAGTCTGTGTGTCTTTGTTCCCCATTGGTACAAAAAGAGTGTAGGGATTTGCCACCACTGGGTGTATGCCCTCTGTTATTTTGTTAATTTCCCTTAAATCCTTCACTAATCGATAACTCTTATCATCAGCCTTCTTTACTGGCAGGATGGGTGTGTTGTATCTGGACTCGCATTCCACTAATAACCCAAATTTGAGAAACTTTTCAACTACAGGTGCTAATCCCTTATGGCCTTTATATTTCGAAGGGTATTGTTTCTGCATTACCAGTGTAGCCCCTACTTTGAGTGCAATACTCACGGGTTCAGCTATTTTTGATCTCCTAGGAGAATCATTGGCTCACACTATCAGAATGACAGCATCTTCAATTTCTTTGGGAACTTTCCCATAGTATTCCTGTATGAGAATAGCAGCTGCTTTGACAAATTTAGATTCTGGAATTATGACTTTCACTCTTCCTTTTTTTTTAAATTAAATTTCCACTTCTAATTTCTCTAATAAATCGTTACCTAGTAATGGCTTTGGGGAATTTGGCATATTCAGGAATTGGTGAGTCACTCAGTGTTTTCCCAATTTAAATTTTAAAGGTTGGAAGAAAGGCCTTGTTTCACTTACCCTGGTGGCTCTGACCACATCCATAGTATCCTGGCTCAGTTTACTTTTTAAAGTATTTAACATAGACTATGTTGCCCCTGTATCCACCAGAAATTCAACATCATCGTTCCCCAGCTTAACTGTTGCATTGCAAGCTGATTTGTACTAAACATTAATCCTGTCAGAAATAGGAAGTCCAGCTCAGCCCCATGAACTAGCCTCTGGGCTGACTGACAGAAGCTCACAACCAATGGGAGCTCTCCTAGGATGCAGACATTGTATTGGTTCAGGGTCTGGGAGCACACAGATAGACCAATGAGCTGTCTTGACCTGCGAGTTTTGAATTGACCATTGATTTGCGTAAGCAAACAAACTCCACAACTTCTGTGAAAGTTGTAAAGCCAGTATGTTTATTTCAACACTGGACGCATGTGGGAATCGTTCCCCTTAAATTGACATGCGTACCTCTGGGAAAGCCAGATCCTTTTTTATCTCCTCTCAAATACATATGCATGCAATTTCACAATAGGTTCATGCATATTCATTCTACTGATTTTGCGTAACATTTGCCACTAATTTTTCTTTATCAGAAAAAATTCCTGGGTCATTTTGCCCTGCTCTCCACAGCAGCCTCTCTGTCTGTTTCAGAGTTCAAGGGCCCCCCGTCCCCCCCTATCTCTGTCCTTTGGCTGAAGCAATTTCTTAGTTTCTTTGAGCATAGGCTTTTTGCAAGAACAGTCAGTCAGACTAAACAGCTATGTTTGCAAGCTACAGACTTAATTCAAAGATGTACATTTCACCTAAATCAAAATGGATTTCTACTCTGGAAAATTTCCACTCTGTCTCATTCCCCCCTTTCCTAAAAGGAATAAGTAAATTTTTTTACTTAATGCAAATTCCTATGACAATAAGCGTGCCTTAATGCTCTACCCTGTACATTTGATAAGGATGTTTCTCAAGCATACACAACCTTTACCAGTATATACAAGCACAGTTTTCTGATTAGTGCCTGGATGAATTTCCAAGTGGCAAATACTTTTTTCAGTGTCAAGACACACATCTTGAGCATTATTAGTATTGCTTCCTAGTTGTTTCCTAGTAACACAAGATTTTAAGTTTACTGTTTGCCACTTCTAATTTACTTTTTGTGCCTACACTCTATGTTCTGAAGGGTAGAGCACCGTTTTTTCATTATTTAATTCTAGTGCAATGATGGGGTGGATAACATAAACAGTGGCATAAGTTATAGTAAGCACAAAGGCAGTGGTCACATTAGAAACAGGATCATAAGTGAAATTTACCACAGTCCACCAGGATTGAAACTTCCTTTCAAAATCAATTGCATTATCCCAGACAACGTTCCGAATTTCAGCTGGAAAATTACATTCACTACCTACCTGTATGGTCAAAGCTGCTGTTGCCTGCATCCATAACAGTGCTTGTATACAACTGAAAGCTAAAGACACATTATCTTGAACTGTACTAAGCCCTTCTACTTTTAGCTTGTGGTCTTGGTCCCCGGTCTTTTCCACTTTGGCAGTACTTTTGAAATCTGCCACTGGCTAGTTCCTAATGCCAATAGAGATGACTGTAAAGTCTGCTTCAATTTTGTTAGGCTACCTGCTGCAGTGGCCAGCTCTCTCATAGATCTAGTATACCGATTAAAACCTGGTACTAAGGCCATTCAGCATTGTTTTGCATAGAAGTACTCCAGGACTTCAATTATAATTATACACAAAACAATTCTATAAATAAAATTACAAACTACCCTCGGCCACAATATATTCATTTTGCTTCAGTAAGTTTTAGTCTCAGTTTATTGTCTCCTGGTGTCACTCTCCAAGGGGCTTCTGGGGCCTTCTTCACCTGAGAGTGGTGGATCTAGGCATTCTGCACCTTGATCTTGATTGCGGTGAAGGTGGTGAGAAGCACCTAGAATGATCCTTCCCACTGTGGTTCTAAAGTCTTTTCTGTAGGAGACTTAACATATACATAATCCCCAGGCTGTATGTTATGTACTGGCCCATCTAGCTCCCTGCTCCGAGTTCCAGCCACATGTTTCTCAATTTCTCTGAGCTGTTTGCTTAAAGCCACCATGTAGGTGGCCACTGTTACCTCCCCAGTGTGGGTGGACGTTCTCTTTTGTATTCCATATGGTCTTCCAGAAAGCATTTCAAAGGGACTCAGCTTTTCTTTAGCCCGAGGTTTAGTTCAAATTCACAAAAGTGCCAGTGGAAGAGCTTGGGACCAGGGTAGATTAACTTCCTGTCCCAGTCTTACAATCTGATGCTTAATCAAATGATTCATTTTCTCCACCTGGTCACTCAATTGGGGGAGGTGTGACTGTGGTCACAAGGGTTTTCAGGATGAAGAAGAGACGAGAATGTTGACTCCATGATCAGAAGGCTTGATTTAATATTTTATGATATATGTTACATTAAGACTATACTAAAAAGCAATAGAAAGGAAAAGTTTCTTCAGCAGCTAGCTAAGCTAAGAATAGAAAAGAATGAATAACAAAGATCTGTGTCTCAGACAGAGCAAGAGCCAGCTCTGCCATGAGTGGTCAAGAAATCCAAACACCCACAGGAGACCAATCACCTGTTACATTCCACAGCAGCAGATAACCATTGTTTACTTTGGTTGCTGAACTGCAGCTTGTCACAAGGAAAAATCCTAAGAAAGGATTTTTCATGAAAGATGTCTGCGACATGTCACCTTTTTTTATTTAGTTAAATTAAAAGAAAAAAGTGTTTGTAATTTTCTCTGCTGTACTCATGCCGAAGAAAAAGACAAACACTTGACAGGTTATCTGTTGCCAATCAAACTCCACTCAAGTGCTCCTGTGGAATGCACTGGGAATTTCTTCACCTGTAGAACATAAAATTCTATCATATTACTAAAACAATTCTATAATATAAGAAAATGCAAAAACAATGCAAAGAAAATTCAAGTCCAAGCAGCTGAGTTTCAGGAAAAGTCCATGGCTTGAAGATGTTCCTCTTTGCCATATCTGAAAGTTTCTTTTGGTCCTGAAACAGGCTTGCTACAGAAAAAGGTCCATCAATATTTATCAAAAGTCCATTGACAGTCTTCAAACAATTTTGAGAAAATTAGAAAATTTCTGAAATGTCTTGCCACAGCCCTTCATTGAACAACTTGGGCTGAAGCCAATCCCTGGCTCCTCAATGCCTCTGAGCTGCTGCCAGCTCTTTCACCCTTTTTTATTCAATTTAATAATTTTTTTTTTTTTTGTTTTTGTTTTTTTTTTTTTTTTTTTGTTTTTTTTTTTTTGTTTTGTCGTAAAGAGCAGCAGCAGAGGAGCCAGAGAGAGGCCCTTGGGGGCCCTGGCCCATGTGGAAGGATCAGGAACCCCAGACCCGGCCCACTGAAAGGTGGCCCAGGACCAGAAGGGGGAAGCAAAGCCCCCAAACTCAACAGGAGGCCGGGAGGTGGCCCTGGCCCAAGCAACCAAGGCAGACAGCCCAGGCCCAGCCCCCGAGGCAGGCTCTGCATTGGCACAGACCCGCACCCTGCTGCCAGTACAATGGCAGAAGGGGTGACCAAACGCTTCCTTTCCCCAAAATCACCGAGGCATGCCGGCAATGGGAAGACAGAAGCTGTCCCGAGAAACTTCGTCTCGGGTCTGGGGATGTCCTTTCCCCACAGCAGACAAGCGATGCTCGCTTCCTGCTGTGCCCTCTGCCTCTGCAATGCAAATGCACCAGGTGTTCCTCCCATCTGCCTCACGGCACCACCGCCACCCGCTCTGGGCTGGGGACCAGGGGCAGAACTTTCGGGACCCACCTTCCCCTCGCCGCTGGGGCGCGCGAGGGGCGGCAGAGAGATTCGCATCCCCCAGGGGAAAACCCCAGACCAAACACCCCCCAACCCGCCAAGAATGCTGATCTTGAAAACAGGCAGTCGCGCTGCGCCCACAGCCAGCTGTCGGGCCATGCCTCCTCCACGGAAGGACAGGCTGACGCCCTCTTCCCCTGTCCCAGCTCCCCCTGTAGGGGCAGCCCCGGGACAACCCGAAAAACTCGGGGAGGAAGTCACGCTGGATGCAGGAGGCGCCTCTGCTGCTGCCGCCGGCTCCAAGGCAGCCTCTGACGCAGACATGGAGAACGGAGTCCCCGCAGGGGCAGGCAGCGGGGCCGCCTGGGGAGGCGGCGGGGGCGGCGGGGGCGGCACGGGGTCGGCAGCTTCTTCTGCGCCGGACTCTGACATCGGCCGCGGAACCGCAGTCGCAGAAGGCGGCGGGACGGCCGGGGGGAGCGGTGGATCGCTGTTGCCCAGCAACATCGGCGCAGCCGCGGGAAGCGGTGTCTCTGAGATAGATGCAGGCAGGGAAGCCGGTGGAACCGCGGCTGGAGCGCCCACAGGCTCCCCCGGAGGGGCGGCCGCGGGACGGGCCGCGGGGGGAACCGCCCGCACCCGCGGGGCGGGTTGGGGCGGTGCCCGCGGCGCTGGCCGGGGCGGTGCCCGTGGCGCTGGCCGGGGCGGCGCTCGGGGCGCTGGCCGGGGTGGTGCTCGCGGCGCTGGCCGGGGCGGCGCCGCCCACTCCCATCCCCCCTGAGAGCAACGGGAGGGGGGAACAAACGGCTCCGTCTGAGCATGCTCCGAAGACGCAGTAAAAAAAACTTCGCCTGCGGGCGAAACTTCGTCCCCCCACTGTGGTTCAGGGGGGCTGGAAAGCAGCAGATCGTCCCCCTCCAAAGGGTCTTCCCCCGGAATTGGGGGGAACGGGGCTTGCCCCTTGCAGTTAGCAATCCAGGGAAAAACAGCTGCTCTCCGTTTCAAGACTAGAAAGAGCTTCAAAAAGGTTGGATAAATCGAGGGGCATCCGAACCCCCGGTATAAAAAGAATTGGAAAATGGAGCCCATACACTCCCAGACAAACATATCGAGGGCATATAGCACATTCATAAAAAACCCAAAGAGCTTTGCCCATCCAAAAAACTCATAGAGATCTGCCTCCAACAGGAGAATTCTGTCCTCTTCACCCCATTTTTGCCAGAGGGCAATAAGTTTCTCCTCTGAAGGGGAGAATGGAACCTCATCCTCTAGGGGAGGAGTCCTCCAGATGAGCAGCCACAAACTGCGACTGACCTCATCTTCAGGAGGGGAAAAACCAACAGTACCTTGTGACAGTGTCCAGGACTCTCTGGCTATCTGCACGGTGCTGCTGAGCTTTCCGAACATCTTCCTGGAGGCTTTTCAGAAGGTTCCCTTTGTGGTCAGCCTTGCTGTGAACTCTGTCCAAATTCGGATCTTCAGTTCTTCAGCTCCTGGCTAGAATCCACTTCTGTGGTCACTTGTGAAGCAACCATCAATGCCACACATTTGGGGCTCACCCAGTGCAGCAATGCTCCTCTGGTGGTCTGACCAAGTGATGATTGTCCTCCTCAGTCGGGGGTCACCAATTGTGACTGTGGTCACAAGGGTTTTCAGGATGAAGAAGAGACGAGAATGTTGACTCCATGATCAGAAGGCTTGATTTAATATTTTATGATATATGTTACATTAAGACTATACTAAAAAGCAATAGAAAGGAAAAGTTTCTTCAGCAGCTAGCTAAGCTAAGAATAGAAAAGAATGAATAACAAAGATCTGTGTCTCAGACAGAGCAAGAGCCAGCTCTGCCATGAGTGGTCAAGAAATCCAAACACCCACAGGAGACCAATCACCTGTTACATTCCACAGCAGCAGATAACCATTGTTTACTTTGGTTGCTGAACTGCAGCTTGTCACAAGGAAAAATCCTAAGAAAGGATTTTTCATGAAAGATGTCTGCGACAGGGAGGTATGGAGTGTGACGTTCCCAATCTATGCTCAGGTGGCTATTAATCTGTTGCACTATTTTGGAAATGAAATGTGATCCTCTATCTGAGGATATTGTGGCTGGAACTCTGTCGCGTGGTATTATTTCTTGTAATAATACCCTGGTCACCTCTCGAGGCTTGACAGTTCTGGTGGGGAACGCTTCTGGGTACCCTGAAAATGTATCTGTCAGTACTAATAAATACTGGTACCTCCCTTTCTGTGGGAGTTCTGAAAAGTCAATTTGCCACTGCTGTCTAGGCTTATGGCCCCTCCCAGTCTGACTGAGTTTTGGTCTGGGGGTATTTTTGGGGTTATTCTGGAGGCAAAGATCACACTGTCGGGTCACTTGAGTAATAGTGGCATATAAATTCCTGGCAACGATTGTCCCAATCAAGTAGGTGTATAGGGCATCTATTCCCCAGTGTGTTTTCTGGTGTTCTTCCCTTACTAGTGACCGCAACAAATGGGAAGGGATTACCAGCTTCCCTTCAATGGTAGCCCACCCTTCTTGGTTGTATGTCCCTTTTTGATCTTCAATTAGTTTTCTATCTTATATTCTGGCTTACCTTCAAGGGAAATTTGTCCATCTGGAATTAGGGCTCCTTCAATAGTTACCTCACCTTTTGCTGCTTCCTTTGCCTCTCTATCTGCCAGCTCATTTCCTTCTTCCAATTCTGAGCTCACTCTTGTTGTGGTGAGGGAAACTTGGACACTCAATATGAGTGTTTAGCAAGCTTCGTTTATTGAAGAGAGAATCAGACTTTTATGCACAACAAATAATAAGCTCATACATGTTCTGCAAGCTAAGCAATCTATTGGCTATACTACAATATCAGCTCTTCCTCATACCTTAGGGGTTACATCTTTCTTTTCTCATGTCTCTCTCACTACTTGTTATTGTACCACAGCTATGCTCAAGGACACAGTGTTTTGCAGGTGCAGGGACCCAGATTAGCTGCATCCTCCCGATTCTTGGTCCAGAACGTGGCCCCTGTCACGTAGCCATTCTTCCACACACTCTCTAGTGTGCCTTAATAAGCATAATTGCTACATTTTCAGGCAGCTGAACTGCTTCCAGTAGCCAAATTATCTCTTGTGCATGTTTGATGTTCTTTCCCTGTGAGGTCAGCAGTCCCCTCTCTGTCCAGGTAGCTCCATGTGCATGCACGACTCCGAATCCATACTTTGAGTCTGTGTAGATGTTTATTCTCTTTCCTTTTGCCATTTCCAAGGCACAGGTCAAGGCAATTATCTTGGCCTTCTGTGTAGAGGTGCCTGTTGGTAAGGGTCCAGACTCTATTACCTCTCTGCAGGTAGTCACTGCATATCCAGCATGTCGCTTTCCACCGGCAACATAGCTTCTCCCATCAGTGAACCAGGTCTCTGTATTGTCCAAAGGAGTGTCCTTTAAGTCTGGGTGGCTGGAGTAGGTAGCTTCAATGGTCTCCAGGCAATCGTAGTGTACTGCTTCTCTTTGATTTCCACTGAGAAAAGAAGCTGGGTTGACAATATTAGTTACCACTATCTCTACACCATCTTGCTGTACTATGATGGACTGGTATTTCAGGAACCTCTGTGGTGAAAGCCAGTGGCCGCCCTTTGCTTCCAGTACTGTGGACACTGTAGGGGACACCAGCACAGTCATTTTCTGTCCCCGGCTAAACTTGTGTGCCTCTTGAATATTCAGCATGACTGCTGCTGCAGGTCTGAGGCAACCTGGCCATCCTTTGGCTGTTGCATCTAGTTGCTTGGAGAAGTAAGCAACTGCCCTCCGGTATGGACTCAAGTCCTGAGCCAATATTCCCAGGGCAATTCCCTGTTTTTCATGGGAAAATAGAAGGAATGGTTTACTTACATCTGGAAGTCTCAAAGCTGGAACTGACATGAGGACACGCTTTAGCTGTTGAAAGGCCCGTGTAGCTTCCTTTGTCTACTGGAGATCTCTATCTGATGAACAGTCCATAATTATAAACCCACAGCCAGCACTACCCTGCCATGCCAAAGAAAGTTTGGAGATCCTTTGTTGTCTGGGGTTTTGGGGTTTGGCATATGACTTCCTTGCGAGCCTGCCCTAAAGTCTGTTGCCCAGCACTGACCTTGTACCCCAGGTAGATTACTTTCTGTTTCACTACCTGTGCCTTTTTCTTTGATACTCTGTATCCTTGGAGCCCTAGGAAATTCAAAAGGCTTACCATCCAGGCCACACATGCTTCTCTTGTCTGAGTGGTTACTAGAAGACCATCCACATACTGCAATAGCCTTCTTTCTTCCTGTGGAGCTTACCAGGACTCCAGATCTTTTGCAAGTTGTTCTTCAAACAGAGTGGGGGAATTTTTGAAGCCTTGAGGAAGCATGGACCATGTGAGCTGGGTTTTGCGCCCACTTTTAGGGCTTTCCCATTCGAATGCAAAAATTTTCTGGCTGGCTTTGTGGATAGGGAGGCAAAAGAAGGCATCTTTCAGGTCTAAAACAGTAAACCAGGTTAGCTCAGGTGTTAAACAAGTTAGTAAAGTATATGGATTGGCTACCACAGGATATAATTTTTTTGTTATCTTATTGACAACCCTCAATCCTGTACTATCAATTATTGGGCTGATTTCTGCCCTATCTTCTTTTTCAGGGGGTACTGCTTAATTCTCACTGGTTATGTCCCTTCCTTAAGCTTGATTACTATGGGGGGCATTCTTCATCCTCCCTAGTACATCAGAGGCCCATACCCCCAAAAATACTTGTCCTAATATCTCTTTACTAATTTCCTTCTTAATTTTAATGGCTGTTAATGTTAAGCCTAACACCTTTATATTCTTTTGATCATTTACCTCCAGAGTAACCTCTGTATTTGAGAATGTTTAGCGAATTAGGCATATACAAAAACTTGTAAACATGTTACTTTAAAGGTTTGCAAAAGTATGCCTTCTCAGACTGGCCAGTTGTTCTCTACACTACAGCATAATTATTCTCCACAGGTACTAAAGCTTTATTTAAAACTGAATATATGGCCCCAGTATCAACCAAAATTCCACCCTTTTCTTTTCTTCTGGTCTCACTGCCTCTTGCAGAGTGGTCTGTTACCTCCTAGTTCTGGATGAAATTGGACTGCCAGGAGGGAGATGGGTGCAAGTGGGTATACCTTTGGAGCCTGAGTCCTCTTCCCTTTTGAGGAGATCCTCCTGATCCTCCCTTACCTTAGGAGGAGCCTTTAACAAATCATATGTACTAATTTTGCGAGTTGTAATCGCTTTGCGTTTCAGCATGATAAACTTTGTCTGATTTCATACATTGCTATCTTACACTGCATGCTGAACAACACGTTTGATTTGGCTTCTCTTTGCTTTGTTTTCTTTATCAAGAGCTAACACCAGTGGGTCAGAGGGAGCTCTGAACCCACAGTTACTCTGCCATTCTGGGTGATTCTTTAAGGTGAAAAACATATCAGCATACGAGACCTCATCTTATTTGCTTTCCAGTCTTAAAACAGTATTAACTGCAATAAGGGATTATAAATCTTTTTATTTTCTGAGCCACCCCTACTGGCGGCTTTCTCCTCGTGAGCCCCTCCCAAAGGGGCTAGTTCACGAACCTCTTTGCTCTGGTTTGTTTTCTTTATCTCCTTCTCCTTATACTATCTTGTCTCCACCCAAGCCTCACAATGTCTTTTCTCAGTTTTCCTCACACACAGACCTCCAGGTGGTAGGTATCAGATGTGATCCTCCACACATAAGCTTCAAGATCTCAGGTTCTGAATCGGCTTGATCAGGACCCTTCAATTTACACTTGGGGCATAGAAAAGCAATACCAGCCCCTCTCACAAACTCTGCATTGCACACAAGGTCCCAGCCTCTCAATGCACCAAAACTCCCAGGAGTTGCCTGCAGGCTATTCCGTTTATCACTTCGGCATTTATTACTTAACCTCTACAGCGGGCTGTTTTCACTGCAGACTTACTATATTACCAGCTGAAGTCTGATAAAGCTCCTCTAAATGAACTAATTCGTCTCCTCTATCTAAACTCTGTTTTACAAAATCTCATTCTTTTCCAGTTCTCTTCCCGCACAATCTAATTAAAGCATTCTTTCTACTGGCACTCACTTTACTGCCTTACAAAAGGCTGTGCCTGTTACAGCAAAAACTCTGATATGCCCACAAACACAGACCCCCCCTCCACCCTTCCTCATATCTCAAATCTACGAGAGTCAGGGCTTGAATTGCTGTGGGAGGGGAATTCCTGGAATTCCTTTAATTTGTTTTACTACAGTTAAACATAAATCACCATACTGTAGTTCTTCTGCGTAAAATGCTACACTTGTTGCAAACAAAATCCTAAAGTCTCTACAAACACAAGCATACAATCCCGAGAATCAAATTACCACAATGTGAGGGAGGAACCACACAAACTCACTGGGAGAGGGGTATCTCTCAAAGCACCCACTTTTCTCAACACAACACAGCATACAATACTGCAGTATTTACCCACATCAGCTTTCTCTGGTCCTCACACACTCTGGACACAATCAAAATAACAGCACGCACTAAAATTCCAGGGATCAAGTCCAAACTACTAGGGCAGAGGAACCTCCTGAGTTCGTCTAGTCACAGTTAAAATGTGCAAAATCTACACAAATCGCCACCTTTAAACACAATAAATGTCCTCACCCACGTTTCTCTACTTGTTCCACTTCTTTGCAAGGTACTCCCTGCCCCCACAGCCTGCCCCAGCTGGTGCCTCCGGCGTCACTCAGCTGCATCAGACGCAGGTAGAACTCCCCCCCTGTGCCATGGGTATGCTCACTTGTTTGCTCTCTCTTTCATACACCACGCACTCATGCAAACACATTTCTGGACACCACAAACACACATGGGTTCACTCGACCCACCCCCAGGGTCCCTAGTGGTCGCTCTATCAAACAATGAACCCCCGTTTCTAGTCCAGCCACTCCATCGGCCAGTCTGCCTGCAGGTACAGGAACGAGGCTGCACACTCAGATGTCTCTGAGTGACTTACCCAGCAGTCCTATCTCTCTCTCCCCCCAGGGCCCTCTTTTGATATACATACTGTATCCTCTGCACACCAGCAGGTCCTTGTCTGTCTCCACAGGAGGCAAGCTGAGACGAGCGGAGCTCCTCCAGGAAAATACTGGGGCGCACTTCAGGAGGTTCGTCTTCCTCTCTGCCCCTGCGAGGACAGAGACGGTCTCCTGGCTGGCGTCGCCAAAATGATTTCCGGAGCAAAAAAACTCCACAATTTTTGTGAAAGTTGTAAAGCCAGGATGCTTATTACAACGCTGGACGCATGTGGGAATCGTTCCCCTTTAATGACATGTGTACCTCTGGGAAGGCCAGATCCATTTTTATCTCCCTCTCAAATACATATGCATGCAATTTCACAATAGGTTCATGCATATTCATTCTACTGATTTTGTGTAACATTTGCCACTAATTTTTCTTTATCAGAAAAAATTCCTGGGTCATTTTGCCCTGCTCTCCATAGCAGCCTCTCTGTCTGTTTCAAAGTTCAAGGGCCCCCCCCCTTATCTCTGTCCTTCGGCTGAAGCAGTTTCTTTGAGCATAGGCTTTTTGCGAAAACAGGCAGTCAGACCAAACAGCTATGTTTGCAAGCTACAGACTTAATTCAAAGATGTACATTTCACCTAAATCAAAATAGATTTCTACTCTGGAAAATTTCCAATCTGTCTCGCTATGAAAGGAAGCTCCAGACAAAAAACGAGGCTGTTTGTCTGAGGACCCATGAGAGGTTTGTCTTATGTTAAGTCTCATACATAGGAACACCAAAGTAACACTTAACTACAACTGAAGGCTCTTCTGGGGGTGATGCCTTCAGTCCTTGTCAGTCCTTCTTCACAGTTAGTTCTGGGACTGGGGGCATCTTTTTCGCCCATGTTGGACACTTTTTCTTCCAGGGTCCCCTTTTCTTGCAGATAGCATGCTGATCATCAGCCAGAGGAGGGGAAGGGGCGCTCCTTTTTTGTGTGTTAGATGACTTTCCCTTATGATACCTTTTATTGTGGTGGGTGTCCTAGATTGCAAGGCAATATGCATTCTGTTTGCCATCTGTTAGAGGTGTGGCTGTTATCTTCTGTTAATTGGGCAGTTTTCTTTATCTCCTCCACAAACCAATCCTCCCTCCTGGAGATGTCTGCTGTTAATGGGCTATTGAGTGTCACTGCATGACTGATAAAAATACGTCATCCCATTGTGAGATGCTCTGCTCAGAGGGAGGAACCATGCATTCCTAACTGCGTATAGTATGAGATTTTGGGACACCAGAACAGACTTTCCACTGGATTCCCAGAGGAAGACCAGGCCCATCTACACCACCAGTGGACCTTCAGAGGAAGACTACACCCTTCAACAGGATTACTGCTTCAACAGAACCACATCTGTCACTCCAGGAGGACTGCAGCCACCATTTCAATTGGACTACTACCAACACCCTGACCAACAGGGTGTCAGGTCGTATTCTGACTCTGTCAGTCTTGTTTTGTATAACTGCATTGTTTATTTTATTTTTATTTTCTTCCCTAATAAATAACTGATATTCCTGCTCCCATATCTTTGCCTGAGAGCCCCCCTTAATTTCAAAATTATAACAATTTGGAGGGAGGGCATTTACATTTTCCATTTCAGGGGAGGCTCCTGCCTTCCTTAGCAGACATCTGTCTTTTCAAACCAAGACAGTGGGGTTTATCATGTCTATCCCTATTTGTTGAATCTCTATTTTGGTATACTTTCCAGGCTGCTTTCAACAACTTACTTATGTCATACATCTCATCCATCTTTTGCAGCTTTCTCCTTATATACCCTTTGCAGATTGGCCTGAAAACAGGAAGGCCAGGTGAGATTGCTGTTCAGGTGAGTTGAGGTCCAGATTAGTGTATTTTTGTGCAGCTTCTTTGAGCCTATTCAGGAAGTCTGTAGGGGTCTCATTTGCATTTTGTCTGACTTTGTATAACTTAGACCAATTTATTGTTTTAGGAATGACACATTTCCACCCAAAGACCACCCATTTCTGGTACTGCTTTAAATTTGCTATTTGTTCTGGTACATTGGGATCCCAGCTGGGATCTGCTAAAGGGAAAATATCATTAACTGGCCCTTGGAGACTCCCAGCTGCAATTTGAGCTTCTATAGCAGATATAGCAGCCTTATTAACCATTTCCTTTTCTGTGCTATCTAATAATTAATCTAGCATAACATTCAGATCACCCCAGTCTGGGTTTTGGGCTCTAATAGCCATTTTTACATGTATAGCTACCTTCTCTGGGTTGTCTCTGTACCTCCCAAATGAGTTTTTCCACTGCTGTAGTTCTCAGAGGGAGAACGGTGTCTTTATATAAACCATTTCTTGATTTCCCACAACTTGTCTCAAAGGTGCCTCTAATGTAGGCCCTTCCCCCCCCCCCCCCCACTTCATCTTTCTTCAATCTCATGCATTTGGTGATTGGATTGGCTGCTCTTATGGCCTCTTGGGCTACTTTTCCCCTTTATCTACCACCCCCTTCGGAGGAACTGATTCGCGGAGAAAATCCACAACTCGTAAAAGTTGAAAAGTAGGTATGTATTTATTCAGCACCAGGCACATGAGGGATCACTCCACAAAGGCATGTGCACCTCCCGAAAATTCAAACCCTCTTTTATCCTCTAAAATGTTGCATTTACATTGAGTTTTGCAATAGGTCCATGTATATTCATTTCCTAGCCCCGCCCAGCCGCACTTCGTATTAAAATTAGTTTATCAGTCCTTCTGCGCTTGCGCAGAGCTCTCTGGTGGTCGTCTGGTGGTTGCACAGGATGAAGTAAGGCATCTTCCTCAGGGATAAACTTCTCACCCCGCCTTTCTATGCACGCTCTTTAGCTCTCTTGGCTGTAGCCAAACCTTGATACTGGTCAGTGCTGGTCTCAAGGTCTGAGGAGCCTGTCTTCTCTCCCTCCAGCCTGGAAGTTCACATTCCTTTCACTTTGTTTTGGGGTAGAAGACTGTCTTTATCAGGGACTTGTATTCCTTTGTCCATCTTTGCAGGCCTTTGAGAGTACAGTTACAGGCTAAACAAGTTAAACAACACACTTCATCTAAAACAGATATCCTAAATCCAAAATTATTTTGTAACCCAAATTAATTTCTAGTTCCCATGTCTCAGGAACCATCTGTATTGGAATCATCTCATTCGCTTTTAATCGGGGCTGCTTTATTAGTATTAGGGGTTGTCTCAGCCAAACGCCAGTCAGGGACCGCTTTGTCCTTAGCCCTGGCACTGATGGCCGAGTGGAGTGGGAGCCGTGTTTGGCCCTCCCCCATCCCCAGCCCCGGAGGGGCCGAGGGCAGTGGTGAGCCCACCTCCATCTCCACCCTTGTTACCGCACTGGATGCGGCAAGGGGGGTGACCCCCCCCCCACCTCCAGGGAAGAGCAGGAGCCACCATATCCACGTCTGTCATGTCCATTTCTCCAGTTCCAACTGGATCAGCCAACGGCTGTTTTGCCCTCTCTCTCTCCCTTTTCCTCCCTCATAAAATCATTTCCAAACACCCTTTCTCCACTTTGTATGCCTCCTCCCTATTTAGAAATACAGAAAAGAGTTATGTGTATCTCAACTCATCAAATTTGCGCAGGGACTGAAGTTCTACTAATAATTCTATGACTAATTCATTTTATAGACTGCCAAAGCAAGGCCACTTTCCCTGCTCCCTTAAAGTTGGCCAGACCCGCATCAAGAGTCTGATCAACTCTCATGTGTCAAGGGGGGTTCTTCTCCCCCTTAGATACCACAAGTGTCTTAATGTTAAATCTGATGGGGAATCACGGGGTATTTGTACATTCTCAGCAGAGTACATGCAACCCATGCCTTATTTATAAACAGGAAAAATCCGCTGGAAAAGAGCTATTAGCCCTGGAATTCAGCCTGGGATGTGACACCGATATTCCCACTCCCCAGGCAAATTATCTAACCTACAAGCCACAGCACCTAGCCAGAACTACCAGCATAAGTAGACTCTAAAAAGTGAACCCTAACCCTAACCCAAAACCTTCCTTTGCTAGGATCCAAAACCCTCACCTCCCAGCTACGCAACCAGCGCTTTAAGCCTCTGAGCCACTCTACAGCTGCACAATTGCAGCCTTCAGGCTCTATGAATTCAACAGAGGGCATACACCACTCTCCACAACTTCTTTGCAGGAACAGGAGTTAAATTCCCCTCCTTTTATTTAACTTCCCTGGAGATGTCCCCTACCTGATGCTAGCCCAATACCGTTCCCTTTTTAACTAACCTCCTATCCATGCTTCCATTTTGAGTCCTGGAGCCCCAATCACAGTCCTGGACTGCCACCTCAGTCTCCATAGTATGCTGGTAAAGGGGGTGAAGCAAGGATGTTCCTCAATTCAAGGACTGCAGGTTTCGGGGTCCTTCCAGTCGCATCTGAGTCACCAGAAACTGATGCCTTTTCCTTGGTCCTAAAATTAGGAGCCAGACATGTTTAAGGGATAAAGGGTTTTTACCTCGGTATTTAATAAGGATCCTTATGGTGCAACAATTCGCCAAGGTGGATAAGCTGAAATGCACACCCACAGTAGATCGCATATACAATTTTATAGACCTTGCAATTAGCATATCTAACAAAGGTGCCCCAGTGAGAGCCTTGAATGAATGGCATGACATCTCCCTATCTCAAAGTATTTCCCCCTAGATGGGTCTAATCCTATATTACAGGATGTGTTCTAGAGGGGGCCTTGGTTTCTCAAGATAGTGTAAGGTTTTCCGTCCTCCAACTGCGAGGACCTTAGGATGTTTGGGCTTCTGGCTTAACAGAATACCAGGACTATGTTAAGATATCAGACTTAAGGAATTATAAGTATACATGCTAAGGGTACTGACAATACATAAGAGGTATATAAAAGAAAAGGCAAAAAATCATCATGGCATCACTAGTAATTGGACTGAATTAAGCCAGCATACCTTGTATAATATTAGTATGCAATGTAAACAAATAGGCTCCCCTTTAGGAAAACCCCTCTTCCAGTTATCACTCATCAATCAATCCATTATTTATGTGGAGTCAAACTTTACAGGACCAAACTTTGTCCAGTTTAATAACTGTACCAATTGGACCAGAATTATCACCATTCTACAAAACATGTCAGATGTAAATTCACCACATATCTCCCAGATTTTAAAGTTCAATTTTCTCAGTGACATGACTGTTTGCAAGGCATACTAACAATTCCAACATGAGCATCACAACTAGCTGTGATATGCCAGATGGCTTTTGGTGGTTGTGTGGAAATGGAATAGCCCTTAAGCAACTGCCTGGAAATTGGACAGGTCAGTGCACTATGGGGTATCTCATTCCACCTTTAACAAGTTATAAATCACACCAGTTTAATTACAGGAATCATTAGAGGAATTTGGAGTAACTGATTTAGTCGAAGTATAACTTCTAATCCTCTGCCTAGGTATAATGCAGGCTTTCAAAGCTTTGTCAGAGATTTATTCCCAACTTTAGGAAATGTACAATTAGAAAAAGCAATAGTGAACATCTCAGCAGAGATGGAAATATTTGCAAACTCAATGGCAGGTGCCATTGGACGGTTGCAAACTGAAATGAATTCTATAAGAGAAGTAGTATGTCAAAACCGTATGGAATTAGATACGATCACACCACAAATGGAAGGCATCTGTATGTTGATAAATACCAGTTGTACTTATATGAAGCAGTGTGGGGCGTGGGGTTTGGATGGTGGTTTCTGCTACCTATATCTTATTTCCCAATAAGCATCTCCCAATAAGCATCTCCTGTAGAAAGGCTGCTTGGGTAAGCATTCAGGCAAGGCAGTCAAGTCCACACACACCACACTCACCACGGCAAGCTCAGCAAAGAGGGGCAGAAGGGCCTTTTGTATGGTTGATTCCAGTGAGGTTTATTGTTACATGCCAGAGGGAAACCAGAGACAAAACATCAGGCCATGTGCTCTGCACAAAGCTTTTATAAGGGGGACTATAGGGGCAGTACCAAGGGAAGAAGGGGCCAGCCACCAGGGGTACCACAACCAATGAGGAAACAGGGAAAGGAGAAACCAGGGGAAGTTGAGACATGGAGAAAGGAACTGGGATGGATCAATGTTATGCAAGACTCCTTGGGGAAGTCTTTTCCATCCGCCCAGGTGAAGAGAGACTCTCTGGTAAGTCTCTCCAGGCGAGGGCTCTGGGAAATTCCCTGAGGGGGAAAGATCCTGAGGATTCCACACTTATATAGACCAATCAGGGCAAATAACAACAGATATTTATACAATCTGGCAACATACAAAGATACTCCATGAAGTAACTGCCATGGTTTGACACTGGCGCAATGCCAGTGCACCTATGAAAATATATTTTTCTCAAATGAGTGCTGTGAGATGCGACCAGAAGCACAGCAGAGCAGGCTCAAGCTTAGAAATAAAGGAAAAAAAACTTTATTAACCTACAGCTATAACAAAAGGAACACATACAAAATTCAAAATGAAAACCTTCTGAAACATTCCTCCTCCCCCCACCCAGTTTCCACGCAAGCACAGTAAGACAAAACCTTAGATCCTCAGTCAAGTTACCACCCCTCAGATAATCAATTCTCAGTTTATCAAGGGAGAGAGGAGCCTCTCTTGTACCATAGTCTTCCCCAGGAAACACATTTGAAACCTCTTGTGTTTCCATGTCACACATGGCACCGCCTGGAGAAAATCTGCCATCGTGACATCTTCCTTCCTTCCATGTACAGTGCTCTCACCACCGTTCATGGACCAAAACTGCTTATAGAGTTTCATTTTAAGGATGCTTTGCCCAGTTCCAAAAAAGCAACAGTTTCTCATTTTTGGGACAAAGGTCCCCCCCATTTTCACTCCCCTGGGGCCGAGGGTCTTGAGAACAGAGATTCTTCTTCTTCCCTGAAGACAGAGGGTACCACCACAGCCTCCTAATCTTTCTCTGTTCTCTTCACTCCTGCACTCAGCGTCACTGCAGCAGGTCACTTTCTTAGCTCAAGCCATTGCCTCCCCCTAAATGCAGGCTCTTTGTTACAGGAAATTGGTTCCATCTATGGTTATGCAAGAAAAGTCCAGCCAAAGGCCACTCCATCATCTCCTTGCACCTAGGATTTTTCCCCATCTTCTTCTGACATCCTTCACTTGCTCAGACCTTCACCACACTTGCCCATTTCCTTCTATTTCATGTCTGTCTTTCTTTTCATTCAAATCAAGGAGGGTTAATGTTCCACAAAGTTTTCATTGTCCAAGAAAAGGGTTAAAATCTCGAGCTCTGCCTGCCCAGAACTCCCACAGTGGCCGGACACCTTCTTGCCGCACCCCCCCCCCCCCTTCTCCTTCTCAGCCATGCTGCCAGCACATGATATCAAATTTCAAGGTGGCACAGGCACAGGCTCTCTCCCTCTCCCGGGGGGGGGGGGGCTGCCCGATGCCTCTCAGTGTTCCTCCACCCCTCCGTCCTGCAGGGGCTCCAGCCTACCTCAACCCAGGCCACATGGCTTCCCCCCCACACCCAGCCCGTGGCTGGGCAGGGGAGGCCTGACCTCTTTCACCGACCCCCTGGGAGTTCTCTGCTTTTTAACCCCCTGTGTTCTCAGAGGCATATCCATGTCTTCAGTGGCCACACCAGGTGCCAATATTCAAATCTGAGCACTGATTGGTTTGACCACAACTTCCCAAAAACTCACTTCCTTGTCAACCCAGGACAGTAACAAAGGATGATACATCTTGGTCAACTCACTTATGGGAGACACATTTTGGCTCCCTAATCTAAATTGGTTAAAACAATTATTCATGGGAATCCTGTTGTTAGGAATAATCATTTTGTGTACATGCATATTTAGCCAGTGCTTTTTGTGGTGCTGTCAGCAAACCACAATATCTTATGATGATTGGAAGAGATATGAATTGAGACATAGAGCAGAAAGAGGAGCATATTTCTGGAGAATAAACACACAATTATTTGTGAAAGAATTCACAAAAGTAAAAAGGGGGTATTTGAATCCTAAGAGGTATGTAAAAAAAGGTTAACCACAAGTAATATTGTAACAAGATGTGCAAGTAAAGCAAGCCAGATAGCAGAGCAAGTGAGACAAGTGCCATCAAAAGCAAGATAGCAAGTTTTAACAGAACTTGCAAGCTGCAAAATTAGCTAAGAACAAGTTAGACTGAAAAGAAGAAGCGCCAGGCATGCACTGAAGATAGAGGTAAAAAGTTCAAACATGAAGAAGACTACAGAAGCCTTCATCAAAAGACCACCAGAAAGTTGATGACCACCACAGAAAGAACTGATGCATGCGCAAAACCAACAAACTGCTGTAAAACCATGACACAGCTTTATGCAAATATGAGTATGCTAATGATATGTTGTAATTGTGATGTTGCGCAGAAGGACTTTTAAAATGTAACTGAAGGCAAAAGAAGATTGAGTGAGTTTTTGGTAGAGAGATCCTTCTCACTCCCAGTGCTGAATAAACAAATACTTACTCTGTAGCCGTCTGACTATAGATATTTATTTTCTTGCCTAGTTTTGGGCAACAGATCCTTCAAGGGATTATGACTGCTTTGAAAATTCAGTGGAACCTCAATACCCCCTGGCAACCTAAGAATTCAGGTCAAGTAGAAAGGATGAATGTAGGAATAAATAAACACCCTTTGAAGCTGGTGACAGAAACTAAGATGCCATGGTACGGCTTTTGCAATTTGCTTTGGCAAGAATAATAGCCAAACCCTGAGGAAATAATTTCCCTTTGAATTAATTTTCAATGTGACAGGGAGGTGAAAATGTATATTTAAACCAGTACTTGGCCAAGATACTGTGTGTCATTAAATCTCTTAGACAGGAAGCCCAGTCAGCCTAGACGCTGCCTTTGGACTTTGCTCTTCCTAACATCCAACCAGGATGGCAGGAACAGCAGTCAGGACAGCTGAACATGGGTGGGCCCATCATACTCAGGTCAAGGTCTCAAAAGCCCTGGAGATTTAGACTTCTCAACTGGAAAAAAAGGATGGGAGACTGCGGCTATCTGTAGCCACGGACAAGGACCCCTAGTGATTAATGGGCTAATATGAACTGTCATTGTCTATTTTATTCTCTGTATTTACTTGCCCCACCTGGTGCAGGGATGAGGCATGAAAAAATCTGGAGGGGATGTTTCAAATGTTCCAGGTCGTTAAAAAAGGGTTAATAATAACTAGGGTTTGTGAGGACAAATTGAGAAATGAGAAGAGGAGGGATTGAGAGGAAAGCTAATGTCTTTACAAACAATTTGATGGGTGAAGGTATGGGTGTTAACGTCTTTGAAATGGGTCTTAATATCTCTACTAACTTTGGGTAGCAGGTTGGTTACAGAGCCCAGAGAGTTCCTGAAACTGACAAGGGTCTGCACAAGCCTGAATTTCTGAACTTTTGTGTAAAATAGTAGGTTCAAGGGGGGAGAATATGTGGTAGGTGGTTCAGGAAGGATGTACCTTCTTAGTAACTCATCCAATGGGGAAAGGAAGAGGGCAACATGCAGCCGTGAGTTTAGGATTAAAGGAGGCTGTGACCTCAGAAACCCCGAGAGAGAAAACCCCATGGGCGTGTGACCCCAGTGCACTCTCTCCCTTTATTCGAATAAAGTTGCAGGACTCCTCTGTCTCCTTTTTGGACATAAACCTCTGGTGGAATTTTCCTGACAAGATGATTTCTGTTGTGCATACTGGCCAGAACAACATCCTGGTCAGAATAAAGTAATGCCTTGATTCTCTAACACTAAAAATGTTGTTGGAGGGTTTTTGTTTTTCCTGTAGTTGTGGTGACAGTATGATTACTTCTTTCTCTCAGCTGTGCCTCGTCAATGGAGGTAAAGGCATTATGAATTGTTATACAATACTCAGTTTCTGTCAAATTTAACATTCCACAAATTCCTTGTTCCTTTAACAATATAATACCTATGGTTAATCTATTTTGCAAAGTCATTTTAGTAGTTTGCTGGACTTGGGTTTTTTAATTCTCCACATGCATATTGTGTCCAATTGCTTAATACACTTAATTGCCAGGTAATATCTTCTAATACAAATTGGTCTCTTTTTAAGGTGTCATAGGGAGCAAAGACTTTTTCCAGGAATAGGGATATTTTTTGTCCAGTGGTATAGTAATCTGGAAAGTCAATTCCCTCAACTGCCCATTCTGGTCTTTGTGTTGCCTTTGAAAAGGGAACACTGTGACACTGATGTTCTCTAGACACTTTAGTGAAAGTAAAGACACGTCTGGGGCAAAGGGAGGGAATTCCAATTCCACACCTAAGTCCAACATGTTGTTCTAATGACAAATGCAAATAAAATTTCCCATCAGAGAATCTCCAAGCCATTCCAAGAGGGCCTATATATGTCGCTATAGGACACAAAGGAACACACGCTCACACCGTTCTCAAGGTGAACGAGAGAAAAGGGCCGTTTATTTTCTGACTCCAACATTTATAATTTTCCAAAAGTGACAGTGGATTGGAGGGTGACAGTGGCACCTCTCCAATGCCACTGGTTAAACCAACAGTCCATCAACTCTCTCCTCCTCCATAGAGGAATGCAAAACAATAAGTTATTTACAAAAAGTGTGTGAGAAAATTCACTACAAGAATGTCAACATCAGAAGGCTTAGAGAATCTTAAAAACTCAGGGTGACATCTCACCCTTTTTCCATTTAAAAAGAAAAAGAAAAGAAAATGAACAATGTAAAAAGGAAAACATGAACAATGCTCAGTGTCCACTTGCGGATGAATCATCAGAGCGATCACTCCCGTCATCTGCATCTGAGTCATCACTCAATGATCTGCCCGCTTGATCCCTTTCAGGTTGGTCACGGTCTCCGTCTTGCTCATCGGCTGGGTTCTGCCTCTGCGGTCGCAGGTCAGGGCGAACACATTTCGAAGGTACCCAGCGTACCCCAGTATCTGTGGATACACAAGCATACCCGCGCCCCGAAGCGATAAGGTCGTAGGGACCTTCCCACTGTTTGGTGACTAAATTCCGCACCCGAACCTTCGCTCGAGGCTGATGTGCCTCATCCGCAGCCTGCAATGAGAGATGGTGATTCAAAATGACAGGGTTATTCGAGTTCTGTGGCACAGTGAGATGATTGATTGTGTACAAAGCTTTTGCCAACCGACTGTGCGGGGTTTCACCCTGCATTCCCCGTTTTTGTTTTTGAAGAACCCGCTTCAGAGTACCATGAGCGCGTTCTACAATAGCTTGACCAGTTGGGGAATGAGGGATCCCGAACTTGTGCGAAACACCCCACAACCGCAGGAACTGCCGCACCTTTTGGGATGCGTAAGCAGGACCATTGTCGGTTTTCACCGCAGAAGGTATGCCCAAAACGGCAAAGGCCTGCCTCCAGTGGGCAAGGACATCGCGGGCCTTCTCCCCAGTGTGAGCCGAAGCCCACATCGCAGAGGAGAACGTGTCCACAGTGACATGCACATACTTGAGCCGGCCAAACTCGGCAACCAGGGTGACATCGGTCTGCCAAAGCTCCAAGGCCCTAAGGCCTCTGGGGTTCACCCCTGCCGGCAAAGGCGGGGCAAGTGCATGGCAGTCATCACATGACTCAACAATGTCACGAGCCTCAGTTGGCGTCAGCTGAAACTGCTTCTGCAGGGTATGTGCATTTTGGTGGAAAAACCCATGCGATGCCTTGGCCTGCGCGAGTGTATCAGGCTGAGGCGCTACCCACGCTGGGTTAGCCAACTTGTCAGCCCTCGCGTTACCTTCCACTATAAAGCCCGGCAAAGTGGTGTGACTCCTCACATGCAGAATATAGAATGGATGAACCCGGGCCTGAATGGCACACCACAAGGTCTTCAGTAAGTGAAACAAGGCAGGATTACTGACCTCCTTCAAGACCGAATGACCCAACCGCTGTGCGATATCAGCCACATAGGCGGAATCCGTGACCAAGTTGAAAGGCTCCTGAGAGAATCTTTCAAATGCCATGACAGCAGCCCTCAGTTCAACCAACTGGGCTGACCCATCCTGGCGGCCTTCCAGAACCTGCCACTCAGATCCATCCCTCCAGGTAACAATGGCCTTCCCAGTCCTCCCTGAACCATCAGTGAAGACAGTGGGTCCTTGCACGGGTTCCTGGCTATTTTTGGGCCGCAAAGAGATTTTTGTGGATTTTGCCATATGCAGTAGCCTATGGCTGGGCAGATGATAAGTGATCTGCCCGGAGAAATTTTCCAGAGCACTCTGCAGGGACACACTGTTTGCAAAGCTCCAGTCAAAATCCTCCCGTTGCACCGGGAGTATGATCTTTGCGGGATCCGCACCCATCAATTGCAAACACCGTTGCCGGCATTTGATTATCAAGCGAGCGATCAATTCAAACAACGCAGTTGCCGTCTTCTGCGGCTGATGGGGCAGGAAAACCCATTCCAAAATGTGCAAAGAATCAGACCAATTGTCACTCCACTGGCCAATGATACCTGTGGGATACGAATCTGGAGTGGTGACGAACACAGTGACATCAACGGAGGGATCAATGCGATAAACTTGGCAAGCCGAAACAGCTCGCTGAACCACCTCCAACGCCTTATGCGCCTCAGGGGTCAGTGTGCGAGGTGATTTTAGATCACCGTCTCCTTTCAACAAATCATACAGAGGAGACAGCTGCGCATCGGTTACTCCCAAATATGGACGCAACCAAGTGATGACACCCACCAATTTCTGAACATCATTCAGTGTCCTCACAGGATGCACAAATTGCACCTCCTGGTGACGGATGGTCCGTTCCAGAATTTTGACCCCCAAATACTTCCAAGGTGGTTGCTGTTGGACCTTCTCCGGAGCCACCTGCAGTCCCTGAGCATGCAAAGCATCAAGCAACCGAGGCTGAATCCTCAGCAGCTCATCCTGGGTGGACGCGGCCACCAAAATGTCGTCCATATAATGATACAGACGCGCATCAGGAAACTGCCTGCGAACTCCAGACAAGGCACGGGCCACATACCACTGGCATATGGCCGGAGAATTGCGCATGCCCTGAGGCAATGTCCTCCATTGATACCTCTGTGCAGGCTCAGCCTCGTTAATTGCTGGCACTGAGAAGGCAAACTTCGGTCTGTCATCGGGATGCAAAGGAATCGTAAAGAAACAATCCTTCAGATCCACAATGAGGACCGGCCAGTCTGCAGGAAGCATGGTAGGCGATGGCATGCCCGCCTGCAATGTTCCCATGCTTTCCATCACGGCATTAACCTTTCGGAGGTCTTGCAACAACCTCCATTTCCCAGACTTCTTTTTGATGCAGAAGACAGGGGTGTTCCAGGGGCTGGTGGAAGGCTCCAGATGACCCTGGTCCAACTGCTCCTGCACCAGATTCCGAAGGGCATTCAACTTCTCTTGAGGGAGGGGCCACTGCTTTTCCCATACAGGTTTGTCAACCAGCCACCGTATAGGAGGCGTCGGACACTCTGCGCCCTTCACTGCAGTGGCCCCCATCAAAAATCCGTCCCAATGCGCACCCCCCAAGCAGACAGAACATCCCTCCCCCAAAGGTTGGCAGGAGTAGAAGTAACATGAGGCCTAACCCAGGCCACCTGTCCCTCTGGGTTCGTGACCAACACAGGCCGTTGGCTCACATAACATTGCGCCGTCCCTCCCAGGCCAGCGACAGATGTCCCCACCGGATCCAAGGGCCACTCTGAGGGCCAGGTCACAAGGGAGAGAACCGTGACATCCGCACCGCTGTCGAGAAGCCCACGGACGCGGACTTCTGGCGGCGTTGCACCAGGAACAGACAGGGTGCACAGCATCTCGGGACGGTCCTTGGTCAGGACAGCAGTCCAGTGAACTTGAGGTGGCCCAGTGGAGCCAAAACCACCAGCTCCACGCGACTGATCAGCTGACCTGCAAACAGAGGACTTGAAAGGCACAAGTTGAGCAAGCCGCGTCCCTTTCGGGATTGTCACGGGGGGGGTGGGTGTGGAGACCATGGCACAAATCTGCCCCGTGAAATCTGCATCGATGAGCCCCAGGTGCACAATGATGCCCTGAAGGGTGGCACTAGACCTCCCCATAAGGAGAGCACTCATGCCCCCACCCAAGGGACCAAAGGCATCCAGGGGAACCTTGCATATCTGTGAAGACTCTAACACAACTGTTGCTGCGGTGCAGACATCCACTCCTGCTGATCCACGGGTGCTGGCTGCAAGCCGGCAAAGGAGACCTCCATCGGCACCGGGGTCTGGAGAGAAGCTTGTGTCCGCACGCGTCCCCCCTGCGCGCTCCGCTTGCCGTTTCCCGAGCCTGGCAAAGCTTGGCCATTAGCATGAACAGTCGCCTTGCACACATCAGACATATGATTCGGCCTACCACACCGACCACACAAGAACATGGGGAACTTCACCTTCTGCACTTTCTTCCCCTGCTTCTTGCCAGCCTGTGCACTCCCCCGCTGCGGCCGCTTGCCCTGCGGCGCCGCCCAAACCGGCTGCACAGTGGCAGCCACGGCAGCCAACTTCCGATCCTGGGGGACAATGTCCGCACAGGCCTCCGCCATCTCAGAGACAGTAGGATCACCAGGCAGAGCCACTATGACTTTCCTACAAGCAGCATTGCAATTGCACTTGATAAGGTTTGTAATCGTAACGCTCCTTGCCACAGGATCAGGCACCTGCCTCTCCACAGATGCAATCAGCCTTTCTGCAAACGTCATGAAAGGCTCGTCATCCCCCTGGACAATGGTCGGGAACGGCTGCCTCGGAGCAGCCATTTCCAGGGTCTGAACAATTGCAGCCATGCCCAGCGAGTGGCATTGTTTAAGCACAAGGGGATCAAATCCAACCTGCCCTTGAACATTCTCATAAGGCCCTGTTCCCAGCAGCATGTCAGCGACAACCAAACGCCTGGGGTCCTGCGGACCCAGCGTAGCATTCCGCAACACCGCGTGGGCCGCCAACCGAGCCCACTTGGTCTCAAAAACACCATACTGCACAGGGTCAAAAAGAGAACGTGCCACACGACGGAGATCGTAAGGCGTGAGCCTGTCTGAATCAACCCTCCGGAGAGTCCGCATAACCTCAGCGGACCCCAAACCATGCTGAGCAACTGCCTCACGGAGCTCCTTCTCCAGCTTATACGAAAGGGGTTCATAGGTGTTATGAGCAACACCCCCGAGCACAGGGAAAACCTGAGGATCCCCTGGCAAAGCCACCGCACCTGACGCTCCCTGGTCCTCAGGCCCAACAGGGGCAAAAGACGAAAGTCGCCTGGGAGCCAGGCCACCACTCGGCCCTGGGCCCCCCGCAGCAACGGCAGAGCCAAAAGAGCCCGCCCCGCGACCCTGCAGGTGCCGCGAGGAAACAGGCTCATTCATCTTGTCAGTCTTGATTTTCGCCTCTGGCCAAAAACGTTCGGGATGCCTGGGACGCACGGTCACCTGACAGGCAGGAAGCGTCCACAAATTCGACGAGGAAGTGCCGTGGCCCCAGGCACCCACCGGCCTCCCGCTGGCCGTGTCAACAGGTGCGCTAAAGGTAAACACCCCAGCGCCCTGTCGTGTTACAGCTCCAGCAGGGGGCGCCCCGGTGGACGCAGGTACCGTCCCGGCCCGCAAATCCGGCGCGGGCCGGGACGAGACCGGCGCGGGGCCCCCGGCCCCCGACACAGGGGAGGGACGGGACGCCGAAAGAGACGCAGTCCGCACAGCTGCGTCGCTGCGGGATGGCACCAGGGAGCCCGGCAAGCCCCCTATGAGGGTCCGTCCCAAACCACAAGACTGCCCAGCGGGTACCGCCCCCACCGAGCAGAGAGGGGCGGGCTGCCCGCCCACCGGAGCGGGGCCGGACAGAACGCCGACCGACGCCCCGCCCCCGGCTGCGTCCACCGACTGCACACGCCCAGCGGGCTGCGCCGGCCCAGGGGCAGGTGACATCCCGCCCCCGGGTGCTTCCACCGACTGCGCATGCCCAGCAGGCTGCGCAGGTCCAGGGACGGGCGAAGTCGCCCCCCCCGCCGATGAGCCCGGCCCGGAGGTGGGCGACCCCGCCCCCGCCGTGGCCAGGGGGAACTTCGTGGAAACACCGCAATTCGGACACCAGGTCGTCACCGAACCAGACTCAAGCCGAGGCGGAGGCTGGCCCTCAAGAACCGGAAAGGCACAAAGAAAAGGCAACCCGTCCCCCACCCCACCGCCCATGCCGGGCGAAGCAGGACGAGGACGGCCCGCCGAATCCACAGAGCCCGCAGAAACCCACGGGGCTCCGCCCCCCAGCACACCGTCCGGAGGCGGGGAGGGGGACTCCACATCGGACAAAAATTCAAACTCCCCCTCCTCCACGTCCGAGGCAGAAGAGCTTCCCTGGGAGCTCCGAGGGGTACAAGAGCCAGACCTCTCCCAAAGCTCCACACATTTCTTCCACTGCACCAGCAGCGGTCCCGCATCTAGCGTGCAATCGTCAAAAAGGGCCTCCATGAGGCAGGTCCCCACACGAGACCACTCCTCCCTGGAGAACACCCTCTCAGGACCCGAAAGAAACCCTCGCTCCCGGGCCCACAGAAACAACCTCTCAAAGTCATCCCAGGAAACAGAAATCTGTTTCCACTCCAGGACCCCCCTCCAAAGATCCAAAAGGAGGAGATCCTCCTCAAAACCCACAGCGCTCGCCATTACCCCAAGAACCGCAGGCAAAGCACCAAAGAGAGGGGGGGGGAAAACCTCACCGCAATCTGCTGCAATACACACGTCAGGGTCACCAAATGTCGCTATAGGACACAAAGGAACACACGCTCACACCGTTCTCAAGGTGAACGAGAGAAAAGGGACGTTTATTTTCTGACTCCAACATTTATAATTTTCCAAAAGTGACAGTGGATTGGAGGGTGACAGTGGCACCTCTCCAATGCCACTGGTTAAACCAACAGTCCATCAACTCTCTCCTCCTCCATAGAGGAATGCAAAACAATAAGTTATTTACAAAAAGTGTGTGAGAAAATTCACTACAAGAATGTCAACATCAGAAGGCTTAGAGAATCTTAAAAACTCAGGGTGACATATATATTTTGCAAGTTTACAATTAGTTTTATCTACGTAGTCAAGGATGGTGATTTTTGGCTTAGTATTCATTGTGGTACTGTGGACTGGGTAATGGGTGATGGGAGCTCCACATTGGCTGAGAAGGTATTTGTAGGTGGAGTTACAGGACTCATCTTGATTTCTCTAGCCTTTTGGGGGTATCCCCAACAAGTACACATATCCCTTACTGATGTTCAAACTCTAGGTGAAAGCCACATTTCTGGAGGATCTCCAGGTCCTTCTTTGCATGCTCTAACCTTTGAGCAGCTGAAGAGAGGGCTATCTTCTACATGAGGCACAGTAAATTTGGATTTTCTATATTTGCCTTTAAGAAATGTTTGTACAGACCATGCCCACATTAAATTTTGTCAATTGATTGGAATTATATTTGTTATGTTAGGAAGTTGCACACACCAGGAGGGGCTAAAAACTGTGGTATATTTTCCTTCATATACATCTGGTGTGTATAATGGGTCTAACAGTGGATCCCACGAGTAAACAAGGCAGGGTTGTTTAGCATTATATTCCTCAAAGGTTATTGTCTCAGGACCAAATTTACCTTTACTCAATATGATGGTTGGATGAGGGGATTCAATTGGAGATAAGATGATTGCATTTCTCTTTAGACATATAGTTCTAGAATATTTAGTGTGTAACCACCCTTCATGAGGTGCATTGGAAGGTGGGTCATAAGTTTGGTAGACCTTATGCACTATAAGAGTACCTTTCCACTGAATTTGGGCCCCATTTGTCTTAGTTGTCCAATGTTCAGGTAGAGGTAACAGAGCTGTCACACTAGCCATATTAAGAACGAAAGATAAATTCAAGGGTATTATAAAAAAATCGCAATCCTTGTTCAAGAGACTTGGGTAATGTTACACATACACCTTGATCAGTATGATGACATATTTCTTCAAACCCTTTTACCAGTTTCCAGGCTAGGTTCCTTTGACTCTCATGTCACCCAGTACACCTTTGAACACAGAAAAATAATCAGTGTAAATATATACGGAGTCAGAGGTTTCAGATTCATGGCTAAATACACTCCAGACTGCTACTAATTCTCCTGCTTGGGCACTACTTTCCCCTTCTGTTACAATTTTGTTTCCTGTATTTATTTGTAAGGCTACAGCACAATATTTCCAAACCTTACCTTCTCGCTTTGCTGATGCATCAATAAACCATGTCTTCTGCAATTGTTCTGAATACGGGGAGTGGAGCGGTCAAGCTGGGGAAGGATTGCAGTAAAGGTGGTGAGGAGCACTTGGAATGGTCCTTCCCACTGCAGTTCCAGCTTCTTCTCTGCAAAAGACTTGACATATACATAATCGCCAGGCTGTACATCATGCACTGGTCCATCTAATTCTCTGGTACTCAGAGGTACTCAGTTTTTCCTTTACTCTTGGTTTGGTCCAGATTCATAATAATGCTAATGGAAAAGCCTGAGGCCAGGGTAACTTCGCTTCTTGTCCCAGTCTTATTATTTGCTGCTTAATCAAGTGATTAATTTTCTCCACTTGACCCCTTGACTGAGGATTATATGGAGTATGAAGTTCCCAGTCTATGCCTAAATGGTGGCTATTTTGCAGCACAATTTTTGAAATAAAATGTGGCCCTCTTTCTGAAGACACTGGGGCTGGGACTCCAAAACACGGTAATATTTCTTGCAACAATGCTTTGGTTACCTCCCATGCTTTAGCAGTCCTCATAGGGAAAGCTTCTGGCCACCCTGAAAAGGTATCTGTTAACACCAATAGGTATCGGTACCCCCCCTTTCTTGGGTAGTTCTGAAAAATCAATTTGCCATTGCTGCCCAGGTCCATATCCTTTTCCAATTTGCCCAAGTTTTGGTTTGGAAATATTTTTGGGATTAGTTTGGAGGCAAAGGGTACATTGATGAGTCACCTGAATCACTGCACTTTGCAAGTTTCTGGCTAGGATTCTGTATTTTAATTAATTATACAAGGCATTTATTGTGTTTTCTCATGTTCATCCTCCACTAATGACCATAGCATGTAAGACGGGATCATAAGCCTTCCTTTCCCTTTATCTGTAACAGCCCATCCTTCTTGATTATCACTTCCATTTTCTTTCTCATTAAGGCTTTTTTCTTTTTTACTATACCTTGGCTTACCTTCAATAGAAATTTGTCCATCTGGGATTAAGACTGCCTCAACAACCTCACCTTTAGCTGCTTCTTCTGCCTTTCTGTCCGCCAGCTTATTTCCTTCCTCCAGTTCAGAGCTCACTTTTTGGTGTGCCTTGATGTGCATGATGGCTACCTTTTCAGGTAGCTGGACTGCCTCCAACAGTTTTATTACCTCTTGTGCATGTTTAATGCTTTTTCCTTGTGAGTTCAACAGTCCTCTTTCTTTCCTGATGGCTCCATGTGCATGGACTGCCCCAAATGCATACCTCAAGTCTGTGTAAATATTGATTTTCTTTCCTTTTGCCAGCTCTAAAGCCCGGGTTAAGGCAATTATTTCAGCCTTCTGTGCCGAGGTGTTGGTTGGTAATGATCCAGACTCTATTACCTCTCAGCTTGTGGTAACCGCATACCCAGTATGCCTTTTTTCACTGATGACATAGCTGCTTCCATCAGTAAACCAGGTCTCAGTGTTCTCAAGAGGGGTGTCCTTCAGATCCGGGTGACTGGAGTCAGTAGCTTCAATAGTCTCCAGGCAATCATGGATCACCAGTTCTCCCATACTACCATTGAGGAAAGAAGCTGGGTTCACAATGTTAGCTACCACAATTTCTACATCATCTTGTTCCACCATTATGGCTTGGTATTTCAGGAATCTCTGTGGGGAGAGCCAATGTCCCCCCCCTTTACTTCCAGCACTGCAGACACTGTGTGGGACACCAGCACAGTCATCTTCTGGCCCAGGGTGCCTCCTGGATGTTCACTGCCACTGCCGCAACTGCTCTGAGGCATCCTGGCCATCCCTTAGCCACTGCATCCAGCTGCTTAGAGAGGTAGGCCACTGCCCTGCGGTACGGGCCCAGATCTTGTGCTAGTATTCCCAGGGCAATTCCCTGTTTTTTGTGAGAAAATAGAAACAATGGTTTACTCACATCTAGAAGTCCCAGAGCTGGAGCTGACATGAGGGCCTTCTTCAGTTGGCCGAAGGCTTGTGTTGTTTCTTTCATCCATTGGAGGTCTCTGTTTCCTTCCTTAATCAAGGCATATAGGGGTTTGACTAACAGTCTGTAATTATAAACCCACAGCCTGCACTACCCGGTCATACCTAAAAAGGTTGTCAGTTCTTTTACTGTCTGGGGCTTTGGGGTCTGGCATATTGCTTCTTTGCGATTCCATCCTAAAGTTCTTTGTCCAGCACTAACTTCATAGCCCAAATAAACAACTGTTTGATTCAACATTTGGGCTTTCTTCTGGGATACTCGATACCCCTGTAGGCCCAAGAAGTTTAAGAGGCTTACCGTCCACTCCATACATGCCTCTTGGGTTTTGGTAGCTACCAGAAGGTCGTCCACATACTGTAACAGCTATCCTTCTTCTGATGGAGCTTCCCAAGATTCTACATATTTTGCTAGTTGTTCTCCAAATATCATGGGGGAGTTCTTGAATCTTTGAGGCAGAACTAACCATGTGAGCTGGGTTTTGCATCCAGTTTTGGGGTTTTCCCATTCAAATGCAAAAATTTTCTGGCTAGCCTCATGGAGAGGAAGGCAAAAGAAAGCATCCTTCAAATCTAAAACAGTAAACCATGTTAGTTCAGATGTTAAACGAGTTAACAGAGTGTAGGGGTTGGCAACCAATGGGTATAAATCCTCAGTTATCTTATTAAGAGCTCTTAAATCTTGTACTATTTGGTATGATCCATCAGGCTTTTTAACAGGTAAAGTAGGAGTATTGATCTCAGACTGACACTCTTTTAATAGCCCTATCTGTAAAAAGTGTTTGATTACTGGGCTAATCCCTTCCATGTCTTCCTTTCTCAAAGGGTACTGCTTGACCCTAACTGGTTGTTTTCCTTCTTTAAGCCTAATTTGCACTGGGGGTGCATTCTTTGCTCTCCCTGATATGTTAGAAGCCCACACCCCAGGAAATACTTGATCCAGTATTTTCCTGTGAATCTCATCTTCACTTTCAATTTTAGTCTCATTGGTTATTAGCATTAGGCTTAACAATTCCACATATTGTTGGTCCTTAACCTCCAAGGTAATCTCTCTATTTTTGAATATTATTTTTGCTTCTAATTGTTCCAATAAATCTCTACCCAAAAGTGCTGATGGGGCATTGGGCATATATAAGAACTTGTGAATTCCCCATTGTTTCCCAAGTTTATATTTCAATGGCTTACAAAAATAAGCTCTTTCAGATTGGCCAGTTGCCTCCTTTACCATGACATAATAATCTGTTATTGGTATTAAAGCTTTATTTAACACCGAATATGTTGCCCCTGTGTCTATCAGAAATTCCATTTCCTTTTCCTTGTTCCCGAGTTTCATTATAACTAGGCGTCCTAGGATAAGATCCTCCAGTCCACATCAGTCTTCTTTAACATGGACAACCACTGCCTCTCCTTTTTGATCTCCTCTTCTTTGTTCATTGCCTTTTCTTCATCCCGGGAAGTGGTTCTTCCAGTGTCCAACTCTGTTGAAGAATGCACATTGATCTCTCCTTAGCCGAGGTGGTCCCTGCCTTAGTGGCCCTTGTCCACATTTCCCTTATTCTTCTTCCCTTACTATTGCTAATAATTTTTTCATCCCTGCTTTGCACTTTTCTTCCCGGTTACTAAATACTCTCCATGCGTCTTCTAGCAAAGTCTCTAAATCTCATGCTGTCGGACCCTGTATCTTCTGAAGTTTGCATCTAATGTCCCTTGTAGATTGTCCTAAGAATAAACCCACTAAATGTTGTATCCCTTCCTCAGATTCAGGATCTAAAGTTGTATAATGACGCATTGCATCCCACAAATGTTCTAGAAATTCAGAAGGTGCTTCACAGGGACCTTGCTTAATTGTCTAAAGGGCTGACCAGTTTATTGTTTTAGGGATTGCCCTTTCTAACCCCCTTACTATGAAGTCCTGATAATCCTCTAGCCTTTCCTTATCACTAACATCACTGGCATTCCAATGTGGATCCTGAGGAGGAAAGACATCTCTTATATCACTCTGTTATTCTACAAGCATCTTCTGCTAAGCCCCCTGTTACCTTTAAAACCAATTGTTTTTCTGTTTCAGTTAAGGCATCCAATAACAACTGGAGATCTGACCAATCAGGTCGATGCTGCTTAATCAAAAACTTTAATTTCTTTACAACACCTATTAGGTCACTCCAATAACATTTAGCAATCTTTTCCCAAACCTCTAAATCCATTGTAGAAAAAGGAATTTCAACTAACATTGTCTTCCCTTCAGGACTTACTGCCTCCTTCAAAGGTGCTTGTATAATTTTCTTAGTTCATTTCAGAGTCCAGGATGCTATAGGACCCTCTGGAGGGGGCTCCTCTAGTTCGCTGTCACTGCTGGGTAGTTGGAAAAATTTAGGAGTAGTTGTAGTGGGGAATAGAATAGAAGCTGGAGTTAAACTTGAGATAGAAACTGGAGTGAATTCAGCTGAGCTTAAAACCGGAGCTGGAGTTGAAATAGAAATAGCTCTGTTTAAAGCTGGAGTTGGGGATGAAATAGTACTGGATTTAACTGAAGTGGGAGATGGAATATAAGCTGGAGTTTGGACAGGGATGTCAGGGGGTGGAACAAAAGCTGGGGTTGGACTTGAGGGTGAAGTCTTGGGAGGTAAATAAGAGTTGGAGCTGGAGTTGAGGTTGTTCCCAAATTTGCTGCCCCTCTCTGCCCCCCTTGCCTTCCAGGGGGTGGTTCAAACAAATCCCCCAACTCTTGCTCCAATGAGTCATCTGGGTATACCTTGTCTGGGTGTGTATAGCGTTGGTTTATGAAGCATGCACTACAACACCATTTCAGCCTTCCCTTACGAGCCTCATTATCTTTCTCCAGGGCAAACACAAAGAGGTCAGACAGAGCCCTGAGTCCACAATCCCTCTGCCACTCAGGGTGATTCCGGAGGGAGAAAAACATGTCAGCATACGTCACCTCTTCCCATTTTTGCTCCTGTCTCAAAAACAACATAAGCTGAAACAGAGTCTCATAATGTAGGGTTCCAGTTGGGGGCCACCTGACCCCCTCTTCAAGCCTATAGAGTGGCCACCACTGTATGGAAAATTTCACAAGGGTCCTTTTATTTTCTATCCCCCCATACCCTACTAGTTCCATCCAGTGTGCTAAAATACACCCTAAAGGACTACTTTTAGGGATCTCTTTACTCTGGTTGCTTCCTATGGCTCCCCTTGTCCTTAACAAAACCAGCACTCTGCTCCAATCCTTATTACCTCCTCCTTTGCTTCTTGTCTTGCTTCCACCCAAACCTGGCTTCACAGATTTGTACAGTCCTTTCCCCATCTTCTTCTCACACAGCCCACCACTCAGGTACTAAATGTGACTTTCCACACACCAGCTTTAAAATCCTTTATTCTAAATCAGCTCTATCAGAGAGCTGTTGACACTGGGCACACTCTCTGTACCAGTTAGCAGAAGAACAGTAATAACATCCTGCACAAATCTTGCACTGCAATAACACCCACGCACAATGCCAACCTCGAGATGTACCAAAAGCTGCAGGAAAATTCCCACAAATGCAAGCTATTCCATTTGCCCCTTCTCGACTCTCTAAATTCTCCACAGCTGGTTGCTCCCAATCCAAAGCCACTAGTCTCCCAGCAGATGTCTGATATAAACCTTCTAAATATACTTTCTCATTTCCCCTGTCTATCCACCAGTTATTCACAAACACCCACAAGTCAAGCCCAAACTACTGAAGCAAAGGAGTTCCGCTTATCCATCTGGCCACATTGGATTCTCAGACCAAAACCACTCCTATTATAATTACGAACACAATCCCCGTACCTAAAACGGCAAGAGAGCCTTTATCAAAGGCTCCAAACAAACCAGTTTTACTACTTCACAACTCCACATGTGCTACACTTTGACACAAGCTATATTTCAAATTCTACAAACATAAATACCTGAACAGAAAAGCCCTGCTCCTATAATTTTTCAGAGTCCGAACACTTTTAACATAAACACCGGATGTTCCCCCATAACCAAAACACACACACACACACACAGTCAGAGCAGGGAGGGGATTTTATTAAGGATTATGCGCCCCACTTGCTTTGTTTTTCCCCGGCCATTTCAGTCTCCTGAAAATGGAACCGCAGGTCCAAACTCTCACTTGCATTGTGCTAAGAGCATGTCTCAACAAATGCCCTCACAATTGTTCTCACAGTCAGGACACATTCACAATAGCATAAAAACTTTAGACCAGAATTTGCCCTTATGACTGGTAGCCCCAATTGCTACCAGACTTAGCCCTCTACGGCAAAACAAATGGCAAAATCCCCTTCTGACAGCAGTAAAAGCCTGAGCTCGGTAAAACAGTTCAACAAATCTTTCTGCTAACAACCAAATTTCAACTACAACTTCAGCTTGCAAGCACACTACAGAGGCACAAGTTGCCTGTGGGACATCTCCCACGACTTACCAAATGGCCTTTCCTGACCACGCATACACCTTACAGGTCGCTACTTAAAACTGTTTTAATTTTTAAACATACCGTTTTGTCCAGAGTTTTAGTAGTCAGGGGTCCTTGTCTGCTGCTGGCTGATCAGTCCAGGCAGTGGAGCCCACTCTTCCAGGAATATCCCAGGGGCTCCCCAAGGGGGTCCATGTCTCGAGCTGGTCTCACAGCTGAGCAGAGTCTCCTCCTGGCTTGGCTCGCCAATTGAATTGTTAAAACCGAAAATCACAGACAAAGGCTCTCCAACTAGTCAAAGTTAGGAAGTGGTATGTTTATTACACTGGCAGGTGGCATGGGGGGGTTGTTCCTGAAATGTGTGAATTTTTGCCCTCTATTTATTTCCCAAAATAGTACATATGCACAACACCAGCACCTACCATCCCCGCTTTGTATTAAAATGAAGTTATTAGTCTTTTATGCGTGTGCAATTCTTCTCTTGGATTGGGTTGGTGGTCTTTTATTGGGTCAGTGGTCTCAGGGATGAAGTCAGGAATGTTTTTGTCAGGTCTCTGTGACCCTCTGGCATGATCCAAGGCCCCTGCTTCATGATGGATTGACATAGAGTCCAGGTGCTGGGCACTGTTCTACTGGTTTCAATATGTTCCTATAATGGTTCACTTGCTCCGTTTCTTTCTACATATGAGCTCATAATATAACAATTAGCTTTAGCTTAAGCATCAAATAATCATTAACCTATCAGTGGTATACCTAACTTCTATATGAATTGGTTCTAACCCTCAGCTAAAATCTTAACCCTTTAAAATCATGATTCAGAAGGACTTTCCATTGATATCTTTCATTGGACTCAGCATAATTTAAAGAGGGCACAGTAAAAGCAAATTTTTCCTTATCTTGTTCAGCCAATGGAATGGTAAAAAAGCAATATTTTAATTCAATACTTATCTCCCATCACTGTGGAATCATTGTAAGTGTTGAAAGAACTGGTTATAAAGGTCCCATGGTGGCCATTACAGCATTTATCTGCTGTAGATCATGCAAAAGTCTCAATTTTCCTGATTTCTTTTTTATCACAAAAACAGGGGTATTCCATGGGCTAAATGACTTCAATATGTCCAACTTGCAGCTGTTCTGCTACTTATGCTTGCAGGACATTAAGCTTTTCAATACAAAGGGGCCACTGGTCAATCGAGACAGGTTTATCTGTCAGCCATGCCAGGGTTACAACTGGATGCTTAAGGCCCCACATCACAGTGGCCCCTATTAAAAATCCGTAGTAATTTTAACACCCCATTGGGATAAACAATCTCATCCACATAAATTATATGGGGCATTGGCAACATAAGGCCTGATGTTAGCTTGTTGGCCAACAGCATTTTTTACATTTATCACAATATCAGACAGACCACCTGTAGTCGAGCCACCCAACCCAATGATTCCAAAACCTGCTTGAGTCAGAGGCCATGACTGAGGCCAAGAAAGTTCTGAAATTATAGTTACATCTGCTGCTGTGTCAATCAAACATTTTGTTGATGTGGTTTCTGGATGATGTCCCTTGGCTGTAATGGTGCATTCCTTTTCCGGGCGTTGATCTGTCACTTTTTGAGTCCAAAATACTTGAGGTGGTCCTGTAGATCCAAAACCTCCTGTGGCATGACTTCACTGCATTTGGAACACAACTCCCAAAGGGAACAAGTTGTGCAATGCAAGTTGCTTTCTGAATAATAACAGGGGATTCACTAACTGATACCATAGTATGAATTTTCCCCAAATAATCAGCATCAATAATCCCTAAAGGTACATGGATACCTTTAATAGCTATTACTAGATCTCCCCACTAAAAAAGCATGCAGTGCCCATCCAATGGGACCATAGACAACGAGAGGTACTTTACATGTTTGCCTTGTCAAGATAATTACTGTGTCAGCTGTGGGTATATCAATCCCTGCAGAGCCACTTGTGGCCTCTGAGTATTGTTCACAAATGCATAGCTTTGCAGTGCCAGGAGTGCTTGTGGTTGTCATTGAGGTGTTTGTGTCCCCACACACCCCTTCGCATTCTTCTTCACATTTCCCTGCAATTGCTGTCCATTTGCATGATATTTGATCTGCATTGTTGTCCTGGATTGCGAGATAAGTGTGTATTCTATTTGCTGTCTCTTAAAGGTGCAGCAGTTATCTTCTGTTAACTGGGCAGTTTTTCTTTATCTCTTCCACAAACCAATCCTCCCTCCGGGAAATATCTTCTGTTAATGGGCCATTGAGTCCCACTGCATGACTGATAAAAATTGCATCATCCCATTGTGAGATGCTTCCCCCAGGGGGAGGAGCCAATCATTCCTACCTGGATATTATCTGAGAATTTGTGACACCAGGGCAGCCTTCTCCATTGGATTTCCAGAGGAGCAGCCCTTTCCCACTGGATTCCCAGAGGAAGACCAGGCCCATCTACACCACCAGTGGACCTTCAGAGGAAGACTACACCCTTCAACAGGATTACTGCTTCAACAGAACCACATCTGTCACTCCAGGAGGACTGCAGCCACCATTTCAATTGGACTACTACCAACACCCTGACCAACAGGGTGTCAGGTCGTATTCTGACTCTGTCAGTCTTGTTTTGTATTACTGCATTGTTTATTTTATTTTTATTTTCTTCCCTAATAAAGAACTGTCATTCCTGCTCCCATATCTTTGCCTAAGAGCCCCTTAATTTCAAAATTATAAGAATTCAGAGGGAGGGGGTTTACATTTTCCATTTCAGGGGAGGCTCCTGCCTTCCTTAGCAGACACCTTTCTTTTCAAACCAAGACAATTGTTTTGCATAATGTCCAAATTTACCACAACGATTGCAATTCACTTTATTGCCTGGATTTATCTTAGATTTTACTTTTGGTTCATCATTTTGTGGGCGTTGTGCCTTTAAATGCCCTTGTCCAAAATTGAAGCGTTTTGGTGGAAGCTTTAGGATCACTGCCAAAGCAGCCATTTTGTGTTCAACTGTCCCGACCTTGGAACAAGCAGTTAGAATGTCAGCTAATGAGGGATCTCCAGGCAAAGTTTCAATAATTTTTCTGCAATCTTCGTTTGTGTTATCTTTTGCTAATTGCTTGCATAAAATTTGCTGTACATTTTCATCATCCACTTGCTTTTCAATAGCTGCAGCAACCTTTTCCACAAATTGCAAAAAAGGTTCCTTTGTCCCTTGTTGTATAGTAACATATCTTTGGTTTGGAGCTGACATTCCCATTGTTTTTAATTAAAGCACTCATACCTAATTGTTAAGCCTGTGCCAAAACTAGAGGGGGCCACCTTGCCTGTAAATCTGGGTAAGAAAAAGGTCCATTGCCTAACAAGGCATCAACTCCTACAGCATGACAAGGGTCCTGCTGAATTAATTGCATGTTATTCAAAGCTGTTCGTTTGGCTAATTGTATTCAGGTATTTTGAAATACACTATATTGTACTGGCTGAAACAAAATTGTAGCAAGATGCATGATATCATAAGAAGCAAGCACATCAGCATTAATAACATGAATTAATTGATTACTTCTGGAGAATTAATACTATATTTAGCCACCTTTGCTTGGAGGTCTTGCATGACCTTCCATGGAAAAACTCGATGATTATAATTTTTTCCTGAATTAGGAACCGCTTTGAAAATAGGAAAACCCATAGACTCATTACGAGAAACATTCATATCAACGCTCTGCATATCCAACATTTTTGGTGGATCTATTTTTTCTAATAAATCCCAATCCCCCACTTCAGCTGCTTTCTTTTTAACATGCTCCCAAAATTGTAAAGGTTGTCGGACGGTTACAGTCACTTGACAGGGGGGTAAAGTCAAAGGGGGTAGCAGGCTTAGATCTGTTACGGGGTTTGCAACAGACAGATCCATGCACCGGTTCAGGTTTCCTTGTCACTGGCATTTCATCATCCTCACTATCACTATCAGGTAAGGGAGGATACAGCATTGATGGTATCATTTGCTCATGCAGGTCGGAGGGGAGTGGAGGGGCAGACGGCTCAGTTTGCTGTTCTTTTAAAGTAATTTCAGCTAACTGCTGTGCAGGGGAGGGATACACAGGCTTAACATTGATTTTTCACTCTCTTTCTCCACCCCTTGCTCTCTCCCGTCCTGCTCCGTTCTCCACTCTTTCAAAGTCTCATAAAGCAGTCTCCAGGTGGTAGCCAACTCAGCATCTGTCCTGTCCTACTTCGACAGCACATCCCACAGACTCTCCCCAACTTCTTTCCACACTCTCACACTAAAAGCTGTACTTATATCAGTTTCAAAATCTTGAGACCTGGCCCACAATAGCACACTACAAAGAGCATAATCAGTAGTCTTAATATCTTTTCAACAAAGTCTTCCAAGTAGACAAAACAATCTGTTTTTCTCTTGATAAGTTATTCCCATAATGTCCCCAGTGGCTCACCTGTACTCCAGGTGTCAAAATCAGTCTGGTCTGGACCTGGCAGCATCCCCCTGCTGCTCTGAATGCTACACTGGGCCCCATCTCCGGCTGTACCTCGCCCCACAGCCCAATCCTAATCACATTTGGCATCACCAGATGTCGCTGTTGAGATGGTCACGACACGCAGAACACTATACAATTTCAGAAGGCTTCTATGTTTATTATAACAGCATGCTGTCTTTTATAGATTCCAAACAAAGTTTATACTTATTCATTGGTTACAATAAGTCAACACAGTGTTCATTGGTACAGCTCAGTCTCCACCACTGTTTTCAACTAACATCCAACTGCAGGTTTCTTTTATTTATCTTTTTCTTCTTTTCGGTCTCCATGTCGATGACCTTGGCAGAATTCCTTTCAGGGGTAAACACAACTCTTATCAGCTGCTTCTTCAACTAATTCTTCCTAGCTCACAAACCAGATGTCAGCACCTTCCACACATGATTTTTTTTTCTGTGCTCTTTGGCCGTTCATCAAAAGCACCCCAGCGCTGGAAATATTGTCCTTCTTTTATCCTATTATTATTAAACTTTAAAAAATTCTAAGGAGTGAACTCGGTTTTTCACAGGGTCATATTTTCCATTCCAAGAAGGTTCCCGCCTTCTGTGGCAGACACCTGTCTTTTAAACCAGGACACCCACAAAGCCCTCTCCTCCAGGATCCTCCTTCAAAAAGCACCACACAGTAGCGGGACAGTAACAAGCCCAACAGAGTTCGCTGAAGCCAGCCCTGTGACAAGGACCTCTTCAGTCCAATGCATCACTGAAGCACAGTAAATCATGTCTACTCAGCTCTCCTGGCATCATAGTTATTCTCCCAGTCTGGGGAATGCTACCACCATCCTCACATTCTTCCTCTCTGGCACATTTGCAAAGCAAAGGGAGCACTGTGGAACATTTCTTGGCAACAAATAGCTGAGAAGCAGCTGCCAGATGCAAAGCTGGCTTTATTTTCCAAGTCAGGTTTGATACCTATGTGGGATTTCTATATTTAACAGCACTATGCCAGATAACACACTAATGATGCTGGGTGAGCCCGGTGTTTGCACTTTACCCCGCTCATTCCATAACACATAGGAGCCCCAAACCAGAAGCCTGCATTTCCTGGGGCCCACACATCTTTCCCTCATCCTGCAAGATAGGAGCTGCTTCCCAGGCATCATCTAGGAAAACCCAAGTGCCACTCCATCTTGGTTTGGAATGAGAGGAAATTCAGGGAAGTGATGCAAAGTTTTTTGTGTAACTGACAGTTTGTTGAACTACTGAGAAGCTGGACACGCTTCTGTGAAACATGTGACTGTGGTCACAAGGGTTTTCAGGATGAAGAAGAGACGAGAATGTTGACTCCATGATCAGAAGGCTTGATTTATTATTTTATGATATAGGTTACATTAAGACTATACTAAAAAGCCATAGAAAGGAAAGGTTTCTTGAGAAGCTAGCTAAGCTAAGAATAGACAAGAATGAATAACAAAGATCTGTGTCTCAGACAGAGCAAGAGCCAGCTCTGCCATGAGTGGTCAAGAAATCCAAACACCCACAGGAGACCAATCACCTGTTGCATTCCACAGCAGCAGATAACCATTGTTTACTTTGGTTGCTGAACTGCAGCTTCTCACAAGCAAAAATCCTAAGAAAGGATTTTTCATGAAAGATGTCTGCGACATGTCACCTTTTTTTATTTAGTTAAATTAAAAGGAAAAAGTGTTTGTAATTTTCTCTGCTGTACTCATGCCGAAGAAAAAGACAAACACTTGACAGGTTATCTGTTGCCAATCAAACTCCACTCAAGTGCTCCTGTGGAATGCACTGGGAATTTCTTCACCTGTAGAACATAAAATTCTATCATATTACTAAAACAATTCTATAATATAAGAAAATGCAAAAACAATGCAAAGAAAATTCAAGTCCAAGCAGCTGAGTTTCAGGAAAAGTCCATGGCTTGAAGATGTTCCTCTTTGCCATATCTGAAAGTTTCTTTTGGTCCTGAAACAGGCTTGCTACAGAAAAAGGTCCATCAATATTTATCAAAAGTCCATTGACAGTCTTCAAACAATTTTTAGAAAATTTCTGAAATGTCTTGCCACAGCCCTTCATTGAACAACTTGGGCTGAAGCCAATCCCTGGCTCCTCAATGCCTCTGCTCAATGCCTCTGAGCTGCTGCCAGCTCTTTCACCCTTTTTTATTCAATTAATTTTTTTTTTTTTTTTTTTTTTTTTTTTTTTTTTTTTTTTTTTTTTTTTTTTTTTTGTCGGAAAGAGCAGCAGCAGCAGCAGCGGAGCCAGAGAGAGGCCCTTGGGGGCCCTGGCCCATGTGGAAGGATCAGGAACCCCAGACCTGGCCCACAGAAAGGTGCCCCAGGACCTGAAGGGGGAAGCAACGCCCCCAAACCCAACAGGAGGCCGGGAGGTGGCCCTGGCCCAAGCAACCAAGGCAGACAGCCCAGGCCCAGCCCCAGAGGCAGGCTCTGCATTGGCACAGACCCGCACCCTGCTGCCAGTACAATGGCAGAAGGGGTGACCAAACGCTTCCTTTCCCCAAAATCACCGAGGCATGCCGGCAATGGGAAGACAGAAACTGTCCCGAGAAACTTCGTCTCGGGTCTGGGGATGTCCTTTCCCCACAGCAGACAAGCGATGCTCGCTTCCTGCTGTGCCCTCTGCCTCTGCAATGCAAATGCACCAGGTGTTCCTCCCATCTGCCTCACGGCACTACCTCCACCCCCTCTGGGCTGGGGACCAGGGGCAGAACTTTCGGGACCCACCTCCCCCTCGCCGCTGGGGCGCGGCAGAGAGATTCGCATCCCCCAGGGGGAAACCCCGGACCAAACACCCCCCAACCAACCAAGAATGCTGATCTTGAAAACAGGCAGTCACGCTGCGCCCACAGCCAGCTGTCGGGCCATGCCTCCTCCACGGAAGGACAGGCTGACGCCCTCTTCCCCTGTCCCAGCTCCCCCCGTAGGGGCAGCCCCGGGACAACCCGAAAAACTCGGGGAGGAAGTCACGCTGGATGCAGGAGGCACTGCTGCGGCTGCCGCCGGCTCCAAGGCAGCCTCTGACGCAGACACGGAGGACGGAGTCCCCGCAGGGGCGGGCAGCAGGGCCGCCTGGGGAGGCGGCGGGGGCGGCGGGGGCGGCACGGGGTCGGCAGCATCTTCTGCGCCGGACATCGGCCGCAGAGGCGCAGTCGCAGAAGGCGGCACAGTCCGCACGGGAGGCAGCGGGACGGCCGGGGGGAGCGGTGGATCGCTGTTGCCCAGCAACATCGGCGCAGCCGTGGGAAGCGGTGTCTCTGAGATAGATGCAGGCAGGGAAGCCGGCGGAACCGCGGCCGGAGCCCCCACAGGCTCTGCCGGAGGGACGGCCGCGGGACGGGCCGCGCGGGGAACTGCCCGCACCCGCGGGGCGGGTTGGGGCGGTGCCCGTGGCGCTGGCTGGGGTGGCACCCGTGCCGCTGGCCGGGGCGGCGCCGCCCACTCCCATCCCTCCCAAGAGCAACAGGAGGGGGGAGAAAACGGCTCCGTCTGAGCATGCTCCGAAGACGCAGTAAAAAAAACTTCGTCTGCGGGCGAAACTTCGCCCCCCCTCTGTGGTTCGGGGGGGCTGGAAAGCAGCAGATCGTCCCCCTCCAAAGGGTCTTCCCCCGGAATCGGGGGGAACGGGGCTTTGCCCTTGCAGTTAGCAATCCAGGGAAAAACAGCTGCTCTCCGTTTCAAGACTAGAAAGAGCTTCAAAAAGGTTGGATAAATCGAGAGGCATCCGAACCCCCGATATAAAAAGAATTGGAAAATGGAGCCCATACACTAGCAAACACATCGAGGGCATATAGCACATTTGTAAAAAACCAAAGAGCTTTGCCCATCGAAAAAACTCATAGAGATCTGTCTCCAACAGGAGAATTCTGTCCTCTTCACCCCATTTTTGCCAGAGGGCAATAAGTTTCTCCTCTGAAGGGGAGAATGGAACCTCATCCTCTAGGGGAGGAGTCCTCCAGGTGAGCAGCCACAAACTGCGAATGGCCTCATCTTTAGGAGGGGAAAAACCAACAGTACCTTGTGACAGTGTCCAGGACTCTCTGGCTATCTGCATGGTTCTGCTGAGCTTTCCGAACATCTTCCTGGAGGCTTTTCAGAAGGTTCTCTTTGTGGTCAGCCTTGCTGTGAACTCTGTCCAAATTCGGATCTTCAGTTCTTCAGCTCCTGGCTAGAATCCACTTCTGTGGTCACTTGTGAAGCAACCATCAATGCCACACATTTGGGGCTCACCCAGTGCAGCAATGCTCCTCTGGTGGTCTGACCAAGTGATGATTGTCCTCCTCAGTCGGGGGTCACCAATTGTGACTGTGGTCACAAGGGTTTTCAGGATGAAGAAGAGACGAGAATGTTGACTCCATGATCAGAAGGCTTGATTTATTATTTTATGATATAGGTTACATTAAGACTATACTAAAAAGCCATAGAAAGGAAAGGTTTCTTGAGAAGCTAGCTAAGCTAAGAATAGACAAGAATGAATAACAAAGATCTGTGTCTCAGACAGAGCAAGAGCCAGCTCTGCCATGAGTGGTCAAGAAATCCAAACACCCACAGGAGACCAATCACCTGTTGCATTCCACAGCAGCAGATAACCATTGTTTACTTTGGTTGCTGAACTGCAGCTTCTCACAAGGAAAAATCCTAAGAAAGGATTTTTCATGAAAGATGTCTGCGACAGAAACACACGTTAGAGATGGAAAAAACTTGAGAACTGTCTCTTTCCTTTCTGGTTGGTGAGGAGGTGGCAGGCCCTGGCCCCAGGTCCCCATCTCAGCCAGACCAGGCTGGGCAGTTCTGCCCCAGGCTGAGTCCCTTTCCCCCTCTCCAGGTCGCCTGCTGCCCCCCCACCACCACCTATTGGCTCTGGTCTGGCCGGGACAGGGTCCAGCAGCTGCCAGGCTGAAAGGCGGGAGAGGCTGTGGAGCCCTGGCCAGAGCAGGACTGGCTGCGGCTGTGAAGATCTTTCATCAAATCCCCTCCCCCCAGTGTGGCTGAGACCAGAGACCCCAGCAGCCCGTGCAGAAAACCAAAGACCAACCATGAGGCCAATACTGACACAGCTTATAAACAGTAACTACATGCATATTACAATTTGCTCATTACCGTAAAACCCTCCCAGGTTCACAGATTCAGTCCTTGTTTTGGCTGTGCCTGTATTCCTGAACCAGATGTCCCCCCTTATCTGCCCACCCTCCTTGCTGGGAAAGCAGATTTTTCATGCCTTGTTGTCACATTCACATTTTCTGAAAAATCCCTTCACCCAGGATTTTTCTCCTGGGAAGCTGAGAAGCCTCAGAGAAAAATGAAAACAATAATTATCTCATTTGTTTCTTCTCTGCTTTGCTCCTTTGGAATGTGTTTGGAGATAGTTTATCCAACAGGTGATTGTTTGATTGGTTTCTGCTGTGAGTTGTTTTGACTCAATGGCCAATTGGGGCCAAGCTGTGTCGAGACTCTGGAGAGAGTCACGAGTTTTCATTATTATCTTTTTAGCCTTCTGAAAGTATCCTTTCTGTATTCTTTAGTATAGTTTAGTTTAGTATTCTTTTATATAATATAATATCATAAAATAATAAATTAGCCTTCTGAGAACATGGAGTCAGATTCATCATTCCTTCCTTTGTATGGGCACCCTGCAAATACAATACCTTGTTTCTCTGCTAAAAGTTCACAGGCACAGTAGAAATTGAATTAAACTTTTTGGTTTTAATTCCCCCCTTTAAACTTCTCCAATTCTTTAAGGCGATTTGATAAGTTTCAACTTGATTTCTATCTGTAGTTGCATGCATTCTCGTAAGATCGCAATTGATCATTTTGCGAACAGCCAATAGCAAGACCAACAATTACTACAATAATTACTACAATTACAATTATGATGGTTTCCAGTATTTCATCCAACCATCCTCTCGGGGACCATTCCCCTATTTCTTGAAGAATTTTATTAAACCAATTAGTTTCAGAGGCTTTTTGGATAGCATTGCTATCTTCAGCAACTTGCTGCATTGTCAAATTGTTTTGGCGACCTTCTGTTACATTTAGGATGTGCACGCAACAGTGTTCTCTATCCAATTTTAAATACCCACACAGCCCTTGTTCTTAGGCCAGCAATAGATCTAAGGCCAGTCAATTTTGCAATGTCAGTTTAGGTATTTGTCTGTATTTGTCTATTTCTAATTTGAAATCCCCTTTCTGAAGCTTTGGATAGTTTCCTTACTTGCCAAGTTAGATTGTCTAACAAAATTCTGTTCTCTAGAGCCATGGCTTCCAGTAAAAGAAAATTCTGTAGGCCCCATTCAAACTGTGTAGAAGCTGAAGGCCCTGTCCCTTCCTCCTCAGTGTCTCATTTTACTTTACTCCAATACTGGGCTTTTATGGGGCTGCTTCTCCAAGATGGCCATAAGGTTAATAACCCTAAAGTAATGTGCCAGGTGATCAGTTTGAGCAGGAGTTGGGTGGTCTAATATCTGAAGTAGCCCAGATAGTGTAAACTGGGGAATGAAATTCCAGAGATTTAACACAATTTAAATGTTGGTTACTGCAATTTAGAACCAATTCGTCCATCTAGCTTATGGTGCTGGACTGACTTTCATTGTTTTGTTTTTCTCCACACTTCCATTGACTCTTACTTAAAATATATATACATGTGTTTTTTAGTAACACATAAATCTAACAACCTGGCTGCTCCACCTCCTGAAACTGCTAAGGCAAAATCCAGAAAATATTGGTCGAGACTATGGGACCATGTTGGACATTCCTTACCTTTTTCCTTCCCAAAAATAATTCTATTATCCCCTGGCCTCCAAGGTATTGTATCCTCAAGAAAACCATCTCCTCGTCACCTACCTCTCTCCTTCTCATCCAAATAGTGGGTGATATTTGCTTTTTGCTATGGTCTGCTTATTAAAATTATTAGAAATGCCTCTGCCCAAATTCAGGTGCAAACAAGATAATATACCAAAGTCATTAGTATGGATTTTATTTGATAGTAAATGAGAGAGAGAGAAAAAAAGGAAGAGAAATCAATAGAAAAGAGGTGGGGGGACAGAAAGATTAAAGAAACTATCTCCACTCTGTGGATCCTGATGGGGTCCTGTTGATCCTCTTGAGATGGTCTTCTTGGTGGTGAAGGTTATTTTTTTTTCCCAAAAAACATAAAATCCAGTGGATTAATATACACTCAGGCCAGGTGGGAATGCCCAGGTACCTCCCTTTGGAGGTGTTACAGTCCAATCTTTAAAGTTATTAGGAATGCCTCTGCCCAAATTAAAGTGAAAACAAGACCATTTGCCAAAGCAAATAGTATGGGTTTTATTTAATAGTAAATATGGGAGACACAGAGAAAGAGAGAGAGAGAGAGAAAGGAAGAGAAATAAATAGAAAGGAAGTAGAGGGACAAAAAGAAAGAGAGACAGAATAAAGAAAATATCACCACTCCACGGATCCCACCAGCATCCCGATAATCCTCTCCAGCTGGTCTTCTTGGTGGTGAAGGTCCCCCCAAAAGCATAGAATCCGATGGATTAATATATGCTCATGCAAGGTGGGAATGCCCCAGTACCTCCCCTGAGGAAGGAGCCAGTCTCTTGCAGCAGACTCTGGATTGGTTGAATCATGTCACATCACATGCAGTCCTGTGGTGCAAGGCCTCTGGGGAGCTCTCTGGGGGGGGTTGGTGGATTATGACACCCCCTCAGCTGCCTCTCACATAAATGTCCCATGGATGTGGCCTTTCTGGGATTGGGGGTTCCATAGCTGGGCCAATTTGTGTTAAGGGAGAATGAGTGTTCAGTGCCCCTGACCAGATGTTGTGCCACACACCCAAAACCTTGTCCTTCTCCCCCTAGTTTCAGGGAGAGTCTGTGTAAACCTGGCCTCTGTGGGCTGTGGTCTCCCCTGTAGGAATGTGCCCCCTGTTGACAGAGTGAGCAAATTACCCTTTGTCTCCTTAAATAGGAAAAAAGCCCAGAAGTTTCTCTCTTCAATTTGGTAAAAAGACACCTCATAGGACTTTGGGGACTTTGCCTCAAACTTAAGGATAGCCGATTGGACAGAAGCCAAAAAGTTCTGCCTAAGCAATTTACTAGAAAAAGAAGAGAACAAAGGAACTAATCGCTTTTGTGGGGCGTTTTACCAGGAGCAAGAGTCTCTTGCCCCTGGCTCGGCTTTTCTCTGTAAAGAGCTTTGTTATTTCGCCTTTTACTAAAACCTTTCTGTTTCCAACACTACCACACAAGCCATCTTGCTGATTTTATACCATGTGAGGTAGCAGAGCTATCTCGGGTGTGATACATTTTTCCAAGAGCTCATAAGACCTGGCTCGAGGAGATCATTTGTATCACTCCCCCACCCCAAACCCAGCCAGGGATGATTCTCTGCTGTGTTTGGCTTTCTTGTGGATGCATTCCTTTCCCTCAGCCTTGTTTACTTCTCCCTAGACCTGAGATAATCGAACAATAGTGTCCCCTTTATCTTATCTAGGCGGCTTAACTCACAGTCCAAAGTTCCAGTCAGGCATCTTCAAGGAGGGGCGGGCTCCTGTGGTGGTAGCTTATTTTTACAGTTTTTGCTATAATGGGCAAAACTCCTTCATAACAATGTTTAAGGCATGAACCATTTCAGTCTCTGAAACCTTTGCTATCACATTAGTCAGATTATTGTATTGAATCTCCATTTACACATCTATAGGGATAATTCCCCAAGGAATAGGTTCCCCTGCTGAACCGGGGATAGGGAGGCAGGCTGTAATGCTGGACAGATTGCACATCTTACCAAACCCTTGGATTAAAGTCAATATCAAATTTTCTTCAACACCTCCACCCAAAGATAAAAAGATTCCCCTAAACATTAGTCTGTTTATTTCAATACTTGCCTACAGATATCTTTGACATTTTCAGCTGCAAAGGTCTGTTTTTTTCTCTGTTCACTCAAGAGCCTTCTTAATTCAGGTGCAACGAATCCCGCAGTTAAGTCCTTTTACCTTCACTGCCATTCTTGTAGTCAAGAGAACTAGATAAGGTCCTTTCCACTGCTCCTGAAGGGGCTCAGATTGTCAGGTCTGGATGTATATGTGATCCTCACGCTGAAATAAATGAACTGCAGTGTCTAGGGTAAGAGGTTCTGAAAGGATGAAAAACCTTTTTAATTCATTCAAGGATTTCCCCAATGAAACTAAATATTGTTTTATTTCTTGATTCCAAATTTGTTCCTCAAATCCAGGGAAAGTTGCAATAGAATATATTCTCCTAAACATCATCAACTCATACAGGCTCACCTTCAGGTTAGTTGGGGCTGTACTCTAACTCGTAACAAAGCTAATGTTAATACCTGTGGAGATTTCAAGGAAGTTTCCTGACACATTTTGCTAATTTGTCTCTTTACAGTTTGATTCATTTACTCAACCCTTCTGCTAGATTGCAGTCTCCAAGGAGTGTGTAGATCCCAACCAATACCTAGCTGCTTACTAAGTTGCTTTAACACTTCAGATATAAAATGGGGTCCCCTATCAGATGACATCCCTATAGGCACCCCTAAACCTGGGTATGATCTCTTTGAGGAGTACCTTGGTGGCTTCCCTAGCCTTGTTGGTGCAGCAGGGAAAAGCTTCTGGCCATCTGGGAAAGGTATCTACCGATACCAGGAAATAACTATGTCCTTGTTAGCATGGTAGCTCAGAAAAATGAATTTGCCAGTAATCTCCAGAAGTGTTTCCTCTTTTAGTGATCCCTGGAGATGATGCCTTAGAGACCTAGAAATAAAACAACACACTTTTGATACAATATTATTATAGAAGGTAATACAAAGGCTGGTCTTTATTTGAGGCCTCCAGGGGCAGATATGGAAAAATACCCACCCACACATGGGATGAATACAGTTTTATGTTTAGCAAATTAGCATAATTGACAAAAATTCCCAACAAGAGACATAAGGGGTGAGGTAATTCCCCCCTTCCTTAGATAGGAACTAAACTTGGTTTATGAAAATGTGTCTTGAAGAGCTGGTTTCATTTTCAACCTTGGCTCCCAGGAATAACCAAGATAGGATAGGGGCTTTGGACCCCCTGGGGTTTGGAGCCTGTTTTGACATTGGCCAAACGCCAGGCACCCACAAAAGTCTTTTATTTATTCTCTCCTGCTACAGTTGAGCAGAGAAGGAAAAATATTAATGAAGGGCTCATGAGTTAAAGACTGGGAGAAAAGACACTCTAAGGGCAAAACAGGTTCAAATTTAAAGGTATAAAGTAAATTTATTATTAACAGAGTCAGAGGAGGATAATGAGAAGTAAAATAAGCTTTTAAAACACCCTTTTTCCCCCAGCCCCTCCCTCCTTCCCACTGAGCTAAGGGAGACAGGGTGTGGAGGTTTTGGTCAGTTTATCACTCAAGACCTTTTTCTGTTCACCCAGGGAGAGAAGTCATCTTCTTTTTCTCCTATGCCGTGAGGTCCCTTCCCACGGACAGTCATCCCAAAACTGTTGTGGAGTGGGTCACTCATGCATGGGATGGTTTTATAAGGATAGCTGCTCTAGTTTGGAAGTAAGGGCTCTCACTCTCTTTCTCTGGAAGCAGGGTTCCTCTCTTTATTCGGGTCTCTCACTAGACCACAGTTTTCTCTAACATCCACTTGCTCCGGTGTGAGCACTTTTCCCACGGGCTGTGAGCATCCCCCATGGACTTCATGCATTACAAGGAGACAGTATGTTTTACTATAGCCCTCACCATGGCTTGCAGAGGAATCTTGGCTCCGACACTTGAAGCACCTCCTCCCCCTCTTTCTTTTCCACTGACCTTGCTGTTGCCATGTTGTTTTCCCTCACATGTCCTTGATGCCTTGAGAGGCTACCTGGAACAGAGGCTAGACAGTGTTAAAGGAATAAAGTAGGTATTTATTAAAAGGCTTTCAGAGGATACACCTTGGGCAGTACAAGAGCCTGGCTGTGGCTCCACCCAAGATGGACTCCTGGTCACGAGTTTTCACACTTTTATAAGTTTTGGTCCATTTACATATTGGGGTTCATTGTCCAATTACAGCTTCAGGTTATGAAGTCCCATCCTCCTAGATTGCTCTCTTCAATTTGCTGTTGTTTAGACTTCTTGGGCCCGAAGCTGCAATGGTGTCCTTGGTTCTCGGGCTAGAAAAGGATTGTTTTGTCTAACTCAACTGTGAAGAGAACTTGCTAACTGTCATGGTTTGATGCTGGCGCAATGCCAGTGCCCCCATGAAAATATATTCTCACTGGTATCTGCTGTGAGATGTGACCAGGAATAGAGCAAAGCAGGTTCCAACTTAGGAACAAAGAAGAAAAACTTTATTAAACTACAACTATATATAAAAAGAAACACACACAGAACTCAGAATGAAAACCTTCCAAAAACATTCCTCCTCCCCCTACCAAATTTCCAATACATCACAGTAGTACAAAACCTTGGATTCTCAATTCAGTTACCACCCCTCAGATCACCAACTCTCAGTCCATCACCACCCTTCAGATAATCAATTCTCAGTTCATCAAGAAGAGAGGAGTCCCTCTTGTACCATAATCTTCCCCTGGAAACACAGTTGAGACCTCTTGTTTCCATGTCACATGTGGCACCACCCAAAGAACATTTGCCATTGTGACATCTTCCTTCCATGTACAGTGCTCTCACCACTGCACATGGACCAGAGCTGCTTCTAGGGTTCCCCTTTTAAGGATGCTTTGCCGAGTTCCAAAAAAGCCACAGTCTCTCACTTTTGGGACACCCGTCCCCCCGCAAAATTCACCCCCTGGGGCCGAGGGGTCTCGTGAACAGAGGTCTTCTTCTTCCCTGAAGACAGAGGGCACCACCACCCTCCTCACCTGTCGTCTCTGTTCACGCCACTCCTTCACATAACATCACTGCACTCTCTTGGCTCCAAGCCATTGCCTCCCCCTAAATGCAGTCTCTGTGTCACAGGAAAAATGGTTCTGTCCATGGCTATTCAAGAAAAGTCCAGCCAAAGGCCACTCCATCATCTCCTCCCACCTAGGATTCTTCTCAACTTCTCTTGGACATCTTTCACTTGCACAAACTTGCATCTCACTGGCCCATTTCCTCCTATTTCATCTCTATCTCTCTTCTCATTCAGCTCCAGGAGGATCAGTATTTGTAAGGTTTCCATCATCCAAGAAAAGGGTTAAAATCTCAGGCTCTGCCTACCCAGAAGTCCCACGATGGCCCCGCTGGGCACCTTCTTGCCGCACCCCCTCCTTCTCCTTCTCGGTCGGCTGTGCTATCAAATTTCAAGGTGGCAGACACCAGCTTGCTCTCTCTCTCTCCTGGGGGGGGGGGGTCGAGGTGGCTGCCCGATGCCTCTTGGTGCTCCTCCACCCTTCCATCCTGCAGGGGCCTTCACCTCCCTTCCCTGTCCAAGGCCCTGGCCTACCTCACCCGGCCGCATGGCTTCCCCTCCCCCGCCCAGCCCGCAGCTGGGCGGGGGAGGTCTGACCTCTTTCAGGGACAGAACCCAAGAGAGCTGCCCCCTGGGAGTTCTCTGCTTTTAACCCCCTGTGTTCTCAGAGGCATATCCATGTCTTCAGTGGCCACACCAGGTGCCAATATTCAAATCTCAGCACCTATTGGTTTGACCACCAAACTCCCAGAAAACTCACTTCCTTTTCAAACCAGGACACTAACATTTTATATGAAGTTCAGAGTTATATACTAATGAAGTACAGAATCTGGAAAATATAAAAGCTAAACTTAAGGCATCATCCTCACTTCTTCCTCTTCTCTGACTAGAAGAAAAACTGCTGCTTGTAGGTACCATTGTCAACAAGTTCCATTAGTTCAAAGATTCTTGCAAGATCCCACAGCACCAAGAAGTTGATCTTGTCTAGGTTCCATGTTGGGGAATTGCTCATCATGCTTCTGCTGCTGGCCAGGCAGTCCTGCTGCCGCGGTGCTAGCAGTATTTAATGATTCTCTTCATGTGAGGCACCGGGAAAGCCGCCACCCCTTGCCCTTGCAGTGCGGTTGGCTAGGGGCATCCAGGCAGGCAAGGCTCACCACGGGCCACACCGAGATGGCAGCAGCCACGGAGACACCTTGCCATGAGCTGCTCTGGCATGGTGGCAGCTGCAGCAGCCACCACTGCACCTTCCCACCCCAGGGTAAAACTGCACATGTGCTGTTTTGCTTTTCTTCTTAAATATGTCATCATAAAGGCGTTACCATCTTCTCTAATTGGGCCAGCAGCATGTCCATCTTCAGAGCCATCAGAGATTGGGTCTTTCGGACATGGTGGGAGCTTCTAGCAGCTTCTCACAGAAGCTACCCCTGTGACTCATCACCATAGCATTGATTCCACAGTGTGTTTGCTGGTGTTTCTCTATCAGAGTTTGTAACATCAGCTGTGGTGGGACTATGACCTGATTGTTGGGAGTTACTAGCCATCTACCCTCTTTATTCTGGGCTTTTAGGTAAGTAGCTAAATTTAAATCTGCTTGACTAGATGCAGGGCTAACTTCTGAAAGTGAAATCGCTTTCTCAGGTATTAACAGTAAGATGCCTTTTTGAGCAACCTCTTGTGCATCTTTATCTGCAAGTTTATTTCCTAAATGAATTTGAGAATCTCCACAGTGGTGTGTTTTGCAATGTAGTACAGCCACTTCTTTGGGCAGTTGGATAGCATTGAGGAGGGAGTGTATTTTTTGTTTGTATTTAATCAGAGATCCCTGTCCTGTTAATAGACTTCTCTCTTTCCAAATAACTCCATGGGCATGAACAATGCTAAAAGCATATTTCGAGTCAGCCCATATTGTAAGGAACTGAAAATAAGAAAAATGCCTCAAAAATTGCTTTGTCATTGTGTCTGCTTATTATAATCTCTTTGAACACGACCACTACATGTGGGATGTACTGTGATCAGCCACCTTGAGATCCATAAAAAGGAGGGCAAAAACTGTGAAATCAGGAGAAGGGAGAAAGAGGGACAAAAGCTCTGGCCTTCATTGTGGCCTGCTAAGCCTTTTACAGCTTCAAAAACAACCTGAAGCCTCCAGGAGCTGAGATGCCACTAGCCTGGGTGTCACGGTTACAGGAGAAAGAGTGCCGACATGGGTGTAACCAAACTATGTATTCCACACCCATCTATGTTATTCCTGATGAACTGTTAATAGTGGGTCATATGCAACAGCTGTCCAGTGCATACCCCACTGATGAGCTGGGTGTAGAGTTTTTTTTTGTTTTCATGTGATAACTACACCCAGCCTAAGAGGGATCATGTCTGCCAATGGGCCATCAAGGACTCCCAAAAATATCCTATGACTCATAGGATTACATAATTCCATTGTGAAACTCCCCACCCTGAGGGAGGTACAGAATATTCCTGCCTGTATATAACCTGGGAATTGGGAGACCACAACCACAGGACATCTGGAGGGGGACCAGACCTTCCAGAATATCCACTGCTTTTGACAAGACCGCAACCATCACTTCAACAGCACTGCAATAACTGCTTAATTGGACTGCTACCACCCCCCCTCACAAGCAGAGTATCAGACTGTACTCTGACTTTGTGGTTTTAAGCCAGTTTTTCTGCATTGTTTATTGTAATCTTTCTATTAAATTGTAACTCTGTGAAGGAATCTGAAAGATAAAAATCTTCACAGACACAAGAGGGTTTGATTTGTAGCCTTAGAAGAAGCCTAGATTGATGTTTGAGTGTCACCCTGGTTTTTTAAGATTTTCTAAGCCTTCTGATGTTGACATTCTTGTAGTGAACTTTCTCACACATTTTCTGTAAATAATTCATTGTTTTGCATTCCTTTATGGAGGAGGAGAGAGTTGATGGACTGTTGGTTTGACCAGTGTCATTGGAGAGGTGGCACTGTCACCCTCCAATCCACTGTCACTTTTGCAAAACTATAAATGTTTGAGTCAGAAAATAAACTTCCCTTTTTTCTTCACCTTGAGAACAGCGGTGTGAGCTTGTGTTCTTTCGTGTCCTATAGTGACATCTGGTGACGCCAAAGTGTATTGCAGCCTAGGCTGAGACACAGAGTCCAGATTACCGGTGAGGTTGTATTGTCCCCTTCTCTTTGGTGCTTTGCCTGCTGTTCTTGTGGTGATGGAAACCTCTGCGGGTTTCGAGGAGGATTCCCCCGTTTTGGACCTCTGGAGGGGGGTCCTGGAGTGGAAACAGGTTTCTGTTTCCTGGAGTGATTTTGAGAGATTGTTTTTGTGGGCCCGAGAAAGGGGGTTCTTTTCGGACCCTGCGAAGGCGTTCTCCAGGGAGGCGTGGTCTCTCGTGGGGGTCCGCCTCATGGAGGCCCTCTTTGATGATTGTACCGTAGACGTGGGATCGCTGCTGGTGCAGTGGAAAAAGTGTGAGGAGCTTTGGCAGGGGTCTGGTTCTTGTACCCCTCGGAGTTCCCAGGGGAGCCCTTCTGTCTCGGACGTGGACGAGGGGGAGTTTGAGTTTCTGTGCAATGTGGAGTCCCCCCCCCCCCGCCCCAGGACGGTGTGCTGGGGGGTGGCGATTGTTCCCCCGGGGTGGATTGGACTCCTGGCCAGCTGGTCCCGGGGGCGAAGCCCCGTAGATTTCTGGGGGCTCTGTGGATTCAGCAGGCCATCCTCGCCCCGCCCCACCCCGCGCGGGCGGCGGGGAGGGGGAGAGGTTGCCCTCTCTTTGTGCCTTCCCAGCCTTTGAGGGTCAGCCTCCGCCTCGGCTTGAGTCTGATTCGGTGACGACTTTTTGTCCGAAGAACTGCGGTGTTTCCACGACTTTCCCCCTGAGCGCGGCAGGGGCACTTAGCAAGCTAAAGAGCTGAAATCACTAATGAGCTGATAATCACTAGGAGCTGATCTCACTTAAGAGCTGAGCTTGCTAAGACCGCTTGCAGCTCTGGAGTCTGCCTGAGGGGCCCGGACAGGTCGTGCTGAATTGGACTTCTATGTCTTGGGCAACCACGGCAGCTGGGGTCGGGGAGACCCTGAAAATACCAAAGCCGCCTCATGGGGCCAATGTCACCTCTCTAATGTGGGTAGACATTGTCTTTTGCACTCCATATGGTCTTCCATAAAGCATTTCAAAGGGATTCAACCTTTCTTTGGCTCTAGGTTTAGTCCAAATCTGCAACAATGCCAGTGGAAGAGCTTGGGGCCAGGGTAAATTAACTTCCTGCCCCAGCCTTACAATTTGCTGCTTAATCAAATGATTAATTTTCTCCACCTGGCCACTCGATTGGGGGTGGTATGGAATATGAAGCTCCTAATCTATGTCTAGGTGGCTGCTAATCTGCTGCACTATTTTAGAAATAAAATGTGACCCTCTGTCTGAAGATATTGCGGCTGGAACTCTGAAGTGTGGTATTATTTCTTGTAATAGCACCTTGGTTACCTCCTGAGCTTTGGCAGTCCTGATGGGAAAGGCTTCTGGCCACCCTGAAAATGTATCTGTTAATATTAATAAATAGCAATACCTCCCTTTTCTTGGGAGTTCTATAAAGTCAATTTGCCACTGCTGCCCATGTCCATGGCCCCTCCCAATTTGGCTATGTTTTGGTTTGGGGATATTTTTAGGATTAGTCTTGAGGCAAAGGTCACACTGCTGGGTCACCTGGGTGATGGTGGTATATAAATTCCTGGCAACAATTCTTTCAGCTAAATAGGTGTTCAGGGCATCAATCCCCTAGTCAGTTTTCTGGTGTTCCTCCTTCACCAGTGACTACAACTAATGAGAAAGAATAACTAGATTCTTGTTAATAGTAGCCCACCCCTAATGCTGTTGAGTCAGGGATGGACAAAATGACTCCATGGTTCAGAAGGCGAAAAAGAGAAAGATCCTTTATTAAGAGGCAGCGTCCTTTTATAACCAGGATCGCTAAGGTGAAATCTGATTGGTCTCAAAGTAAAAACCTTTCACACTATTGGTGAACTATGAATAGTACACTCTGAAGGTACATATCTATAAACAACATGAACAGAAAGAGAGATAATAATTGTTTTCATTCTTCCTCTCTAAGTTTCCCAGGCCTGAAGCTTGGGAAAATTCTCTTCGACTGAACTGAGAATCTCCACACACCCTTCTTTGTCCTATGTCCCTTCCTGATCTTGGATTAACTTTGTCTTTCTTATTATATTCTGGCTTATTTTCAAAGGAAATTTGTCCATCTAGAATTAGTGTTCCCTCAGTGGGAACCTCACTTTTTACTATTTCTTTTGCCTCTGTCTGCTAGCTCATTTTCTTCTTTCAATTCAGAGCTCACTTTCTGGTGTGCCTTAATGTGCATAATTGCTACCTTCTTAGGCAGCTGATCTGCTTCTAATAGTCGTATTATCTCCTGTGCATGTTTAATGTTTTTTCCCTTGAGAGGTCAGCAGTCCTCTCTCCAAATGGCTCCATGTCCATGCACAACCCCAAATGCATATCTTGAGTCTGTGTATATGTTTCTTTTCTTCTTTTCTGCCATTTCTAAGGCACGAGTCAGGGTAATTATCTCAGCCTTTGGTGTAGAGGTCCCTGTTGGCAAGGGTCTAGTTTCTATTACCTTTCTGCAGGTAGTGACTGCCTACCTAGCATGTTGTTTTCTACTGACGACATAGCTGCTTCTATCAGTAAACCAGATCTCTGCATCATCTAAAGGAGTGTCCTTTAAGTCTGGGCGGCTGGAGTGAGTAGCTTCAATAGTCTCTAGGCAGTCATGGTGTACTGCTTCTCCCTGGTTTCCACTGAGAGAAGAAGCTGGATTGATAATATTAGTTACTACTATTTTGACATCATCTTGTTCTACTATGATGGCCTGGTACTTCAAAAACCTTTGTGGTAAAAGCCAGTGCCCACCCTTTACTTCTAGTACTGTGGACACTGTATGAGACACTAGCACAGTCATTTTCTGTCCCAGGGTAAACTTGCATGCTTCTTGGATATTTAGTACAACTGCTGCCACAGCTCTGAGGCAACCTGGACATCCTTTGGCTGTTGCATCTAGTTACTTGGAAAAGTAGGCAACTGCCCTTTGATATGGATCCAAGTCCTGGGCCAATATTCTCAAGACAATCCCCTGTTTCTCATGGGAAAATACAAAGAATGGTTTACTTACATCTGGAAGTCCCAAAGCCGGAACTGACATGAGGGCACTCTTTAGCTGATGAAAAGCCAGTGTGGCCTCTTTTGTCTACTGGAGATCTCTATTTTTATTAGTAATAAGAGCATATAGGGGTTTTATGAGCAGCCCATAGTTATAGATTTACAGACGGCACCGTCCTGCCATTCCTAGAAGGACTCGGAGTTTTTTTACTGTCTGAGGTTTCAGGGTTTGGCATATTGCTTTCTTACAATCTTGCCCTTAAGTCTGTTGTCGAGCACTAACCTTGTATCCCAGGTAGATTATGTTTTGTTTCACTATCTGGGCCCTTTTTTTTTATACTCTGTATTCTTGGAGTCCTAGGAAATTTAAAAGGCTTACCATCCCGGCCACACGCGCTTCCCTCATCTGAGTGGATATTAAAAGATCATCTACATACTGTAATTGCCTTCCTTCTTCTGGTGGAGCTTCCTAGGACTCTAGGTCTTTTACAAGTTGTTCGCTAAACAGAGTGGGAGAATTTTTAAAACTTTGAGGTAATATGGTCCATGTGAACTGAGTTTTGTGCCCACTTTTAGGGCTTTCCCTTTTGAATGCAAAGATTTTCTGGCTGGCTTCATGGATAGGGAGGCAAAAGAAGGAACCTTTCAGATCTAAAACAGGAAACCAAGTTAGCTCAGGTGTTAAACGGGTTAGCAAAGTATACGGATTTGCCACCACAGGATATAAATCCTCTGTTATCTTGCTGACAGCCCTTAAATCCTGTACTACTCTATATGACCCATCAGGCTTTCCAACAGGTAAAATGGAAGTATTGAAATCAGATTGGCATTCCTTTAGCAAGCCTAACTGCAAAAAGTTCCCAATTATCAGGCTGATCCCTTCCCTGACTTCTTTTTTAAGGGGGTGCTGTTTGATCTTAACTGGTAGTTTCCCTTCTTTAAGTTTGATCACTGTGGGAGGGGCATTTTTCACCCTCCCTGGTACATTGGATGCTCATATTCCAGAAAACACTTGGCTCAATAAATCTTCACTAATTTCTTCCTCGAGTTCAATAGCTGTCAGTATTAAACTTAACACCTCTATGTACTTTTGATCATTTACCTCTAGAGTAACCTCTCCATTCTTGAATGTGATGGTTGCTTGTAATTGTTCCAATAAGTCTTTCCCTAAAAGTGCCTTTGGCGAATTGGGCATGTATAAAAACTTGTGGATGCCCCACTGTTTCTCGAGTCTATATTTTAGAGCTTTGCAAAAATATGCCTTTTCAGATTGGCCAGTTGCACCCTGCACCACAACATAATCATTCCTCACAGGCACTAAAGCTTTATTTAAAACTGAATATGTTGCTCTCGTGTCAACCAAAATTGTCACCTTCTTTCCTTCTTCTCTCAGTCTCATTGTTATAACTAGTGGATCTGCTGGGGTGGAGTCCCCTGGTCTTCTTCAGTCATCCTGCACATGAGCAACCACTAACCCCTTCTCCTGATGGTCACCTCATCTCCACTCTGGGCATTGGTTTTTCCAGTTACCGGTCCTCCTGCAAATTGCACACTGGTTTCTGCCCAACCAGGGTGGGCCTTGTCTGGGTGGTCCCTGTCTGCGTTTCTCGTTTTTCCTCCTGTACTACTGCCACTAGCTTTTTCATTGTTTGTTTGTATCTTTCTTCCTGATTACTGAATACTCTCTATGCCTCTTCTAGCAAGACCTCAAGGTTCCTCCCTTCCGGCCCCTGGATTTTCTGAAGTTTACGCCTGATATCTCCAGTAGACTGTCCCAAAAATTAATTAACTAGCTGATTCATCCCTCTCTCAGACCCCAGGTCTAATGATGTATGATGACGCATAGCATCTCTTAGACACTCTAGAAACTCGGACAGAGTCTCAGAAGGCCCCTGCTTAATAGAATATAGGGCAGACCAATTTATGATCTTTAGAATAGCTCACTCTCATAGTTATCCAATCTTGATAATTTGCTGATTTCTTTGATTCTGCTGATATATTTCAATCCTGTTTTGGGTCTTGGAGAGGGAAAAATTCTCTTACATCTAGTTGCCAGCTTTTACAGTGCTCCTCTGCCAAAGTCCCTGCCGTTTTTAAGATCAACTGCTTTTCTGTTGCAGTAAAAGCATCCAGTAGTAACTGGATATCTCCCCAATCTGGGTTGTGTTGTTTGATAACATATCGTAAACATTTGGCAGTAATTATCGGATCACTGCGATAATTTTTTGTAATATTTTCCCATGCCTCTTGATTAAATGTGAAGAATGGTACTTTATCATTAATCTCTCCCCTTCTGGTCCCACTGCCTCTTGCAGAGGGGCCTGTAACACTGCTTGCTTCCTGGTTCTGGATGAAACCAGACTGCCAGGAGGGGAGTGTGTTTGAGCAGATGTGCCTTCCAAGCCTGTGCCCTGTTTTTTTTTAGGAAAGTTCACCTCATCCTCCTCCTCCTGTCTCCTAGGAGGAGCTTTCAACAAATCTATTGTATCTTGTTCTTGAGCTGCAGCATGATAGACTTTATCTGATTTTGTACACCACTGTCCTATACTGCATGCTGAGCAACATAGCTTAATTTGCCCTCTCTTTGCTTTGTTTTCCTTTTCAAGGGCTAACACTATTGGGTCACAAGGAGCTCTGATTCCACAACCTCTCTTCCATTCAGGATGCTTCCGTAGGGAGAAAAACAGCAGCATAGGAGACCTCATCTCACTTGCCTTCCCGTCTTAAAAACAGCATCAGCTGTAATAAGGTGTTATAATCTAAAGTTCCAGCAGGTGGCCACTTTGCTCTATCCTCTAACTTATATAGAGGCCACTACATTTGTCAATAATTCAATAAACTTTTCTTATTTTCTGCCCCCCTCCTGCCATTAATTTCTTTCCAGTGTGCTAAGATACACGCCAAAGCGCTGGGGACCTCTTCCTTGCTCTGGTTAGTTCCCATTATCTCCTTCTCCTTGTTCTATCTCATTTCCACCAACACATTTCTTCACAAAGCCTCACAGTCCTTTCCCAATCCTCCTCCCACATGCAGCCCCAGGTTACGGGTACCAGATGTGATTTTCCACACACAAACTTTAGGATCTTAGGATCAAAATCAGCTTGATCAGGAAACCTCAATCCACACTCGGGGCATATGCCCTGCTGCTCACTAAAACAGCAATACTAATGCCTCTCACAAACTCCCCACTGTAATAGTACCCAAGTAGGGTGCCAGCCTCTTGAGGTGCCAAAGGCTCCTGGGAACCACCCGCAAAGGCAAGCTATTCCATTTATCCCTTCTTGAAGTTCTAAACCCTCTACCGCGGGCTGCTCCTAATCTATAGATACTAGATAACTAGCTGAAGTCCAAAAAAGTTCCTCTAGATAAACTCGTTCATCTCCTCTATCTATCTAGTGATTTACTGGATGCACAAACTCCCAGGGATCAAGCCCAAACCACTGGGGCAGAGGAATCCCCTCAGTCTGTCTAGCCACGGTTAAAACATGCACAATCCACACAATCAGCACAAGTCACCACATTCAAACACAGTACATGTTCTCACTCACACTTCTCCACTTGCTCAGCTTCTCCCTAGCCGTTATCTGCCCCCACAGCCGTCTAGTTGGCGCACCCCATACACCACCCCGGGCCCCACTCAGCTGCCTCAGTCACGGGTAGAGCTTCCCCCTCGCACCGTGGGTATGCTGACTCACTCCGTCTTTCACATAACTGAGCCCACAAAGCCACTCACTCACACAATACAAAACCCACTAACAACCACAATGTCCGGACACCACAAGCACACAATAACAGTAATAAGGAAAACTAAAATAGCAGTGATAAGGTCCAGATTCACTTGACTCACTCCCAGATTCACTAGTGGTCGCATAATTGATCAATGAATCCCTCCACCAGTCGCTCTATCAACTAGTGGACCCTTCTGCCACCATCAGCCACACTTGTGGCTGGTGGCTGCTTGCAAGCCCCAAACCTTTACTCGCACAGGGACAAATCTGTGTGCCAGATGTCTCTGAGTGGTTTACCAGCATCCCTTTTGGCCAAGGCTCCCTTTTCTCCCTTTTAAGCTTGATGCATACTCTTTATTCGCATACCAGCAGGTCATTGTCTGTCCCAGCAGTGAGCAAGCCAGGACCCAGAGCTCCTCCAGGGAAAGTCCCCCAGGGCGTGCCAAGGAGGTCTGCCTCCCTGCTGGTCCTGTGTGGACTGAGGACTTCTCCTGGCTGGCTCACCACAATGATTTGCAGAAAATCTCCAAAACTAGTAAAAGCTGTAAAGTAATGTCCTGGGTTGAAAAGGAAGTGAGTTTTTCGGGAAGTTGTGGTCAAATCAGTCAGTGGCCAGATTTGAATATTGGCACCTGGTGTGGCTACTGAAGACATGGACACACCTCTGAGAAGACAGGGGGTTAAAAAGCAGAGAACTCCCAGGGGAACTCTCTCTTGGTTCCAGTCAATTGAAGAGGTTGGATCTCCCCTGCCCAGCCTTGGCTGAGGTAGGCCGGAGCCTTGGACAGAGAAGGGGAGTGAAGGCCCCTGCAGAACGGAGGGGTGGAGAACCACTGAGATGTCCTGGGCAGCCCCAGAGAGAAAGAGAGCTCGCCACCTTGAAATTTGATACCATGTGCTGGCAGCATGGCTGGTCAAGAAGAAGGGGGGCGGGGTGCAGCGAGAAGGTGCCTGGCCTCGTGGGAGTTCTGGGCAGGCAGAGCTCGAGATTTTAACTCTTTTCTTGGACAATGAAAACTTTGTGGAACATTAACCCTCTGAGAAGAGAGACAGACATGAAATAGAAGGAAATGGGCAAGTGTGGTGAAGATCTGAGCAAGTGAAGGATGTCAGAAGAAGATGGCGAAGAATCCTAGGTGCGAGGAGATGATGGAGTGGCCTTTGGATGGACTTTTCTTGCATAGCTGTTGACGGAACCAATTTCCTGTAACACAGAGACTGCATTTAGGGGGAGGCAATAGCTTGAGCCAAGAGAGTGACCTGCTGCAGTGATGCCAAGTGCAGGAGTGAAGAGAACAGAGAAAGATGGGGAGGCTGTGGTGGTGCCCTCTGTCTTCAGGGAAGAAGATCTCTGTTCTCAAGACCCTTGGCCCCAGGGGGAGTGAAAATGGGGGGGACCTTTGCCCCAAAAGTGAGAAACTGTTGCTTTCTTGGTACTTGGCAAAGCATCCTTAAAAGGGGAACCCTATAAGCAGTTTTGGTCCATGAACAGTGGTGAGAGCACTGTACATGGGAGGAAGATGTCACAATGGCAGATTTTCTCTGGGCGGTGCCATGTGTGACATGGAAACACAAGAGGTTTCAAATGTGTTTCCTGGGGAAGCCTATGGTACAAGAGGGACACCTCTCTCCCTTGATGAACTGAGAATTGATTATCTGAGGGGTGGTAACTTGACTGAGGATCTAAGGTTTTGTCTTACTGTGCTTGTGTGGAAACTGGGTGGGGGGAGGAGGAATGTTTCAGAAGGTTTTAATTTTGAAATTTGTATGTGTTCCTTTTGTTATAGTTGTAGGTTAATAAAGTTTTTTCTTCCTTTATTCCTAAGCTTGAGCCTGTTTTGTTCTGTTTCCAGTCACATCTCACAGCAGCCATTTGACAAAATATATTTTCATGGGTGCACTGGCCCTGTGCCAGCGTCAAACCATGACAAGTAGGTATGCATCTTTATTCAGCACCGGACACATGCAGGATCTCTCCTCAAAGTGCATGCGCACTCCTCTAGAGTCCAGACCCCCCTTTGTCCCCTAACCTGTTGCATATGCATTAAGTTCAATAGGTCCATGCATATTAATCTACTAGCCCTGCTTCACATTAAAATTAGTCCTTATCAGTCCTTCTGAGCCTGAGCAGAGAGCTCTCTGGTCATCTATCTGTCTCCCCAGTATCTTGGCAGCCTCAGTTTTTCTCCGTCTGTCTCCCCGGTATCTTGGCAGACTCAGTTTTTGTCTGCTTCTAGTTTCAAGGTCCAAGGCAAGGTCCAAGGGGCCCCTCTTATCTCCCTCCAGCTTGGAAGCTCACATTCCTTCCACCTTGTTTGGAAAAACTGTTCTTATCAGAGCCTTGCATTATTTTGTCCATCTCTGCAGGCCTTTGCGAGCACAGCAAGTTAGAGATGCAACAAAAACATCCCAGCACTGCATATTGTCCCTTTTATCCCTTATTAAACTTTTAAAAATTTCAGAGAATGAGCATTGTTTCTAACAAAAGTCTCCCCCCCCAAAAAGGGGTCCCCAGACCCTGCGCCAGAGCACTGCAACATGATGCAACAAATCCACAGTGTTGCAAGGACAGTATCAAACTTGCCCTCCCCAGGGGAGGCATGTGGGTGTTCTCACCTGGCCCAAACATATATTAATCCATTAGATTCTATAGTTTTTGGTGGTGGGGTACCTTCACCACCAAGAAAACTAGATGGAGGGGAGCAACGAGATGTCAGTAGGACCCTCGGGTGATATGTTTCTACCTAACTCCTGTCACTCTCTCCCTGTCCCCCCACCCATGCACACCTCTTTTTCTATTTCTTTCCCTCCTTCTTTGTTTTTGTCTCTCTTACTATTAAATAAAATATATCAACTTTTTTGGCTCAACATCTAACCTCATTTGGTTTTAATCAAGTTTTCGGGTGTCAGGAAAATTAATCCACAAACACCAGAGGTTTATGTCCAAAATTGAGACAGATGAGTCCCGTTACTTTATTCGAATAAAGGGAGAGGTTATGGGGCATTTCCCCTGGGGTCTCTCAAATTTTTGGTAGATGCAGCCTCCTTTTTATCCTAATTTCCCGACCGCATGTCCCTTTCTCTTTCCCCATTGGCTGAGGTACTTGAGAGGTACAGACTCCCCGAAACACCTAAGACCCCCTTTTAATGTATACTCCTCCCTCCATTGGTCTTTTCCTTGTGTCAACCAGTGGAATTCCTTATGGAATTTTTGGTTCTTGCCATTTTTTCTTTAATTTCTCAGGATCCAATTTTATTTATCAGCAGACCTACAGTTTGTTTTGTAATGCAAAAAATGCGTATTTTATGATTGGTTTTTTGCAAATATTCAAATGAATATTATATGTGTTATGTTAGAAAGTTATGCTGTAATAATTTTCTTAAGTAGTGTGTTAAATATAGTTTTAGGTTATAATATAATGTTAAAATAGAAACTATGCTATGTAAGATACTTTTTTTAAAGAGAGGACTCACACGAGATAGCAGCCACAGGACATCTAGATCTTTCAGAGAAAGAGAATTTATTGCTCTCTTATCGAGTTCTTCCCGCCTCGCTCAGCCCTGAAGACGGCGTCAGGATTCAGAGGAAGAAGTTGACACTGACCAGACAGACTCCTGTGTTTGAATGGAATTTATGCATCATGTATGAGATGTATGAATATGCAATGGGCTATTGCTTTTAAGGGTTAATCCTCTGTTTTAAGGGTTAATCCTCTGCCCAGAAAAAGGTACTCGGACTGTCCATAATTCTTTGTTTTTATTGTCTTGTATTGTCCTAAATCCTAATTGTCCAAATTTTATTTACTTTAATTATATTACTATTTTTATAACCATTTTATTACTATTAATCTTTTAAAATTTTAAAAACAAGTGATTGGCATTTTTCACATGTAAAGACAAATCTCTCTCATTCCATTCATCAATCAGTGGAATCCTTCCCTTTGTTTTGAATCAGGATTTTAAAGGGTTAAGATTTTAGCTGAGAGTTAGAACCAATTAATATTGAAGTTAGATACACCAACAATAAGTTAATGATTATTAGATGTTTATGCTAAAGCTAATTGTTATATTATGAGCTTATTTGTAGAAAGAAGTGGAGCAAGTGAACCATTAGAGGAGCATATTGAAACCAGTAGAACAATCCCCATCACCTGGACTCTATGTTAATCCATCACAAAGTAGGGGGCCTTGGATCATGCCAGAGGGTCACAGAGACCTGACGAAGAATTCCTGACTTCATCCCTGGGACCACTGACCCAATTCAAGACCACTGATCCAATTCAAGAGAAGAATTGCGCATCCGTGAAGGACTATGTCCTGGTTTAGGGCAAATTTGGAAGAGAATCTCCAAAGGGGGGCCCCTCCAGAAAGCAAACCCACACGGCCCCTCCCCCCAATCAGTTCAGGAAGAATTTCTAGGAGAGAAGTGGAAAGAACCTGTTTATTTAACAGGCACAGCACCCCCCTCCCCCCCCCCCCCCCAGCACACAAAATGAACAATACCAGATGACACCACTCTTTCACCGCTCTGAAAAAAGATGACAAATTCAGAAAGTCTCTCTTGGGGGTGGTCACTCTGTTATCAGTCCCTCCGGAGCTGGGGCAGCTGCTGCAGGCCACAAGGTGCAAACTCTTGGTGTACCCAGGTCCCAGCCCAGAGCAGGTTCTAGTTGGTTCAAAAACAAAAGGAGAAACAGTCCAGGAAGAAATTTGGACTGTTTAGCTAAACTAGCTAATGAGCAGAAGCAAGGGCAAGCAGAAGCAAAGCAGAAGCAAGAGCAAGAGAGCAAAGCGAAAAGCAAAAGCAAAAAAGCAAAAGCAGTACTATGTACTGCCCCGTCTCTGTGTCCCGCCAGCCATGGGGGAGCAGGTTGATAACAAAATCCAAACAAAACTTTCACTCTTCAGAGCCAGTCTTAAAGGCACAGAACATAATATCCAGCATAAACAGAACACGTGAATGGGGATACAAGCATCATAATGTCACCCTAGGACAATGAGGATAACCTCATTTTAATCCAAAGCAGCGATGGGAGGTGCTGGGGTTATGCATATGTATTATTTTGGGAAATAAATAGAAGGCAAAGAACCTCGTGCGGCACGGTCACACCTTTCGAGGACGACCCCCCCATGCTGCCCACTGCCATAATAAACATACTACTTTCTAACTTTAACTAGAGTCTTTGTCCACGATTTTTGGTTTTAAAGATTCAGTTTCTTTTATCTCTCAGTGCTAGTTTTATCTACCAGCAGACCCAGAGTTTGTTTGTAAAGACAAGTCCTTCATTCCTTTCAGGAGTATATTTCAAACCTTTCTGGGTTCGATCCATTTTATTCACAGAGACTTAATTTTCCTTGTTCTTCTGTGTTTTAACCAGTTCATAACAACATCAAAAGACCCTTTTTGGCCATGATATCTCCAAAGTTCACCAGTGGTCCCTTAATATTACTAAACTTCCAGCCTGGCACTGACATTCTTCAGCACAGCAGCAGCCACTTGCCAGGATGTATTTTGGCTGCACAGGGCAGGTTGCAAAGGCACAGCTCTCAGGACGTGTGGAGGGGGAGTGCCTGCCAGGGCATCATAGAATCATAGAAGGATTTGGGTTGGAAGAGACCTTTAAACACCATGTAGTCCAACTCCCCTGCACTGAGCTGGGACATCTTCAACTAGATCAGCTGGCTCAGCACCATGGTCAACCCAGTCTTGAATGTTTCCAGGGATGGAACACCCACCATCTCTCTGTGCAGCCACTTGCCAGGGTTTCACCATCACAGGATGCTCAGAGAGTTCAGCAATGGCACCCCAGGACCACGGTTGTAGGCAGCTTTGGAGCCAACTCTGACCAGAGAGGGGTAACCCCCATCTCTGGTTGTCTCTGACCCCACTGCCCCCATCCCATTGTGCACCCACTCACCCAGAAGTGGGCCCTGAGCCATGCTTCCCACATTCTGCCACTGCACTCTGCCACCAGCTTGCCCAGCAGGTCCCACTCTGAGGCAGTGTCCCCACTCACACATGGTTACATTCACTCCACTTGCCGTGTAGGCCTTCACTGTGTGCTCCTGGGTCTCCATGGGTTGAGGGAACAAGGTGCACTGTAGGAATACAGCTAGAAAGCCAAGCTGGGAGCACTGTCCAGCTCATGACAGAAGTGGATATGTTAGCATTAGTAGGCCGCAAGCCTTGGCAACAGAAAGCAGAACTTTGAAGAAGGAGTGAAGAAGTTAGCGGTGTGCTTGGTACAATGTACTTAGTAAACAGAAATTATGTAAGATTTCACATACCTGCGCTAGTCTGTATGAGGCTTTGAATTAAGCAATGTTACCTAGTTACATAAATGTTATAGTTGTGATATTTTTAGTTACAGCTGAAAAGGTATATCAGCTCAGCTTTGCAAATCAATAAATGGCTTCATGTGTGCAAACCACGTAGACCCCGTCTCTTTATCAATCACTGTCAAATGGTGCCCTCATGTTGAGGAAGTGATGATCGCCTAGCTGAGTGACTGAGGACGTGCCCTGCAGAACTAAGTGCTGCTGAGAGGAAGCAGGAAAGCCGGCCAGCGACGAACCCCTCTGGGATAAAGGAGGTGAGATACCCCTCCAAGATATAGGAGGTTAGCTGCTGCAGGGGACAATGGGTCAGGGAATATCTGCCCAGAAAATAGACGTTTTTGAACTTGTGTCTAGGCTGTTGTGACAGCATGACAAAACTTTACCCTTGCATGACTTAAAAGTCCTATTATGATGGGCACCTGCTGAATCCCAGGAGCAACTGAGTCCACAGTCTTTACAACAGATCTGTGGAACAAAGAGGGAATTAAGCTATGGGATTCTGCTACCAAGGTAAATAAAGCAGCTGCAGAAATGCTACCCTCCTGGCAAGTGATTTTTGAGGCCTTAAAGGCTCCAGAAAACTCCCAGGCTGCAGGGACTGCCTGCTCTCCCTCTACAGCAGAAGCTCAATGCTCTTAAAAATCTGAATATACTGCTGCTAAATTTGTTTGCCCCCCCCTTTATGGTGGAATCTCAGAATTCCTTACATTCTGAAGAGACTGCATGTCTGTCTCCCATATCACAGCAAACATGACCCACAGCCTTGGTATCATCTCTTGTGAGTGAAAGGGAGGGGGGCCCTTCACCCTCTGTAAGGGCTTTCGCTGCCAGCTACTGCCCAGAAAACAGTGAGGAAAACAAACAGGAGGGTCCCAAGGAGGATCCCTTTGATCCTGGACACATTGATCCTGACAATGAACCTGATTTATATCCCCCCGACCCTCATGACAACTGGGTGCACTTAAAACAACAAGCATTAAGGGAGGGAGATTTTGACATTGCTGAAATAATTGTGGCACCTGTAATATATTTGGGTGAACTGCCCATTGGGAATAGCTGTCTTTCCCAGAAATTAAAAAGCTCCCACGAACAGTTACAGAGCACGGTATCGGCTCACTGCATTTTCCAGACATGCTAGTTTCTGTGTTTGCTGCTCACATAATGACCCCGCACTATTTAAAAGCTCTCGCTTGGCTACTGCTATCTCCCATTCAATACAGCTTATGGGACAAGGAGTAGGAGAAGGGTCTGCAAAGACTTCTTATAACTTATGTGAGTCATGCTAATCAGACCCTGGCAGCCCTCACAATCAGGCAGCTTATGGGAACGGGACCTTAGACAGATCCTGTCACCCAGGTGTGAGACTGCCCAAGGAAAGCCCTTGATGGAGTCCAGGATGCAGCTCACCAAGCCTTTCTTAAGGTCCCCAATGCAAAAACACCTCAGAAAGCATTCACAACCATTGTCCAGGGCCTTCAGGAGCCCTACATGCAGTTTATTGACCGCCTTAAGCAAGCACTCGAATGCCAAATTGATAATGTAGACGCTCATGAAATTTTGCTTTTAAAGCTTGCTGTTGAAAATGCAAACACAGACTGTATAAAACTCTTTAAGTCCCTACCTAACCACGAACCAACTCTTATTGAAATGGTTGAAGTGTGCAACCACGTTGGGACAATAGAACATCAATATGAAGCCATGGCCGCAGCTTTTGCAGCCATCAAAGGTGGCTTTGGAACTCCGGCAGTTTGTTTCAGCTGTGGCAAACATGACCACCTTAAAAAAGACTGCTTTGCTCAGAAAGGAACTAAGCTAAAAACCCTTGATGTATGTTCACGGTGTCATAAAGGTCGTCATTTTGCTAACCAATGTCACTCTAAGTATGATTCTGAAGGTTGCCTGATCCAGGGAAACTGGAACCTCAGTGCGGGCCAGCACCGCACTCCAACACAAATACCTCCGCCGCCGCCGCAGATGCTGCCAACACAGATGCCAACTCCGCAAGCACAGCCACCAAGGATACCCAGCAGAGGATCAGCTCAGGTCTTTGCCCAGCAACTGCAGGCAGTACCGGACTGGACCTGGCAACCTCAATCACAGTAACATTGCTCGACTCTTCTGTTCATTTAGTCCCTACAGGAATTTTTGGCCCACCAGGACCCCAGAAAAGTGCTTTGCTGGTGGGGAGGTCTTCAACTACCCTTTTAGGGCTTTTTGTCCTCCTGGGAGTTATAGACTAAGACTCTGTTGGGGAAATTAAAACCATGGCTTGGACCCCCTTTCCACCCTGTACTGTCCTTCAAGGTACACGTATCACACAATTGATTCCTTTTTCACACAATTTGTGATCCCCTTTAACAGAATGCAATACAAGGGTGGGAGGATTTGTCTCTACAGGAACCCCACAAATATGGGCGCAGACAATTTCTGATGCAGGTCCCACTTGCAAATGTACCCTGTCATCACAGGGGGAACAGATAACACTCACTGGTATTTTAGATACCAGAGCAGATGTCACTGTTATCTCTCAAGCCAAGTGGCCCCCCACTTGGCCCCTCACAGAGGTACCCCAAGCTCTTACTGGTATTGGGGGGATCAGAATGTCCTAGGTTGACTATATGATACTTTTATCCCTAATCGTCTTGTTCTGTTTATGCTGAAAAATAAGTTTTGCACCTTAAGACTTGTTCCAGGGAGTGAAGGGGGGAGAAAAGAAGTGTGCAGTTTGGTTTCAGACACTGCACTCACTCCTCCACATTCCTGCTCCTGGACTCTTGTTGTCTGCGGATGGACAGACAGCAAGACAGAGCTCTCCTTTGCTTTTAGTTAGTTTAGCTAGCTGAGGCAAAGAAGTTCCCTGGAGTGTGGGGTTTTTTTTTTCCTTTTTTCCCTTTTCTTTGGACCTGTTTAAACCTGCTCTGGAATGAACATCCAGAAGAGAACCAGCAGCTCGCATCTGTGGCCCACCGGGCCAGGCCTGGGCCATGGCATTTCCAGCACCGGAGTGACAGATAAGAAACTGAGTGAGCCAAGCTGCAACCTGGGGAGGGGACTTTCTGAGTTTGTCATCTCTTTTGGAGCAGCAAGGGGTTTTATTGTTTAATGTTATTTAGGTTTTATTGTTTAATAAACAGTTTTTTTCCACTTTTCTCCAAGAAGGTATTTTTCTCCCAGACTGGTTGGGGGGAGGGGCCGATTGAATATGTTTTCCTAGAGGAGCCCCTTTGGGGGTTCTCTCCAAAATTTGCCCTGAACCAGGACACAGTCACAGTTACCAAAGTCGCTATCTAATTCAGGTGACGGGACGTGAAGGTCATATAGCCTCTGTAAAGCCGTTTGTTCTGCCTATGCCCACGGTATTATGGGGACAAGGTGTACTTTCTCAATGGGGTCTCAAAATTCAGTCTGATTTTTAACAGTGGCCATTGTGGCATGTGACACCCTGAAATTAATCTGGGAAACTGAAACACCTCTCTGGGTGAACCAATGGCCCCTCCCACTACCTAAATTACACACACTCACTGACCTTGTCCATGAACAACTTCAAAAGGGACATATAGTCCCCTCTACCAGTCCCTGGAATTCGCCTGTGTTTGTAGTTAAAAAACAAACTGGCAAGTGGAGCTTGGTCTAAGACCTCTGCAAAATTAATGATGTCATGGAGGACATGGCAGCCCTTCAGCTTGATCTCACATCCCCCACCATGATCCCTCAAGATTGGCACTTGACAGTCATTGACTTAAAATACTGCTTTTTTGACATTCCTTTGCATCCTGATGCTCCTAAATTTGCCTTTTCTGTTCCAAGCATTAACATGCAAGCACCCTTGCAAAGATATCACTGGGTGGTCCTTCCTCAAGGCATGAAATGCAGTCCCACTATTTGCCAGTGGTTTATTGCGAGGGTCCTCAGCCCCATTCGCCAAAAAATGCCTGCTGCCTTATTATATCATTACATGGATGGCATTCTTATTGCAGCAGAAAAACAGGAAATCATGGAGGAAGCCTTAGCCCTTGTCATTGCTGCTGCAACCCAAGCAGGGCTTTGTGTTTCTTCTGAAAAAATCCAGCGTCAACCCCCTTGGAAATAACTTGGCTGGCACATTAGGACCCAGAGTATTTCTCCTCAGCCTTTGCAGATTCAAACAGACATTTTTACTTTGCACGATGCTCAAAAACTTTTAGGTTCAATTAATTGAGTTTGTTCCTTTTTAGGAATTTCAAATGCTGACCTGAGCCCTTTGTTTGATCTGCTAAAAGGGGAACCAGATCTCCTGTCACCTTGACAGCTCACACCAGAAGCCTGCCAGGCACTGTAGCTGGTAGCCGATGCTATTTCAAATCGGTAAGTGGCCCGATGGGCCCCTGAGTTTCCCCTTTCTTTAATAATTCTGCTTTGATATTTCAGTGGGATCCTAAAGTTCCTGACCCCTTGCTGATCATAGAGTAGATTTTTTTGCCACACCAGATGTCTAAAATGTAAGCACACAACATGAGATGTTTGCTTTGCTTATTGCAAGAGCTAGACAGACTTACCACACTTCCAGGTGTGGATTTTTGTTTGATCCGTTTGCTTATTACTACTGTCTATTTACACTGGCTGTTGCAACAATCTGAAGTTTTTCAAATGGCCCTCACTGACTTCTCTGGACAGCTTTCTACACATCCCCTGAAGCACAAGCTTGTGGCAACCAGCTTTAATCTCTTAATGCAACCCAAGAGAAGTGAGGTCCCATTACAAGCTTTGACTGTCTTTACAGATGGATCTGGTTGCACCCACAAGTCAGTACTGCTTTGGTGGAACATCGATCTCAATTGATGGGATTTGGATGTCACTACTGTTTCAGGTTCCCCTCAGATTGCTGAACTGGCAGCTGTTATCGGAGCCTTTCAGCGATTTGTCACCCCTTTTAACTTAATAACAGATTCTGCTTACGTTGCAGGACTTGTGGAGAGAGCTAAAGCTGCTGTACTAAAGGATGTGCCCAACAAGGAATAGTTTCAGTGGTTACAACAACTTGTTTTCCTTTTAGATACTAGACAGTGTTGTCGCAGTGGGCCCCCGGCCAGGTAATAATTAGCATTGACTCCATGATTCACAGAAGGCTGATCAATCTCTATCGTTATTAGGAAACCCATACTTTTATAGACAGTTATGATACAGCTGGACTTGATTGGTCCTTCAATCAAAACCCATCACTATTGGCTAATTAGGAAACCACCCTTTGGTAAACAAATCTCCATAACACATTCCACATGTTCACGACAACAGGTACAGCAGGTTAAGATAAGAATTGTTTCTCATTCTTTCCTTGATCTTCTCACAGCCTTCCCCAGGACGATGCCTGGGAAAGTTGTGTGTTTCTCTCTGTGGCCAGAGAGCTGCTGCCACAAGAGAGCACCCCTACTTTGTTATGCATGTCAGGTCTCACACAACTTTACCTGGTTTCATTGCAGAGGGGAACTGGCAAGTAGATTTACTTGCCTTACCTTTTCAGCTGCCAGACCACTTTTCCCAGGCAAAACTCAGTCACTCATTTCTTCACCAGAATGCTGCTGTGCTCGCCTGTGCCTTTGACTTAACCACATGCCAAGCTGCTGGTATCATGGCTGTGTGCCCAGAGTGCCAAAGACACCCCTTCCCCTCCATTGCAGGAGGTGTTAACCCTAGAGGACTCGAAAGCCTTCAAATTTGGCAAACAGATGTTACTCATTTTCCCGAGTTTGGCAGACTTAAGTACATTTATTCCTCTATTGACACCTTTTCAGGTGCTTTGTTTGCATCCTGTCATACGGGGGAATCAGCAAAAGACATTTGCCATCACTTTACGAGTGCCTTTGCAGTCCTGGGAATCCTCTCACAAATCAAAACTGATAATGGCCCAGCATATATTTCCCAGAGGGTTGCAAATTTCCTTGCCCTCTTGGGGGTGACACACAAAATGGAGATTCCTCATTCCTCAATGGGCCAAGCCATAATTGAAAGGGCCCATGCTTCACTGAAGCGTCTTTTGTTACAAAAGAAAGGGGGAATGACGAATGCTACCCTGGCAAAGCAATTACAGAAGGCATTGTATGTTTTTAACTTTTTTAATTGTTCCCTCATGGATCCTAACCTTCCAATTGTAAGACATTTTGGCAATAACTCTCAGTTAGAAGTCAAACAGAAAGCCCCAGTCCTTATTAAGGACCCAGAAACAGGTAAAATCATGGGACCTTATCCCCTTGTCACATGGGGAAGAGGTTTTGCTTGTGTCTCCACAGAAAATGGCCCGAGGTGGATGCCAGCCAAGAACATGAGACTTTTCAGAGAATTCTTGCATACCTCTCCTGAGGATCCTGATCACCCTGGCACTTCCCCCCTGGTTTTGCCCACTTCACCCCCATCTTTGCCTTCTCAGACAGCTGAGTCCAGATCCACTGAGAGACCGCAACCACCCTAACCAGCTTCTACCTGACCCAAGGGGACTCATTGACTTCTCACCACTTCACAAGCTGCAGGGTCAACTCGTTCCAGAGATAGTAGAAGCTCTAACATAAGAACAAGTCTCTCTCTGAGAAAAACGGCAGAGACAGAATGAAAGGAGGCTTGGACTTACATGTGAAAATAACCCTATTCCTTGTTTTATTTGCAGAGACTCTTCCCACCAAGCATGGACTTTGTGTTTGTCATAAGTGCCAGAAGAAGCGGCATTGCAAATCAGAATACCAGCATGGTGATTGCCCACAGTGTGATCCTTTGCGCTATTCTTTTGGTGATTGTGTAATTTTAAAATTGGTTTGTGAGAAGGAGCATGGCTGGCTTCCACATCAGTATTTTTGGGAGCCGGATCTGCCTTCTCACACTGGTCCTTCTGGTAGGACTCCTTCTTGATGAAGGAGAGGTGGTCACAATGCCACCCCTTCCAGAAGGTAATGTGTGGCTTACACTCTCTTAAGCTTTAAATGAATCTATGTTGTGCCTATCTATGACTTCCCCAGGTGATCCTTTCTAGACTTGCCTAGGAGCCATGCCTTTAGGAAAAAGTGAATGGGATGCTGCCATAGTTGAGACGATCATGGCTGAGACAGAGACAATACAAAACAACACACTCCATTTTCAGAAGGCTTCAAACCTGGTTTTATTATAGCATGCATGCTTTTTATACATTCTTAAAAAACTCCTAAATTTACACTTTACTCATTGGTCAGAAGAGACAAACAAAGTGCTTATTGTAATAGAGAGCTGCAGGTTTCTCTTATTTATCCTTCTCTCTTTCTTGGTTTCTATGTCAACAACCTTGGTAGGAAATTCTTTCAGGGGTAAACATGGATCCTCTTATCAGACTTCTCTCTGGCTCACAGAAGTCGCTGTAAAACCTCTTCCACAGGATGCCTTATACAACGAGACAACGCACAGGGATTGTACCACCCCAGGTCAAATTGAGCCAGTGTGGTGGTGCAATGATAAGTATCACAAAAAGACTAATAGGCCAGCTAGATGGTATTTTGCTAATGACAGAGGGTTAGGGGTAAATAAAGTTTCTGACTTTTTTACTCTTTCCCTACCACCTCAAGAATTGGACATTTTTGGATAAACACAGTCTTTTGCGTGTTTCTTTCTAAATCATGCTAGTGGACCCTTTGCTGATAAAAGATTCAGCCTTGATGTTTCAGGCATGGGAATTTATGCCAATGCTTCTGCCTAGTGTAATCATACCCTGCCTCAGCCAATTTTACCTGGAGTGGCTTCTATTGGATTAATAGACAATATATTTTTGATATGTGGAAATAGAGCCTGGAAAGGAATACCAGGAAGGGCTATGGGAGGCCCTTGCACTTTTGTGCGACTGACCATGTTTCACTCCTTCCGGGAAAACTTACCATTTTTACACAGATTGGTGCGAGGAAAGCGTAGCACACACACATATAGCCCAGGTTGCGATAACATCAAATCCTGGAACACTGGAGCCTGAGTGTTTGCCTCAATTATTCCATCTATAGGCACGGCACATGCATTAAAAACCTTAGATAACTTTGGCTGCTGGCTTGCAAAGCAAACTAATGCTACTAGCTCTGCTTTAACAGGCTTATTAACAGATGTTGATAGTGTGAGACATGCTACACTGCAGAATAGAGCTGCAATAGATTTTTTGCTTTTGGCGCATGGACACGGTTGCAAGGGTTTTGAAGGCTTATGCGGCATGAACCTTTCTGACAACTTTTGGTCTATTCATGCTTACAGGCTCTTTGAGATAGTGTAACCAAATTAAAAGTAATAGATTATAGCAATTGGCTTGGGCACATACTTGGGTGATGGGGGCTTACTGGCTGGTTTAAACACTTAGCTAAAAAAGGAATTTTTATTTTAGCCATATTATTACTTATGATGATCTGTTTGCCATGTGTCTTGCAATGTGTTCAGAGACTGATCAATCCACAAAGAAAATTTTAATGGTGGAAAATAAAGGGGGAAATGTTGGAATACAGCTAGAAAGTCGAGCTGGGAGCACTGTCCAGCTCATGACAGAAGTGGATATGTTAGCATTAGTAGGCCGCAAGCCTTGGCAACAGAAAGCAGAACTTTGAAGAAGGAGTGAAGAAGTTAGCGGTGTGCTTGGTACAATGTACTTAGTAAGCAGAAATTATGTAAGATTTCACATACCTGTGCTAGTCTGTACGAGGCTTTGAATTAAGCAGTGTTACCTAGTTACATAAATGTTATAGTTGTGATATTTTTAGTTACAGCTGAAAAGGTATATCAGCTCAGCTTTGCAAATCAATAAATGGCTTCATGTGTGCAAACCATGGAGTCCACATCTCTTTCGTCAATTGCCGTCAGTGCACTGTTGCAGATGGGTGAGATCAGGAGGAACACAATGTACCAGCATTGGCATGCCATGGGAGAAACTGACTAGTGATAGCTGAACTCAATTAACCAACACAGTTTCTCAAAGGAAATGCAGAGCAGAGGATGAGCAACACAGCCAGCAGCTGCACGGCCATGCCCATACAACCTGCAGTGCTTTCCCCAGCTGGCTTGGCATGGGGTTGCCAGATTATTTTAGAAAGGTTTCATGGAATTGCAGAATTGTTTAGGTTGGAAAAGACCTCTAAGATCATTAAGTCCAACCATTAACCCAGCACAGCCAAGCCCACCACTAAACCATGTCAAGTGCCACATCTAAACATCTTTTAAATCCCTACAGGGATGGTGACTCCACCACTTCCCTGGGCAGCCTGTTCCAATGCCTGACCACCTATTCAGTGAAGAAATTTATCTAATATCCACTCTAAACCTTCCCTGGCGCACCTGGAGGCCATTTCCTCTTGTCCTGTCACTTGTTACTTAGGAGAAGGGACCAACTCCCACCTTGCTACAACCTCCTTTCAGGTGGTTGAAGAGCACAAAAAGGTGCCCCTGAGCCTCCTTTGCTCCAGGCTAAACACCCCCAGCTCCCTCAGCTACTTCTCATAAGACACAACCCTCCTTCACAATACAGATCCTGCTCTTACTCATAGCTTATTATGGGCTGCTGACCAAGAGAAGAGGCCTGGTAAACAACCACTAAACAGTGCTAAAAGATGAAAGCAGCTGAGATAGGATACTGTGCTGGAAAGCCTGAGTCACACTTGCTGTCCATTTTAACATGTGGATAGCTAAAACAGTACAGTAATCTAAAAAATAAAGCATTTTCCACTTACTGAAACAAATCTGCTTAATTGTAACCTGAGGCTAATTTAAACCAGACTAACCCTGTCCACACTCCCAAGAAGGCACAAGCCATCAATACGAATCCACACCATCATGGCCTAAAGGGCTTACAACAGCTGACTTCCCATGGCCTGCCTACTCTACCATGCCAGCTCTCCCCAGAAAGATGTCTGACACTCCTGGGCTAAAAATAAGTTCTTTTGTTTCCTGTACTGAAGAGCTCACACTCCAAACTCTCAGGCCATTAACAGATTGTCCTGGTTCAGGGCAAATTTTGGAGAGAACCCCCCCAAAGGGGCTCCTGTAGGAAAGCAGATTCAATCGGCCCCTCTCCCCAACCAGTCCAGGAGAAAAATACCTTCTTGGAGAAAAGTGGAAAAACCTGTTTATTAAACAATAAAAGCCCTTGCTGCTCCAAAAGAGATGACAAACTCAGAAAGTCCCCTCCCCAGGTTGCAGCTTGGCTCACTCAGTTTCTTATCCGTCACTCCGGTGCTGGAAATGCCATGGCCCAGGCCTGGCCCGGTGGGCCACAGATGTAAGCTGCTGGTTCTCTTCTGGGTGTTCATTCCAGAGCAGGTTTAAACAGGTCCAAAGAAAAGGGGAAAAAAACCCCACAGTCCAGGGAACTTCTTTACCTCAGCTAGATAAAACTAACTAAAAGCAAAGGAGAGCTCTGTCCCGCTGTCTGTTCATCCGCAGACAACACGGTCCAGGAGCAGGAACGTGGAGGAGTGAGTGCAGTGTCTGAAACCAAACTGCATGCTTCTTTTCTCCCCCCTTCACTCCGTGGAGCAAGTCTTAAAGGTGCAAAACTTATTATTCAGCATAAACAGAACAAGATGATTGGGGATAAAAGCATCATATAGTCAACCTAGGACACAGATGTAGCAGGTTGACCTTGGCTGCCTGCCAGGTGCCCACTAAGCTGCTATATCACTCCCTTTTCTTAATGGGACAGGGGAGAGAATAAGATGGAGAACAACCAGTGAGTGAGATAAGGCAGTTTTATTACAGTGAAAGGAAAGAAATAAGCAAGAGTCTGCACACACATAAGCTAAAGGAAAGAAAAGTCAATCTCTACTTCCCATCAGCAGTGATGTTCAGACACTTCCTGGGAAGCAGGGCTTCAGCACGTGCAATAATTCCTCTAGAAGGAAAATTCTGAAGGGTCATGAACGCCCCTCTTTCCTTTTCTCTCCCTTTAGCTTTATACATCTGAGCTGACATCATATATGGTATTGATGCCTTAGGATTTTAGCTTTTCTATTTTTCATATATTTGTAATTCTGCAATTCTTTAGTGTATAACTCTAAACTCTCTATACAGTTAGCTACTGTTTTCCCATTTTGGTCAGACAAAACACTTTCTCGCTAGGCCTGAGAATCAAGGACACCTTACTGTCTCAGGCCCCAAGAAACATAAACAAAAGTGAGTTGAAGGGAGAGCAAACTTAGGGTAAATTACTTCATTACTGGAAGCGGTAATTGGAAGATTAACCCCCTATATGTAAATGGGCCAAACTTATAAAAGTATGAAAATCTGCGATCCGTCATCCATTTTTTTGGGTGTAGCCCCTGGGGGAGGCTTCATCTGCCCGAAATGTACCTGAAGGCCCTCCAATAAAACCGCTTTTTAGTCCCTTAATTTTGTCTGGCTTCTGTTTTTAGGTAGTCACAAAAGGCATCAGTATGGAATATCATTTTGGCTAATTTGGGTCAGCTGGCATGATTGTGTCCCCTCCCAAGCTCTTGCCCACTCCCATCCCTGTGATGGGGGAAGGAATGTCAGAGGGACAGCACTACTCAGCAGTAACCAAAACACTGGCCTGTTATCAACACCCTTCCAGCTACTAATGCAAAGCATAGCACTACGAGGGCTGTGAACTTTACCTCAGTCAGACCCAGTACAACAGAGCAGATTGTTAGCCTGGAACTGACTGAGAATGCTTCTAGCAGCTTATAACACAGCAGGTTCAAACTGGGAGGCAAGATGCTCCTGTGAAGGAAGTTAACTGGGAACAGAGTGAACAGCCTCAAGAGCAGTCTTGATCACAGATAACTGCAGTACAAAAGCTCACCAAGGATTAAGGACCAAGCTCCAGTGTACCAGGTGAAGTTGAATACACCATACAAAGTAGAGCAACTTTTAACTTTTCTACATCCCAGATAGGTCTAACACTGGAATCTAATACCTCACATGGCATGCAGAAGTTGGGAAATTAAAGCAATGTTCTGGTATTATAACCTCCCTCCCACCCACTAATAATTGCTGACAGTTTACTGACAGAATTAGAATCAACTACAGCTGTCCTGAGACACAAGGACCTCAGTTCCGAGAGAACCCATCTTGCAAAAGCCAGGCCCCAGGATAGGTTTGACAGCAATTCTAAGAAATACTCTGTAACAGTATCAGGCTGTTAGAGATTCCTGTGAGGTCCAACTAGTTACCGCCTATGACAAGAAAACATAACTTGTTTTCCCAGCTGAATGCCTTTCTCAGAGATCAGCTGTCTGGCAAAAAGTATGAAAACTGCAAGAGCAATCCTCAGCTGTCACAATGAGAACTGTGGTCATAGCTCCAGAAATTAACCGCTACACCTCCTCATTCATGTAAGGGGAGTTTGATCCAGCTGGGGAGTTAAGATGCCCCCAATTTTTCAGAGTTCTTTTAAGCAAGCACATGTCACAGGGAGTCCTCCACAGTTTTAAAGGTGAAAGCAGCTAACCAGAAGGCAATCAGAATATACAAGCCTTTTTACATAGGAACTTTTATTCTCATTGAGATCTGTACATTCAAGTTGCACATACTTTCAAATCTTCTTCGACTGAACTGGAGCACTGGATCACAAGAGCCTGGTCTGTTTGGAACAGTTTTACGTTTATGCCTCAAAAGTAGCCAGGAAACTTGTGACTATTTCCTTCAACTTAGCTTCTGTCTGGTCAGAGATCTTCCCTTCAGTCCTGTTGAAAGAGTTTAGTTAAACTTCTGACACAGAAATAGATAGATGGTCAATCCCTAAGACAAAGAAAAAAGGCTTCACAGCAAACCTTCCAGTTTCTAACAAAATTAGATGAATTAAAACATTTCTGTTTGATGCATGAATTTGTACTACTAACATAAGACCCCTTCTCCATTTTAAGCATCAACTGGATTTCCTGAGAACTAAAGTCATGAAGATGTGCTCTGGACAACTGGAAGGCTGATTTAATTTCCAGTTCTGGTACAGGCAGCTTAAGGCCTGATGTTCTGGGATACACTAAATTAACAGTTCAGGGACCATTATCTGCACTCCAGCCATCAAATCAATATCCTTGGGATGAAGCAGGATAAATCATACCTGATTGTGGATAGGAGGGCCTGGTGCTGGCTCAGTACATGAGCTAGGAAAGCACTCTCAAATTTAGTAATTTTGCTGGGCTCCAGCTTGTCCAAGTGACCTCTTACACCAGCATAGATGACTGCAACCTGTTCCTCGATAGCCATGGGAACTGCAGAAAAGAGAGCACTCATGCCACCAGTAACTCTCACATCAGGACACACCAGTACTATGCAGTCCTTCCTTTGAAGATCAACTGCATATATACAACATGGTTCAAGCAAGCCTGCATTGACCATGTGCACAGAATGGACATGGTAAATGCTGCCACAAAGACCAATCTTGTTAGCACAAGAGACTAATGTGAAATGCAGACTTTTTAAGTTCAAGACACTCACCATACTGTCCTTGTTTGAGAAGCTCTGTCAGACGTACGCCACGGTTCAGCAGCTGTTGTGTAGCAGCATCCAGATCAGAGCCAAATTGGGCAAAGGCAGCTACTTCACGATACTGAGCCAATTCCAGCTTCATGGTACCTGCCACCTACAACACAAGATACAGATGAGACTGAGTTTGATCACCTTTTAAAAGTATCTAGGAGTTTGCAGGTTATCTTCAGATGACAGTTGTCACAAGACAGCTTTACTTTCTATCCCAGAAAAGTGAATCTCAAGATTCTGACAGATGATTATTTGCATTTCTAAATATCCCACTTTTTAATATAAGCATGCCTCCTTAAAACAGTAACCATTGATATTAAATCCCTAATTCCATATATGGACTAAAAGCACATGGTTAAGAGAGCATTCTCTATTTCTAGTTAGATCAGTACCCAGCTCAGGCTCAGCATACAGAAACATAATCCTACATCTTTATGCAGATACTGTTTTCCTTTCTCCCCCACCTCAATTAGAAGTAATGAAAACATCAAAGAGATCCCCAAAGTTTGTTCTTTTATAGTTTCATAACACTAAGGAATCCAAAGCTTTATCCCCTCTCTAGTCACAGCTCTTTGGAGTGAAATGGGTTGGAAGGCCTACACACTACTCATCTCTAGCAAGAGAAGCAGTAGTTTCATGCTTACCTGCTTCATAGCCCTGGTCTGAGCAGCAGAGCCTACACGGGACACAGACAGACCAACATTGATGGCTGGACGGATACCTTTGTAGAACAACTCAGTTTCCAAGAAGATCTGCAAGAGAGAGAATTGTTTTATTATCTTGGCCAGAAGCCTGGAAGCCTCCTCAGAGACCTGGCAGTAAATAACAAAGATGTGCACTGGGATGTGAAAAGTCCTACCTGTCCATCAGTGATGGAGATGACATTGGTTGGAATGTAAGCAGACACATCACCAGCCTGAGTTTCAATGACAGGCAAGGCGGTCAGAGAGCCACCTCCAAAGGAGTCATTCATTTTGGCTGCTCTTTCCAGCAGTCGAGAGTGCAGGTAGAACACATCACCTGGGTAGGCTTCACGGCCAGGTGGACGACGCAGCAGCAGAGACATCTGACGATAGGCAACAGCCTGCATGGTATAAAGAAAGCTTTCAGACCTCAGAAGCTCATTTAACATTTTGGATTTCTAAACTTGAGGTGATGTTACAGCTATAAACACCAATGTTAGACTATGAGGCCTATAAACAATGTTTCCTGACCTGCTTGGACAAGTCATCATAGATGATTAACGCATGTTTTCCATTGTCTCTGAAGTATTCACCCATGGAGCAGCCTGAATAGGGAGCCAGATACTGAAGGGGTGCTGCATCAGATGCTGTGGCAGACACCACAATAGTGTACTTCATGGCATCTGTAAAGAATTGGAGAAACACACCACTGAGTATATTACCTCACCATGCCTGTAATCAGCAAATGCAACAAACATGTGAAATAATAAGTTGCTAAAGCAAGCCCAGGCAGCACCACTACATTGTTACAGGAAAGCCCACTGTACTAAATTAACATGTTTGTTGCTCTATTACATATGCAGCCTTGGTCAACTGTTCCTGAAAAGATGCTACCATTTAATCCCTTATGTTTGGGCAGTCAAGTCTCTCCACTTAAATTTTTAACTGCCATTCACATGTACATACATATGAAACACATCAAGTCCATATAAATACTTGTAGGCCATAGCTTGTCACCAGGCCTGCCAAGAGGAACCTCTCAACTCTGCTAGGAAAAAAAAAAAATAGGCTGACTTTTCCAGAAAAAACTCAGCAGTTTTGGGACCTCAAAATAGTCTTCTAATGCGATGTAGCAAAAATAAGGGGTTGTTTTCCCCCCAGATATCTAGAAAGATTTCTTGTCCACAAAAGTAGTTCATTCATTTAATCAAAAAAGTAATTCTGTCTATACTTGCAGCTAGGAGAAGTCACAGCAGTATTCAGCATTATAATGAGAACAGGATGTTACTAGTTACCAGGCTCAACCACCTTCAAAAATCTGTACCTGCATCAGTGAGCCTCTTCACCAGCTGAGCAACAGTAGATCTCTTCTGGCCAATTGCAACATAGATACAGTACAGCTTCTTCTTCTCATCTGTCCCATCATTAAAACGTTTCTGGTTGATTATTGTGTCAATTGCAATTGAAGTTTTCCTGGGTAACACAGAGGTTGGTAAGTTAAGCTGCCTGCAGTTCTCCCAACCTCTACACAGTTTTGTATTCAGTTCTGTACATTGGTGCACACTGCACTCAAGTCTCTCTTTAAGGAAACTTTTTTGGCTTGGGCTTTTATAACTTACCCGGTCTGCCTGTCACCAATTATCAGTTCACGCTGGCCACGACCAATTGGCACCAAGCTGTCTACAGCCTTAATCCCAGTCTGCATAGGTTCACGCACAGAGATTCTGGGAATTATCCCAGGGGCCTTTAACCCAACTCTCCTACGCATCTTAGATGCAACAGAACCCTTAAAAAGAAGAAAGAAACTGTTGCAGTCTGTATCACATAGATACAAGCAGAGGTAATAAACACCTAGTTACACTTACCTTCCCATCAATTGGATTACCCAGGGCATCTACAACACGGCCCAGCAGCTCTTCCCCAACTGGAACATCCACAATGGCACCAGTCCTCTTCACAACATCCCCCTCCTTGATCAGTCTGTCATTACCAAACACAACAACACCAACGTTGTCGGGCTCCAAATTCAAGGACATACCCTAGGACAAAGGTCACATAATCCTGAGAAAACCCATACCAACATCTACAAAAACACAGTTTAATATCAATGTGATCATTCTACAGTGTAGAGTATGCCACATAATCTACCTCAATCTTATTTGTAACAATAGTCGATGTGCTGCTTTTATGAACAATGCATCTATTTCCATATTGGTTAGAGAACCTGCCTGCCTAAGCCTTCAACTTACCACATAATTATACTGCAGCAGTCTAGCATTGTCATTTATCTCTAAAAAGAACAGAAAGGATAAGCAGGATTCAAATACAACATTTATCTCTTGCCTAGAAATTGTATGAGGGAAAAACGCTAGCTTATTTCTCTGGCCAAGGCGAGTTAGGTTATAAAAATTATAAGAGCTGTTGCAGTACTCTCAGAATAGTCAGACAGCTTTTTTATTCTAATATAAGACAAGGCTGTTATTCAACAGTAAACAAAAAAGCCAGCATGAAACCAAAGAAAACAAAATCCAACAGAAGATTAGTTCTTCTACTTCCTAGATGAAGACACACAAAATTTAAGTGTTAGCCAAGAACCAGACACTGAAAGCAAAGTGTTATGAATTCAAAGAATATTTGCTTTTTGTAGCATTACATTAATTAGTTACTACTTATTAAAGTTGAAATGAAGTTTGCAAGAGGTTCATATGGGTACCTCCAAGAACAGTCTCATTCTCCTTTTCAAGTCTTTATTTTAAAAACAATATATTTCTAGGCTAAACAAACTGCTTTAGTGAAAGCTTACCTTCAATCCAGAAGAGAATTCAACCATTTCTTCTGCTTGGACATTTCTTAGGCCATACACGCGGGCAATACCATCACCAATTGAGAGCACACGGCCAGTCTCCTCAAGTTCAGCAGAAGTGTCAGCTCCCAAAATACGTTCCTCAAGAATAGAGGATACCTCAGCAGTACCTGAAAAGAGACATTTCACACCTGACTAAGCACATTAAGGCAAGATATGAATTCAGTAAGCTTGTCTTGAATTCACAGGCCAAGGTGCTCTCTCTGGTATGCCATGAAGTCTAGCAAGCAACATGCTAGATGCATAAGATAAATAACAGCTTCTGTATTCCCAGCTAAGAAAAGCAGCTTCAACACATCATTACATGACAGCTCCAATTAAAACATTGATGACTGTTTAGTTACCAGTTTCCTTCATGTCTTACACTATTGACAATCTCTCGCTCTAAAAAGAAATTAAATAATTAGTCATAGGCTAAGAACAGACATTCTCACTCCACTTGCAGAGAGGCTACTTAAACTGGAGGCATCAAACACCCTGTGATTTGCAATCCAAGATCCAAATATATTTAAAGGAACTTGATACATTTAAGAAGCAAATTGTTCAATATAAGCTGTAAAAATGTATTCTCCGTATTCCTCAAACTTGTTTGGCAGTGTACCTCCAACAACTCTTTATTTCCCCAGCCAGGAAATAGTAAATAAAATTGTGAAATTTTTATTTCCTAATACATTTAATAACCCCAAGCCACTTTGAAAATTGTATATGAACCACTATCAAAAACACAGCTATGCAAGGCCACTGTTTTCTCTAAACACCAAAATGCTAGCAGCAAAAAGTTATGCTAAAGGATAAAACACTGACAGGTCTGGGAGTCATCTGTTCCTTCATACTTTTACAAACAAGACAGAAAACTAGAACTTGAGGCTTTTTATTTTCCCAAATAATTCTGCAAGAGTTCTGAATATCAGAATAAAATAATTCTGAATGGAATCCTCACAAAGCAGGTAAACTGTGTAAACTGACATGTGACCACTCCTTGGTTTGGGCATAATCTAAAGAGTTATTAAAGTGAAGTCTGCTGCATGTGACTATGCAAAAGTTCAGTTAAATACTGTCAGTACATAAATGTCCTCAAGCATTCTGTCAACTGATACACGCACCATATTCAAATTTCCTTTTGTCTGACAGACCAAGTTCTTAAACCACACTGTTATATGAAGACCTTCCTCAGACTCACCAGTTTTCTGAAAGCATGTTTTGGAGGCATGGAGGTTTCTTGTAGCAACAAACGCTGCACCCAGGGTGTTTCTGGAAATCTAAAACAGGCAATTGCTTCAGTAACAGTAAAATTTCCTCATTCATTAAAAAAAAAAGGTTGAAAGACATTTTTGATCATGACATTTTTGATCATGAGCTTATAAATTTAACATCTCTCAGTTTTGAGTTTAGCTCCACAGCACTCCAATCACAAGTTTTAATTATGGAACCAAATCCAGCACTACTAAGCAAGGACAGCTGGTAAAAGAGATTGCTCTAAGTTATTCGCCGCATTTTTCTGCATTGCACTGCTGTCGCCACCACAGTACCACAGCAGATCCCAAAGCAACACCTCTTCTCGCTTGCCAACTTTGTGCTGAACACCAAATGCTTGGGGCAGAAAGAAATCACCATAACCCTCACGGTTCTCCACAAGAGAGAAATAATATTGTGTTTTCTAAGGGTTGGCCTTCCTAAAAAAAAAAAAAAAATAATCGGCAAAATTGCTGGTATGGCTAGAACATAGACGAGAGCAAAAATAACGACCAAAAAACCAAAACAAATCTGTGATAATAAATGCAATAAAATGTTAGAATCTTATGTCCTAAGTAAAGCTCCCAGTGCAGCTCCAGGCACCGTTAATGCTATTTCTCTGAACGCCTGGGCAGGCGTCTCCTCCGTTCACCTTCTCAAGGGACACCAGCGGGAACAGGTCGGGACAGATCTTCACACCCTCACTCTTCCCCACCAACACGGGGATGGGGGGGGGGAAACCCACTACCTGGGAAAGTTTTGCAGTGCAAATCCCTCACTTTGATTGGGATCGGGCAGCTTTCAGACATTAACCTGAACCCCAACAGCATCAAGCAACATCACCGGGGAAGGACAGGCCGTCCCCTAGACACCCCGCCCCCCATCCCCCGCCTCCACCTCCAAAGTAAGGGCCCCCTCGGTCTCTCAGCAGTAGGTCTGGCGCCGCTGACACCCAGCGCTAAGGTGAGCCCCCCATCCCAAACTCCCGAGAGCGAGAGGCCGCAGCCTCTCAAAGTCACCGCTGCCTCCAAGATGGCGGCGGCCGCCTCCCACCCACCACCTTCGCTCACTGCAGGAAGGGGAGAATGCGCTCACCAGGCCGGCCTGCCGAGGCAGGGAGCGGGCAAGGGAGGCAGCCACGCTGGTGGAGAACATGACGATAGCAGCGACAACGCCTTCAGTCAAGACCGAAGTAGACAGAAGACAAGACACAAGCCACCACTACCAGCCCAAAATGGCGGCAGCTCGCTCCGCCTCTTATTACGACGATCCCCGCCCAGGAGGCGGAGCGGGGCGAGGCCGGGAATTGCTTCCTCCGCCGGTTTTCTCAAGTGTCTCGGCGTCTTTTGCCTTTCGCGCCTCTGAGCAATGGGGGAACAGATGCATACTTTTATATATATATGCGCCCTTGAAATGTCCCTCGGCGGGCGGAAAAGGCGGAGAGTGGTGGTGGGCCGGGCCGGGGGTAGTTGGGGCAGTGACCTCTCCACCCCTTTATGCGAGCTGTGAGTGCTTGCACTCCTGACCGCCCGTCTCAATGTAGCAGCTGCGCAGTAGAAGAAAAATGTGGTAGAGAAGTGCTGGCATCTCGCCTAGGCTCTGTGTGAAAAACGCCAATCACTTGTTTTTAAATTTTTAAAAGTTTAATAGTAATAAAATGGTTATAAAAATAGTAATATAATTAGAGTAATAAAAATTTGGACAATTAGGATTAGGACAACATGAGACAATAAAACCAAAGAGTTACGGACAGTCCGGGTACCTTTTTCTGGGCAAAACAAGCCCGAAAAAGGACACACATTAACAGAGGATTAACTCTTAAAAGCAATAGCCCATTGCATATTCATACATCTCAGACATGATGCATAACTTCCATTCAAACAAAGGATTCTGTCTGGTAAGTGTCAACTTCTTCCTCTGAATCCTGATGCCGTCTCCAGGACTGAGTGAGGCGGCAAGAAGTTTCTTCTGATAATGGAGCAATAAATTCTCTTTCTCTGAAACATTTAGGTGTCCCGTGGCTGCTATCTGGTGCGAGTACCTCATTCCTGTCTTTAAAAAAAAATCCCACATACATAGTTTATATTTTAACTACAAAAGTTAGATTTTAACTACAAAACTACATTTACCATGCTATTAAAATGTTAATACAGCTCTACTAATCAATACAACATAATACATATAGTAAATATCTGCATAGAGCCATATTATATGCAATTTTCACAATCCTCCCTCTTTTATAATTAATTTGGCTTGAGCAGTATTCATGGTTTTCTAGCCTTCATTAGTCACTCATTTTCTTCACAAATCAATCTCACTTCTCTGAAGGGGTCTTCTATATTATTTTGTTTCTTTAACACCATAATCCTTTGCACCGTGTTTGTCATAGCCAACTTTTGATCCATGGTCACTAATTGCATACCTTGGACTACACTGGTGATGAGCCGAATGAAACAGGGGATCAAACAAGCAAGAAATATTAGACCAGCTGTAGTGCATAAAAGGAAGAAGACTAACTTTTTCCATCATTCTATTCCCAACATGTTATCCCATCAGCTAGTATTTAGCACTGATTCCCACTTTTGAACCGGTACATGGGTGATTTTTCTGATATCATTGACTATATCCAGGACAGCATCCCCATTGTCATCTATTTTTAAACAACAATCTGATGTATTGAATTTTCTACAAACACCCCCTTCTTCATCTAATAGATAGTCTAAAGCCAACCTATTCTGATACACGGTCACTCTCATTTGGGTTTGTTGCCTTGTTATTAATTCCATTGCCCGACCAGTTCTGTTTGTTATTATCTCTACAGCGGCTTGCAGTCTTATAATATGATTTAGCATTTAAATTGGGGTCCAATTTCTCCAACTCCCATCTTGTGCCCAGGTGACTGGCCCATATGTTTCCAATATGCATTTAGGGGACCATTCCTCATCTCCCCATTTTTGGAATCCTCCAATCAAATCTCTTTTGTTTCTCTTTAGATCCTCATAAACTGGTATCCCTAATTGATCCCCATCATGTCCTGGCAAAAGAAAAAATCCTGGCTGTATGATTCCCAGAGTGCAGCTCCCTTTCCACTGAGAGGGGAGTTTTGGGTATGCTCTTTTTCCACATATCCAAAATAAGCCATCTGGAGCTTTCCAATAGTCAAACTTTTGCTGATCTATATTCTCCCAAAATTTGGAAATTTCTGGGATGCCAAAGTAAGGATTTTTGCCTGTATCATTATATTGGAAAAGTCTGATTTTATTATCATACTTACAATTTCCTTTTTTTACTTTTTCCCGGGTCCAGTACATGGTTGGTTATTCTGGGACCCACCATACAGAAGTTCTGTTACTAACCTTGCATCTTTTACAGGGAGTTTTTCCTACTTCATGAATGAACTTTTTCCCAGTGTACCAGAGACATTCTTCCCCTATGACTACTGAACTCAAAATCCACCCCTCTGGTCAATTTTCTCCACTTATACTTGTTTGGTTCCACTTAAGGAGCTCAATTGGGCCTAAGCTGCTGCCTTTCCGTGGCCATTCTTCTGCCATCAAAGCCCCTCCACAGACCCAACAATTGGTTATGTTAAGTTCTCAACTTATTCTTTCCCCCCATTCCACAAACTGGTTTTTACCCATCCTTGAGATACCTATTTCTTTTTCTAATTGCTGTTCAAGTTTCGTTTACAAATTGTCAGTTGAGATTGTCACAGGTTTAGGTGGTTGTACTGGCTTAGTCTTTGTGTTTATCAATTGCTAAATCTTGTGCTTTGTTCCCAATAACGTAGGTGAAACAAATCAATCTCTCCCCTTTTGGGCATTGACTTCCCATCCTGTTGCCACTTGTTCCTAAGTTCTCTGCAATCCAGTACTTTTTCCCATTGTGCATGCAATTACCTAATTTGGACGGGTTATAACAGTGACTGTTGACATGAGTGTGAGAAATAAAAAAGGAACCTCGATGTCTTCCCATATACAGCTTTTGGTAACACCTGTGGCATGGCCTTGTCGATATCCCAAAAGGGAAAAGACAAAAAATGAGTGACAGAAGAAGGAATAACAGAGGTCCAGTATGGCTTATACTCCTACCTCCCATGCCTATGGGGTTGCAACCCACAGCAGGTGTATTTGATCTTCTTGGTAGTGAATATAGAGGCCAATCTGGTCTTGCCCTCTATTTCCTTTTGACTTTCTCTTAGTTAATTTCCAGGCAAATAGTTTTTGACACTCCTTAACTGTGGTTTCCCACCATTCCTCAGATATCTCCCATTCAACAGGCACTAATAATTCCCATCCACAAAACAAAGTTATTATTTCAGTTGCTTTGAGTTCTACCTGGATAGGAGATTGATTTGGCACTTGACACTTCCTGCAACGAGAGCATCGATTATGTGAACTACAATACCAATTCTTCCCACAATTTAAACATTTACATTTAACCCAGCTAGCATGTCTGCTATTTGGGTGAATCAAAGAGGGTATTTGATATGGCACTGATGGAAGTTGCAACTCCTCCTCCTCTTTGTATAGGTCACAGGCTAAGGCCTGAATACAAGAGTTTGCTATCTGAAACAGTCCTGATCCTCCTCTTTGGAGTGGAAGTATTCCTCCCCAAGGAGGGTATCGAAGGCGTCTCAAAGCTTGTATAGATGATACTTGAAACCACTGATATAAGCTCCGTCTTATTTCCCAGTTAGGTGTGATCCTGTGTATGTTTCTTGGATTATTTGGGTCTTCCCAGTTCATTACCACCCATTCCCTGTTTAAGAGTCAATTTGGTTTCACCCAGCATTGATGTAATCGTCCACTCCTTAGGTTCTTCCACAGGTCCTTTGATTCTGCTGGCATGGATCCACCCTCGTTCCCTGGTCCAGATCGCAGCCTTGGTCGTCAGCAATACATGAAAAGGACCTTCCCATTGTGGAGTTAAAGACTGTTCTTTCCATGTTTTTACTAGCATCCATTCCCTTGGATGAATATTATGGATTTTAAAATCTAAAGGTGTCGTTTGAGGGATGATTCCTTTTAACTGTAAGTTTTCAAGAGTTTTTGCAATGGTGTTAACATATCCTTTGACACTCATTACCCCTACCTCAAAGGTGGCATTTTCATACTGAGTGGTTAGAAAAGGTAACCCAAACATCATTTCATAAGGTGACACCCCCAGGTCTGACCTGGGTTGGATTCAGATTCTCAGTAAGGCTAAAGGTAGGCATTGTACCCATGACATTCAGGTTTCAACTATTAATTCTCTTTAAAGTCTGGTTCATCCTCTCTACCTGGCCCGAACTCTGTGGATGCCATGGGGTGTGTAACTCCCATTTTATCCCTAAGGCTTGAGTTATTTGTTGTAACACTTTTGACATAAAATGTGTTCCTCTGTCCGAGTCTATCCTATTAACCATTCCATATCTGGGAACAATCTGTTCCAAAAGGGTTTTACTTACCACATTGGCTGTGGCCTTGACAGTGGGAACTGCTTCCACCCAATGAGTTAGATGGTCTGTCATTACTAATAAATACTTCCATCTCTGTACTTGATAAAGTTCAGTAAAATCTACTTGGATACTTTGAAATGGTCGAAGAGCTAACTAACCACCTCCTAATGTTGTTTTTCTCATTACCTTTTTATTTATTTTTTTGGCAAATTATACATCTTTCAGTTACTTGCTTTGCTACTCCAAAAATCCCAATGAACCCATAATTCCTTAAAAAATGATCACACAAAGCCTGGGTACCCCAGTGGGTTTTCTGATGCATATCTTCTAATATTTTCCTAGTAAGCATTTTATTAAGTAATTGTCTTCCATCAGGAAGTGTCCATTTCCCTGATTCATCTTGTTCTCTTCCTATCTTGTTTAATTATTTTTTATCTGGTTCCCTAAACTTTATAATTTCCAATTTTTCCTCATTAGGAGTTAATATTAACCTAACTCTTTCAGCTCCATTTTCTGCTGCATCCTTAGCTTCCTGATCTGCCAAGTTATTTCCTCTTATTTCTGGGGTCACTCCCTTTTGGTGTCCCTTGATGTGTACTATAGCTATCTCTTTCAGGTAATTTTAGTGCCTCTAAAACTTCTAAAATGAGCCCCTCGTGTACCAATCCTTTTCCTCTTGAATTTAGTAGTCCTCTTTCTTCCCAAATTTTTCCAAAGCTATGTACTACTACAAAGGCATACCTTGAATCAGTATATATAGTTCCTTTCTTGTGTGCTAAATATTCCAGTGCTCTTTTTAGAGCATATAATTCACAAGTTTGAGCTGACCAGTTTGAAGGTAATTTTCCTTTTTCAATAGTTTGCATGTTTTTTCCATCAACTACTGCATACCCTGACATTCTTTTTCCTTGTAGACATCTGGAGGAACCATCCACATAGATTATTTCCCCTTCTGAAGGGGCTTGTTCTTCAAGATCTTCTTGAACTTCTGTTTGGTATTGGATAATTTCTGGACAATTATGTATTAGGTTATCTGCTGGTTCTCTATATAAGAATTGAGCTGGATTTAAACCTCTGTTTACTTCTATAGTCAGGTCGTCACTGTCTATTAAGATTGCTTCATATTTTAACATTCTAGAGACTGTCAACCATTTTTCAGCCTTGTGATTTACCACATTTCGAACTGCATGAGGTGTGCACACAGTTAGTTTATCTCCAAAAGTAAGGTTATGACTTTCTGCTACCAGGATTGCAGTAGCTGCCATAGTTTGAATACATACTGGCCATCCCCATCCGTGGCTCACTGGGTTCAACATCTTTGATAAATAAGCTACTGGTCTCTTTAGTCCTCCCCACTCCTGAACCAGAACTCCATGAGCTACCGTCTTTTCTACATTCACGTACAGATGAAAGGGTTTTTCTAGTGAGGGTAAGTTTAAAGCTGGTATTGAGGCCAGTTTTAACTTGAGTTCTCATAATTTATCATCTTCCTTGGTCCATTTTATATCATCTCCCTCTGTTAATTTTTCATACACAAATTTTACTGCCTGTATGTACCCCTCAATCCATAATCTGCAATATCCCAATAATCCAAGTAGTTTTCTGATTTCCCTCTTTGAAGAGGGAGGGGGAAGGGATAAAATTCCTACAATTCTCTTTGGGTTGAGCTTCCGAGTACCCTTACTAATCAAGTGTCCAAGATATTTTACCTCTGGTTCCACAAATTGCAGCTTCCCTTTTGATACCCTTAATCCTTTTTCCCTGAGAAAATTCAAAAGTTGTATAGTAGCCTCTCCAACTTCAGCTTCCCCAGATAGTGAAAGATCATCCACATATTGGATAATTTGTATTCCAGGAGGAGTGAGGAAAGCTTGTAGTATTGTTTCTAACACTTGCCCAAATAAGTTTGGAGATTCCGTAAACCCCTGTGGTAATTTTCTCCATCTTAATTGCTGCTTTCTCCCAGTTTTTGGATCCTCCCATTTGAAGGCAAAAATATCTTGGCTTTCCTTGGCTAGTGGGCAAGCCCAAACAGCATCTTTAAGATCCACCACACTATACCACTGATTCTGGGGTGGGACTTTACTTAGAAGAGTATAAGGATTTGGTACCACTGGGTAGAGAGTCCGAGTTCTTTTATTAACCTCCCTTAAATCTTGTACTAGTCTATAACTTCCATCGGACTTCTTTACTGGGAGAATAGGGGTATTATGAGGAGACATACAAGGTTCTAATGTCCCATCCTTTATTAGTCCTTCTATTACTGGCTTCAAATCTTCCCATCCTTCTAAAGATATAGGATACTGATGTACACGTATGGGACAATCTTCTCTCTAAACTGTCACCCTTATGGGGTTAATATTTAATCCTCTCCTATTTCGTTCCCCAGCCCAAACGTCCTTGTTAATTTTTTCTTCATCCTCTTGGCCTAATTTTTAAACTCTAGCTGTCATTTTCCCATTTTCTGGTATAACTCCTATTCCTAATTGCACTTGTATGTCTCTTCCCAATAAGTTGCTACCTGCCCCTGGGACCAATAAGACATCCCCCATCCAAATTTTAGTTTCCCTCTCAATTACCATATCTTTAATGACAGGTACTGTAAAACTTTCTACTTTTGCCCCTGTTACTTTTACAGTATCTTTGCTCACACTATAACCTTTTGGAATATTTAACAGGCAGGTTCTTTCTGCCCCTGTGTCTACTACAAATTCCAATTCTTCTTCTTGGGGACTCACTTTTAAAGTTATCACAGGCTCCAGATGGTATTTTTCCCCTTAAAAATAGAGCCTATTCCTCCCTATTCTTCCTATGTGCCCATCTCTTTGAAGATTTTCAGATCTTTTACCTGCTTAGGACAATTTCTCCTATAATGTCCTTCGCACCCACAGTAAAAACAAACATTCCTGGAATGCTCCTGAGACTTGGTTTGTATTGGGGTTCTATTCTTTTCCTTTCCCCTGTCTCTACGTCCTTCATATCTAGGAGTAGTGCCTGGGTGGTTTTGATTTTTCTGGAAATTGTTTTCTTGCATGGTGGCTCCCACAAGTTTTGCTTTCAGTTTAGCTTTTTCTTCATCTCTCCGGACATAAACTTTTGGAGCTTCCTTTAATAAATCATCTAATGATCTATAATGCCAATCCTCAATTTTTTCTAATATTTTTCTGATATCTGGCCTAGCATTAGTAACAAAGTTAATCCTTAACAAAGCTTTTCCCACATCAGTTTCAGGGTCTATTCCAGAATATTGTTTAATATTTCTCTTAAGTCTGTCTAACCATTCAGTTGGAGTTTCTTCTTTCCCCTGCCGTGCCCCAAAAGCTTTTTTAGCATTTTGCCCTCGGGGTACTGCCTCTTTTATTCCCTTGGTTATTAAATTACGATAGTCATTCATTTGTTTCCTCCCCTCCTCATTATTTTGACCCCACTCAGGAGGTGTAGTTGGCATTTTGTCTTCTCTGGGGGGGGGCCTGCGGATTATCTTTTTCCCAAGCTTTTATTGCAGCTGCTCTGATTAATTGCCTCTCTTCCTGAGAAAAAATTATTTTCATTATAGACTGCGTCTCTTCCCAAGTATAAATGTTCAGACCTAAATATTGGTCTAATTGTTCAGCTGTGCCTATGGGATCCTCCAAAACCCTCTTGATTTCTTTTTTTAAATTTCTGACCTCAGAAGAAGTCAAAGGGGAATTTACAAACCCTGTTCCACCCCCTTCCATTGGGACCTCTCTTAGTGGAAATAGACCAATCTCTTTATCCCATTCTTTTTGATTTTTATACTCTACAGCCTTTTTCCCATGTTTTGAGGAAGAATCAGGAGAGGGCTGTCTTTTAATTGAACTTCTAGTGTTTTGGTAAGGTGCCTCCTCCAGGGAGAGAGAATTTCTTTGAGCCGGAGCTGTGGTTACCAAGGGAACAGAGTTCAGGGCAGGACGGGAGGTGAGGGGAGGGCATAGCGCCGAGTCTCGGTCCTCCAAGGGCGGAGCGTGGGCAGGGTCTGCTGCCGGAACCACCAGAGGAGGGAGTATTTCCAGGAGATACCAGATGGGAGCGCGGACAGCCTGCATGTGGCTAATGGCGGCTGAGTCAGCGGCTCCCAGCAGAGGCAAAGCAGTAGCGGCGGCGCCCAGCTCAGCCAGTACGGGCTGGGCTTCCGGGGATTGGGCAGTGGGGGAAGCGATCGGAGATGGGACGGCTGGGACTGATGGGACCCTTGACGCGGTCGGGGCGGTGGTCATAGACCATGCGGCAGGAGGGACTCCTGGCATGGCCAATAGGGCGGCTGCGGACCAGGCGGCCGGGACCGGGGCAGACAAATTCACCGGCGGGGCCGGGGCTGGGGTGTGGGCGGGGATCAGCAGAGATGCCGCGGGCAGTGAGCCCACAGTTGGGACGGGGACCGGGGCAGGCGGAGCTGCCACGAGCAGCGAGCCCGCCCTTGGGGCGGGGACTGGTGGGGCTGAAGCAGGTGGCAAGCTGGGACCCGGGACAGGCAGCTCGGCCGTGAACAGCAGGGACGCAAGCGGGAATGGAGGGGGCAAGACCTGCAAAGGATCCCACTCTTTTTCTTTTTCTTTTCTTTTGTTCCCCTCCCCTTTTTTTCTGTATCCAACTTACTGGTTTTCTGTCCCATTTTTCAAGATCTTATCTATTCGTCCCCTGCCTCTGTTTTTCACTTTCTCTAACAACCAAAATACCACTGTTAAAAACGCCAATCACTTGTTTTCAAAATTTTAAAAGTTTAATAGTAATAAAATGATTATAAAAATAGTAATACAATTAGAGTAATAATAATTTGGACAAACTGAATTAGGACAATATGAGACAATAAAGACAAAGAGTTACGGACGTCCGGGTACCTTTTTCTGGGCAGCACGAGCCCAAAAAAGGACACCCGTTAACAAAGGATTAACCCTTAAAAACAATAGCCTGTTGCATATTCATACACTTCATACATGATGCATAAATTCTATTCAAATACAGGATTCTGTCTGGTCATCGTCAACTTCTTCCTCCAAATCCTAACAGCGCCTTCGAGGCGGGAAGAAGTTGGTTTCTTCTGATAAGAGGGCCATAAATTCTTCTTCTCTGAAAGATTTAGGTGTCCTGTGGCTGCTATCTCGCTGCGAGTCCTTTTTTAAAAAAAAAAGTATCCTACATAGCATCATTTCTATTTTAACAATTTTTATAACCTAAAACTATATTTAACACAGTACTTGAGAGAATTAATACAGCATTACTTTCTAACACAACACATATAATATTCATTTTAATATTTGCGAAAAGCCAATCATAAAATACATGCATTTTTCACACATAGCATATATTGTGAATCTGTGAGAATTATACTAGCAAGATTTTTACAGTCATTTGGTGTGAGTGTATGTCCTTCCAGGGTACTTTTCAGCAGTTGCTTAAAATATGGGGAGCAGATAGCACTGTCCCTTATTGCTTTTCACAATTCTTTTATCTCATGAGGTGGGATAGCCACCCATGTTCTAGGACCACCAGCTTGCTGGCTGAATAGCACAGGCATAGCTAAAGGATTTAGACTTTCTTCTTTGCAAATCTGGCGTCTGACTTCATGCCAGTCTGTTAGTTGAATATTATAAAAATATTTTTGTGGGTTTTCTAATTTTTGGATTAATGCTGGCAAATTTTCAGGGTTTAGTGTCTCATTTTGGGTTGAGAAGTCAGTCCCAAACACTGGGGGGACTCTGGAGCTACTTGGGAACAGTTCTTTTTCTAAATTCTTTTGTGTTGGGATCAAAGGGTTGGCATTTGCAGGGGCAAAATAATTCTCTGTCTGTCCTGTATTTATTAAAGCAGCTGTCATATTCCACCCTCCCCCTCCTCGTTGCACGGTTTGTGTGCATGGATGTGGCTGTGCGGACGAATCGTGACACAAAGTAGTCACACTCGGTGCCAGGAGTGTGGAAGGCGAAAACGCGGTTGGGTGTTCGAGGAGATGCGGACGTGATCCAGTGCTGCTTGGGTCGGCTGCGGGATGCGGCGGCGGAGGCACGGAAGCAGGCGGCGGAGGTACAGGACGTGGCAGCGGAGGCATATTCGGTATCGGTTGTGCAGGGTTGCGCGTTGCGGAGGGATCTCTCAGTGATGTGGCGTGCCCGGGATCGCAAGGTCCGGCAGAAGGAGAGACGCGGAAGGATACACCCAAGGCGCTGCAGGATTCGACTGCTGTGGTGCCGTGTGAAGACCCGGTGGCGGCGGAAGTGGCGTTACAGGGCACAGGGATGCCGGCTGTGGCTGGACAGCGGCATGCAGCGGGTCGGAATCGGGAGGCTGTACCAAAGCTGCGGCGAAAGCAGTGGGGGGTGGCGGCGGGGTCGTGGAAAGAGAACTGCTGCGTGTGGCTGATCCCGAAAGCAGTGCTGTGGTTGGATGAGTCGGCGTGGAGTGATATTGCTGGTGCGGGGCGTTGTAGCAATTGCGCATGCGTGACTTGCATCACTATGTCAACGTGGGGCGTCATGATGGCGGTTGGCTGCATGGCGGGCGGGCCGGGGAGGGCGGGAGGTGGCGGAGCTGCGGAAATGAGAGGGCTGTGGCTGCGGCCGTGGAAGGGAACAATGGGACGTCCGTGGTTGCAGGAGGCGGCGGAGCCGCGCCATCCAGCAGCTCGGAAGCGGGAGGCTGCAGTGGAGAAGGCACGGCTCGGCCCGGGGCCGCGGTGGCGAGCGGCGGCGGCAGTGTAATAAGTAGCAATACGTTTGTTCATTAATTTAATCAATAGCTAAATAATTATACAATATCAAAGCAATAACTAAATAGCTAAAACCGCTTGATTTTAAATGTATAGCCACATATGGTTCACATATGGTTGCTTGGCTTGCAGGAATCGCATAGTGCTTTGGGAATTCCATGGTAAAGAAAAGTTCACCTAAGAGGTCACAGAGGAGAGCTGTAATAACAATCCCTAAACTCACAAGAATTGCTTAGGCTTGCAGGAATCGTATAGTGTTCTGAAAATTCCACTGTATAGGTATGCCTTATAAGGAAAAGTTCACTCAGCGGTTAAAAGAGGAAGACTTGGAGCCTTCATCCCACGACCACCAGAAGGCAGAAAAAGACCCCCTAGCAACTGAACGAGCAAGCGCAAAAGACAGACCACGTCATCCCTGGACCCGGGAGAAAAAGGCAATAAAAGGTGGACTTTGGGGATAGGAACGGTGCGAGCCTAGAGGAGTGGAGACTCCCGGCCGCCCAGCGCTGAACTTTGCTTATTCTTGCTTGCATAATAATAATAATAAATTTATAATTGTATGATCCTTGAATCCAGTGAATTCATTTATCACAGCAGGAGCGGGAAAGCGACCACGGGCGGCGGCGGGGCAGTCTCGTCAGCGGGAGATGATCCCGGGGTGGCGGGAGGCAGGAGGAGCGGCGTGGAGGCGGCGGGAGTCTGCTGCGGGGGGGCCATGGCAAGCGGTAGGCTAGTCGGTGGCTGGGGACGCCAGCGCGGCCGCGACAGGCGTTCTCGGCACCGCAGATCCGGGAGCGGCAGGGGACTGCAAAGACGCAGCAGCGACGGATGCGGACAGGACTTCAGGCACCACCGGCGCTGTGTCGGCGGGGGCGAGGGGGACTTGGGGGGCGGGAGGAGCGGCCGCACTCGCGGGTAGCGGGGGGGAAGCGGTGGGCTCGGGGGGGGGGAGCGGGGCCGCGGTGACGCTGGTGGGCGGGCTCGTAGAGGCGGGATTGAGGGGCGGGGCCGCGAGGATGGCGAAACCGGGGGCGGGGACCGCGGTAGCCGGGACAGCAGGGACCAACGGGATGGCAAAGGCGGGGATGGCGGGAGCAGTGGGAGGGGCTGTGGGGTCCGGTGGGGTGTCTGGGGCCGAGGGGACAGGTGTCGGGACCGCGAGGGCGGGGGTCGGGGCGGCAAGAGTGAGCAGGACTGCGGGTACCGGAGTCGTGGGGTCCGATAGGGAGGTGGGGGTCGTGTCCCGTTCTAGACTCGCGGCGGCAAGGGGCGGACTCCCAGCAGGAGCGGAGTTCGGCGGGGCGACTGCTGCGGGCATCCCCCTTGCAGCAAACAGCTCAACCAGCGCCCTGCAAGCTGGGACCAGCTCTTCGGCAGCCATATCCCTCCGGGAGATACTATTAAAGAGCCTAATTCCAACTGGGTCCCAAAAGTCTCTGGTAAAGACGGCTGAACGGTCAGCATTTGGGAACTTAATTAAAGTCCATTCTAAGAGTTTTTTAACTCCTGTTTCGGTAATTGACTTGGCATAGAACTTAATAAATGCTTTAGTTGCTTATAGAGATATCTGTCGTGGGCAGAGTGAGTTTGTCCCATTATTAGACCAGTGTGTTACCAACCTCGATGTCGCAGAAGCAGTGTCCTCAATCAGAGCTCCGTCGCGGGGGCTGGCCAGACACTCCAGTCGGGGCTCAGGAAGCTGCGTTCAGGTCCCTCCTCAGAGCTCCGGTTTTAGGCGTCGCTTGGCAATGACTTTCCGTGCTCAGGACCTCGCAGGTAGGTCTGCACTCAGAGCTCCAGTGCGGGCGGTGCTTTCCAGCGCTCGTCTGGTGCTCGGGGCGCGTGGCAGAGTCCCTCCTTAGAGCTCCGGTCAGCGCTGCTCATCAACGTGTCCGTGCTCGAGGGATGCCATGGCAAACTTCCTCAAAGAGTTCCAGGTAGCTGCTGCGCGGCAGCGGCCACCCGTGCTCGAGGACCGCCAGGCAATTTCCTCCGAGAGCTCCAGGCAGTCGCTACGTAGTAACGACTCCCTGTGCTCGAGGTGTGCCTTGGCAAAATTTAAGAGCTCCGGCTTTCACGCTGCGCAGCAACGGTATGCCGTGCTCACGACACCTTTAAGGCGGCTATAACTGGTCTTTTAGTTACCGTGCATGGAGAAGTCTCCCACAGGTGGAAAAGCTGAACTGGCCCTTTAAACACGTCTGGGCACCAGTCTGTTGGTGCGTCGGGGGTTGCACAATCGGGACAGACGGAGACGAGAGATCTCTGATGCCAGGTCGTGGAACTTGCGGTTTATTGCAAAGGGCAGGGGTGCAGGGCCCTGCTGGGAGCTGCCAGCCGCAGCTCGGAGCAGGCCCGAGAGAAGAGAGGGGTAGAGAGGATGAGAGGGTAAGAGCGTAAAAGCATAAGAGAGTAAAAGGGGGTAAGAGAATAAACAGGGTGTGAAAAATGCATGTATTTTATGATTGGCTTTTTGCAAATATTAAAATGAATATTATATGTGTTGTGTTATAAAGTAATGCTGTATTAGTTTTCTTAAGTACTGTGTTAAATATAGTTTTAGGTTATAAAAATTGTTAAAATAGAAACGATGCTATGTAGGATACTTTTTTTTTTTAAAAAGGACTCGCAGCGAGATAGCAGCCACAGGACACCTAAATCTTTCAGAGAAGAAGAATTTATGGCCCTCTTATCAGAAGAAACCAACTTCTTCCCGCCTCGAAGGCGCTGTTAGGATTTGGAGGAAGAAGTTGACGATAACCAGACAGAATCCTGTATTTGAATAGAATTTATGCATCATGTATGAAGTGTATGAATATGCAACAGGCTATTGTTTTTAAGGGTTAATCCTTTGTTAACGGGTGTCCTTTTTTGGGCTCGTGCTGCCCAGAAAAAGGTACCCGGACGTCCGTAACTCTTTGTCTTTATTGTCTCATATTGTCCTAATTCAGTTTGTCCAAATTATTATTACTCTAATTGTATTACTATTTTTATAATCATTTTATTACTATTAAACTTTTAAAATTTTGAAAACAAGTGATTGGCGTTTTTCACAATTTGGTAGCAGAGGATGGTTAACACCTCGCTGCCGGTGCTTTAGGAGAGTCAGAGTGGGGAAGGCGCGCCCTGCCCTATTTGGCAGCCTCGATCTGTCTCCCCTGAAGTGACCGACAGATGCAGGTTACGATCTGTGGACAAAAGGAGGCAATAAAACAAAGAGAAGGGAAAAAGGCTCCCTACAACCGCGGTAATTGGCCCCCTAAGACTAGTAGTGTGCACGAAGAACCCGGGAAGGAAAAAGGATTGGTAAGTATTTCTCGGGGGGGGCAGGTACAGGGGGATGAATGTGTATGAATGAGAGGCGGGCTGGTTGTCCCAGACCTGCCAAGTGAGTGTGGAAGTCTCCCATGCTGCGTTTCTGTCTTTTCGTGAGAAAAGCGGCCAGTAAAGAGACGAATCAAGTGATAAGAGAGTGAAAGAATCCCCCGGGGTAACTGGGACTGGGTCTCAGGGAGGGGTGGGACCCCTCGGAGGTAGGGAGCAAGGTTTCCTAGCCCAATCCACTAGGAAACGGGACAGGAGGGGCCCCTAAAAACCTGCTGGGCTGAGGGATTTATATTCCAAGAGCATCCAAGAGCAGGGTTGAGCAGAATTCTGTTGGAGTGAGGATATGCCCGAGAACACTCAGGGTGGGACAACACAGCTGGGTTGAGGGATATCCAATAGCACCGGGACTGGTCAGTAACACCTAAACTTGTAATAGGTGATGTGAAAGTAAAAGGTACGTTATTGTTGTTTTGTGGTGTGTGAGAGTGAGTCACACACAAAGTCAGCCTCAACTTCCCGGGCGGGTGGGAAGGGGGAGGCAGTGGAAAGAAGAGTGAGTGACCCGCACACCAGGCTATTGTTCCCGGGTAGGTGGGAACTTTTGGGCCGAAGGGAGTGAGTGACCTACACACCAGGCTATTGTTCCCGGGTAGGTGGGAACTTTTAGGCCGAAGAGAGTAAGTGACCTGCAAACCAAGCTAGTTTTCCCCGGGTGTGTGAGGGGGCCATAGCTGAAGAGTGTGAGTGACACACAGACAGACTCACAGGTGAACGGGCACTGGAGGCAGCAAGAGTCAGTGCCCTTCCTGGAGGCCCGGAGATACTGAGACCTAGAGGCCAACCCCAGGGCGAGGGGTGCCATAGGGACCCGTGATTTTCTGGCGACAGGGATCCACTTTGTGTCTTGAGGGTGTGAAGGAATGTGTAAAAGTGAATGAGAAATAGAAGTGAGTGAATGTAGACGGATGAAAGTATAGGTAATGTGGATTGTGCATTTTAAGCCTTACCATATCTCCTTGGAGGGAGGTGTATTGTATTGAAAAGCAGTGTTAGAAAAAGTTGGGGTTTTTTTGAGTGTAAGTAGTTGAAAGAAAAGTGGTATTTAAGTTGTTAGTAAAAAGTGGAAAACAGAAGCAGGGGACGAATAGATAGAATATTGAGAAATGGGGCAGAAATCCAGTAAGGTGGATACGAGAAAGAAAAGCGAGAAAAAATTACCAACAGAAATACCCCAAGATAGCCCATTGGGAGTTATGTTAGCAAACAGAAATACAACTCCTTGCAAAATACAGGGTATGTAGATGTTGATGAGAAAAAACATGCAAACTTGTGAATTACATACTCTAAAAAGAGCATTAGAATATTTAACACAAAAGAAAGGAGTTATATATTGATTCAAGGTATGCCTTTAGAGTAGCACATACCTTAAGAAAAATTTTAAAAGGGAGATTACTTAATTCAAGAGGAAAAGGATTAGTACATGAGAAACTTATCTTAGAGGTTTTAGAGGCATTAAAATTACCTAAGAGAGATAGCTATAGTGCATATTAAGGGACACCAAAAGGTAAAGACCCCAGAAATAAGGGGAAATAATGTGGCAGATCAAGAAGCTAAAGATGCAGCAGAAAATGGAGCTGAAAGAGTTAATATTAAATCCAAATGAGGAAAAATTGGAAATTCCAAAGTTTAAGGAAGCAAAAAAGGGGAATTAAAACAAGACAGGTGGGGAACAAGATAAATCAGGGAAATAGAAACATCTTGATGAAAGACAATTAGATAATAAAATGCTTACTAGGGAATAGCAGAGGACATGTATCAAAAAGCCCAGTGGGATACTCGGGCTTTGTGTGATCGTTTTTTTAAGGAACTATGGGTGCATTGAGATTTTTGGAGTAGAAAAGCAAGTAACTGAAAGATGTATAATTTGCCAAAAGATAAATAAAAGGGTGATGAGAAAAACAACATGAGAAGGTCGTGACTTAGCTCGTCGACCATTTCTAAGTAACCAAGCAGAAGTTTGGATTTGTTAAGCTCTGGATTTATTTGTAAAAAACGTTTAATCAAGAAGAAAAAGAGTACACCACATGCTGGGGAGGGGGGAGGTTGTAAGAAAATAACATTTTTGAAAAGCAATAAAAAAAAAAAAACAAAAAAACCAGGGAAAGTATAAAGTTAAGAACAAAAATATTACCTCATCCATTCCCGTCTGTTCCCCCACTCGTTCCCAGCTGCACCACCCCCCCCAGCCCCTGTGCCGGCTCCGGCACAGTCCGTCTGTCCCAGTCCGGCCGCCTGGCCTGCGGCCGCTCCGCTGGCCGTGCCGGGGGGTGGGGGTCTGTCCTGCCGTGTGGACCATGGTTACCGCGCTGACTGCACCGAGGGGGGGTCCCGTCTGTCCCGTCTGTCCCATCTCCGGGTGCCCTGACTCTGGTCGGCTCCCGCCGCTGCTGCCGGGGTCAGTCGCCTGCTTTGTCTCTGCCGGATCAGCCATGTGGCGGTGATTCACGCTCCAGCTCGGTCTGCACCAGAACAGCCCCTCGGGCGATCCCGGCTGCAGACCCCGCCTTTGGAGGACCCAGACCCTGAGCTGTGCCGAGTCCCCCGTCCTGCCCTGAGCTCCGTTCCCTTAGTAACCACAGCTCCGGCTGCTCAGGGGAACTCTCTAAAGGAATCACCTTATCGAAACACTAAAAGTTCAGTTAAAAGAAAGCCCTCTCCAGATTCTGCCTAGAAATATGGGAGAAAGGCTATAGAAGATAAAAATCCAAAAAGAATGGGATAAAGGGATTAGTCTATTTCCATTAAGAGAGGTTCTCATAGGAAGGGACGGACCAGAGTTTGTAAACGCTCCTTTGACTTCGTCTGAGGTCTGAAATTTTAAGAAATAAATAAAAGGGATATTTAGAGGATTCCATAGGCATAGCTGAACAATTAGACCAATTTTTAGGTCCAAACATTTATACTTGAGAAGAGATGCGGTCTGTAATGAAAATAATATTTTTCTCAAGAAGAAAGGTAATTAATCAGAGCAACTGAAATAAAAGCTTAGGAAAAAGATAATCCACGGGGACCCCCAGAGAAGACAAAATGTCAATTGTACCTCCTAAATAAAGTTAAAATATTGAGGAGGAGAATAAACACATGAATAATTCTCGTAATTGCATAATCAAGAGAATGAGACAACATATCAAAGGCGAAATGCAAAAACAAAAGGTTTTTGAGAGACAGCTTTTAGAAGAGAAAGAAGAAACTCCAACTAAATAGATAAACAAACTTAAGAGAAATAGGAAAATGGTCCTAAGTAAGCAGAAGATCTGAAAATCTTTAAAGAGATGGGCACATAGGAGGAATAGGGAGGTCATAGGCTCGAATTTTTTTTGGGGGGACAAATACCATCTGGAGCCTGTGATAACTTTAAAAGTGGGTCCCCAAGAAGAAGAATTAGAATTTGTAATAGACACAGGGGCAGAGAGAACCTGCCTGTTATATGTTACAAAAGTTATAGTGTAAGCAAACATATAGTGAAAGTAACAGAGGCAAAAAGAGAAAGTTTTACATTTCTGGTCATTAAAGATGTGGTAATTGAGAGAAGAAACTAGAATTTGGATGGGAGATGTCTTATTGGTCCCAGAGGCAGGTAGCAATTAATTGGGAAGAGTCTTACAAGTGCAATTAAGAATAGGAGTTATATCAGAAAATGGGAAAATGACAGCTAGAGTTTTAAAATTAGGCCAAGAAGATGAAGGAAAAAAAAAATCAACAAAGAAGTTTGGGCTGGAGAAGGAAATAAGAGAGGATTAAATATCAACCCCATAAGGGTTACAATTGAGAGAGAAGATTGTCCCATACGTGTACGTCAGTTGTTGCCTTCTTGTGAAGGCCGCGATGACCTGGTTTCAGAGTCCAGCACTGCGATCTCCTCCTTGGGATCCTTCGTGGCCAATAACGGACGCTAACACCAATGTGGTGGACGGTTAAAGGCGTTTATTGAGGGGTCTCAAGGGTATTTATGGACTAAGGGGTTTCTCTACGTCAGACAGGGGTTTGGCTATACTTTCTAGGGTTAGTATGGAGTGGAAAGTTACTGGCATCTATAGGTTAGGGGGGCTACATGTTTGGCTACATTCCAAGGGTGATCCTTATCTATGGGGAGAGGGGGCAGAAGGATTCCTGTAATTTTCCGTCACAGCCCGAAATCTTCCGAACGCCTGTCCCTAGCCTACCACAGTCAGTATTCTGTATCTTTAGAAGGACAAGAAACTTTGAAGCCAGTAATAGAAAGACTAATAAAGGATGGGACATTAGAACCTTGTATGTCTCCTCATAATATCCCTATTCCCCCAGTAAAGTCTGATGGGAGTTATAGACTAGTACAAGATTTAAGGGAGGTTAATAAAAGAACTCAGACTCACTACCCAGTGGTAAAATATCTTAGACACTTAATAAATAAAAGTAGCTGGAAACTCAACCACGAGAAAATTGCAAGAATTTTATTCCTTCTCCCTCCCTCTTCAAAGAGGGAGATCAGAAAATTACCTAGATTATTGAAATATTATAGATTATAGATTGAGGGGTACACACAGGTAGCAAAATTTGTGTATGAAAAAAAATTGACAGAAAGAGATGATATAAAACAGACCAAAGAAGATATTGTTAAATTAAAAGAGTTAGGTTAAAACCAGCCTAAGTACTAGCTTTAAGCTTACCCTTGTTTGAAAAATCCTTTATCATTTATACATAAATACAGAAAATGGAGTAGCTCATAAAATTTTAATTCAGGAGTGAAGAAGAGTAAAAAATATCTAGTAGCTTATATCAAAAGATGTTAGACCCAGTAAGCCACAGCTAGCCAGTATGTATTTAAGTTATAACAGCTACAGCAATCCTAGTAAAAGAAAGTTCTAAGCTTACTTTTAGAAGTAAATTAGTTAAATTCGCCTTGTACCGTCTGAGGTGTGTTGAATCAAAAAAAAAAAAAAAACAACAAAAAACAGGTAAGAAGGAAAGAAAGAGAGAAGTTGAAGTAGGGAGGTAGTTCGCAAACTCTGAGATGTTAGAATGTGGAGTGATGACATCTTGGTGCTAGAAGAGAGCAGGAGTGTGAATGCGGGTTTTTTGCATGAAAGGCAGGGAAGTGTCTTAACACATGGTTGTTAGGAGGTTATTCAGTGCCGAACTGGGGTCCAGAAAGAGTATAGCAGAACGGGCCCTCCTTGAAGAGAAAAGAGGATAAGTTGACTAGAGAAAGAAAAAGAATGTCAGGAGCACCTGAGGACGCCAAGTTTGGGGTTGTCAAAGTTGGGAGGTGTCTGATCGCTCCCCACGAGCGGCGGGGTCTCGGAGGCTGCGGCAGAGACCGATCCATGGAGGTGACCCGGCGGCGGCCCTCGGAGCAGAAGACACAGGTTTGCCAGCCAGGAGCGGGCTGGCTCCGTGGCGGAACTGCCGGGGTGGCTCCCAGACTGCCAGGGTCCCGAGTCGAAGATGGCAGAGTCGGCCCCGGTAAGTGGGCCAAGAGAGAGAGAGAAGGAAAGAGAAAGAGAGAGAAGAAGAGAGAGAGAAGGCAAAAGAGACCCAAGGCATGCCCCCAGGGTCCCCATGCCCGTGGCTGTTCTCCCCTGCTTCAGCCCTGCAGCGAAGTGGCAGCACCGGGGGAAGGGCGAAGAACAGCATTGACAGCAAGGCCGTGAAGAGAGGGGGAGGGGGCTAGCACTAAAAGATAAAATCAAAGCAGAAATTGATGACTCTCCAAACCTCACAAAGTGGGTTTGTTTTTCTTAAGTAAGTGGGTTTTTTTCTTTTGTGTGTTTTGTTTGCTGTTAAAAAGATGTTTTTTTTCCTGAAGAATGGGTTTGTAAAGCTAAAACAATTAAATGTTGCCCGAAAAGTAAAAAGCAATAGATGTGATACATCTCGTGTTGAAATTGGTCAGGCTTTTCTTATTTAACTAACTGTAACTCACAGAAAGAAAAATTTGCCCCTGCAGCTATTAGCACAGCTGGATACAAGAAGAAGAGGCTGCTGTAGAGAAAGCTTTTAGCTAAACCCAGAAAGTTTAGAAGAAAAGCGAATAGTAGAAATTAATGCAGTATTGTCTTTCTTTTATTACTATGCTATTAAGAAGTCCTTTCCAGGTACTACTGAAACAACAATCGGAATCATGGAAAGAGGGTGAATTAATGCCAACAGAATCAAAAGACTTGTGAAGAAACCTGAAAAATAGACTATCACATTTAAACCGAGTGATACCGAACTGACTTTCCAATAGGGACTGAGTGGTAATAGTTTAAAAAAACCCAAATGATCCAAGAAATGTACAAAGAATAACACTGAAGTAAGAAGTAAGACAATGCTTATATCACTAGTTTCAAACACTGCCTGAATAAAACATCTCCTTTGGAGAGGAATACTTCAGATAAAAAGATCAAGACTGTTTTTGTATTCTGACCTTAGCCTGTGAATTGTACAGGGGAGAAGGGGAATTACTATTTCCATTAGTAAACTTTATTTGATTCATTCCAATACTGGACATGCTAGCTGGGTTATAAGTAAATGCTTGAATTGTGGGAATAATTAGTATTGTGGTTCACAAAATTTATGCTCTTATTGCAAAAAGTGTTAAAGTAATAACTTTGTTTTGTAGATGAGAATTATTAGTGCCTGTTGAATGAGAGATACCTGAGAAACGGTAAGAGACCACAGTTAAAGAGTGTCAAAAACAATTTGCCTAGAAAATAGTTAAGAGAAAGTGACAAGGAAATAGAGGGCAAGACCAGATTGGCCTCTGTATTTCGCCACCAAGAAGATCAAATATACCTGCTGTGGGTTGCAACCTCACAGGCATGGGAGGTGGGAGTATAAGCCATACTGGACCTCTGTTATTCCTGTTTCTGGCACTCATTTGTTGTCTTTTCCCTTTCAGGATACGAGCAAGATTGTGTCACAAATGCTACAGAAAGCATCACATAGAAAGAAACCAAAGTTCCTCTTTTATTACACACACCTATGTCAACAACCACTGTTATAACCCATCCAAATTAAGAACCTGTAGGCAAAAAAGAGAAAATTATTAGATTACAAGAAACCTAAGAAAAAGTGGTAATAGATTTGGAATTAAATGTCCAAAAAGAGAGAGATGGATTTGTCTTACATTTAATCTTGAAGAGACAGTTCAAGATTTAGTAAAAAAACAAATAGTAAATGAAAAGGTAAAACCAGCACAGCAATTTAACTCTGTATTGACCCCAAAGTATCTATTGAGTCGTATTACAAGACTCCAAGCAGTTATAGAAATGATAGCAAATAAAGCCGCCCAGGCATTAGAGTTAATATCAAGTCAGCTAAGCCAAACAAAACCTGTAGTGTATCGGAATAGGTTGGCTTTAGACTATTTATTGGCAAAAGAAGGGGGTGTTTGTAGAGAGTTTAATATGTCAGATTGTTGAAGATTGATGACCACAGAAAAGTCATTCTAGCAAAAGCGAAAGAAATCAAAGAAGAAAAATATATATATGCATATAATAACGCAAGTACCAGTCCAAAATAATTAGAAAACAATGTTAAAACCTAGCTGGTGGGGTAATGTATTAGAAGAAATTAAGATCTTTCATTTTATGTGTTACAACTGTTTTTATATCTCTTCCTTGTGTAATCCCCTGTTTTATTTTGCCAGCATAGTCCAGAAGATGCAAGTAGATAAGAAATATTGCTCAAGCCAAATGATTTACAAAGAATAAGAGTGGGGATTGTGAAAAATGCATGTATTTTATGATTGGCTTTTTGCAAATATTAAAATGAATATTATATGTGTTGTGTTAGAAAGTAATGCTGTATTAGTTTTCTTAAGTACTGTGTTAAGTATAGTTTTAGGTTATAAAAATTGTTAAAATAGAAACGATGCTATGTAAGATACTTTTTTTAAAAAGAAAGGACTCGCAGCGAGATAGCAGCCACAAGACACCTAAATCTTTCAAAGAAGAAAAATTTATAGCTCTCTTATCAGAAGAAACGAACTTCTTCCCGCCTCGAAGGCGCTGTTAAGATTTAGAGGAAGAAGTTGACGATAACCAGACAGAATCCTGTATTTGAATAGAATTTATGCATCATGTATGAAGTGTATGAATATGCAACAGGCTATTTTTTTAAAGGGTTAATCCTTTGTTAACAGGTGTCCTTTTTCCGGCGTGCTGCCCAGAAAAAAGTACCCGGACGTCCGTAACTCTTTGTCTTTATTGTCTCATATTGTCCTAATTCAGTTTGTCCAAATTATTATTACTCTAATTGTATTACTATTTTTATAACCATTTTATTACTATTAAACTTTTAAAATTTTGAAAACAAGTGATTGGTATTTTTAACACAGGGTAAGAGCTAAGAGGCAAGAGGGGCAAGAGCTAAGAGCTAAGAGAGCGAAGTTCCCCCTACAATACAATAAATCATCTTCTGTGTTGAATATTCTGATTCTCACTAACCAATCTAGTACAATATACAAATCCTATAGCATTTACTTACAGCCTGTAAGAATCACTACCATACTGTGCTACATTTTAAACCCTAAAAACTACTCTTTGGACCCCTTCTGCCAAGCTGGCAGGGTCTGCTCGGACCCTTGGACCCGCCTGCAAGCAGAGGGTCTTGTTTCATCAAAACGGGATTACCTTCAGTCAGCCACACCGTTGTTTTCCCGTTGTTTTCCCGTTGTTCAGTAACTAAGGGATCTCAAAGCTTGCTTTCATTTCAATCTCGCTTATAGTTTATTGTGACTGTGGTCACAAGGGTTTTCAGGATGAAGAAGAGACGAGAATGTTGACTCCATGATCAGAAGGCTTGATTTATTATTTTATGATATATGTTACATTAAGACTATACTAAAAAGAAATAGAAAGGAAAAGGTTTCTTCAGAAGCTAGCTAAGCTAAGAATAGAAAAGAATGAATAACAAAGATCTGTGTCTCAGACAGAGAGCAAGAGCCAGCTCTGCCATGAGTGGTCAGTAAATCCAAACATCCACAGGAGACCAATCACGGGTCTACCTGTTGCATTCCACAGCAGCAGATAACCATTGTTTACTTTTGGTTGCTGAAACTGCAGCTTCTCACAAGGAAAAATCCTAAGAAAGGATTTTTCATGAAAGATATCTGCGACAGTTTCTATATTCTCAAAATCTTTTGGCAGACAATCATATTTATAAGGCTTTCCTGTTTCATCTTCCCCAACATACCCGACTTTCTTTTCCCATCAATCACCCTGCTTGACCCATTTACAAACCATTTTTCCCCTTCATCTAATTCTTCCTCCTCCAAATCCTGATTTTCGTCTGCAACTCAACCACTTCCATGCAATCGTGAACGAGTTCCTCTGAAGCTTCCCCAAACAAAAACTGCTCAGGGTTTTGCACGGTTGTTGTCCGCAATTCCAAATCCTGTGAGTGAATCAAAATGGCCTCATACTTTAGCAATCTAGCATCAGTGAGCCATTTATCTGCTTTCTGTTGTAGTATGCCCCACACATTGTGCAATGCAAATACTACCAAAGGTGCCCCGAAGGTTACTTTCTTAGCTTCCTCCACCAACAATGCTACAGCAACAATCACTTGCAAGCAGGTGGGCCAGCCTCTGCTGACCAGGTCCAAAAGCCTCGACAAGTAACCTACTGGTTTCCTGACCCCTGCCCAGTCCTGTGTCAGCACCCCATGCGTTGTGTGATTGCTCACGTCCACGAACAACTGGAATGGTCGCTTCACATCAGGGAGGCTCAGCACTGGTGCCGCTGTGAGTGCTTCCTTGACTCCCCTGAATTCGTCCTTGTCTTTTTCCGTCCATTTGACTCTGTCCGTGGTGAGTTTCTCGTATAGAAACTTCACCTTCTCGCTGTACCCTTCAATCCACTGCCGGCAATATCCCAACAATCCCAAAAGTTGTCTGACTTCCCTCTTTGTTTGTGGGGGTGGTAAGGCAATAATCCCTGCAACCCTCTCTGGATCCAATTTCTTTTTCCCCTTGGTTAACCAATGTCCCAAGTACCTGACGTCAGGCTCTGTGAATTGCAACTTCGACTTTGACACCTTCAACCCCTTTTCCCCTAAAAAGTTCAATGGTGCTCGCCCTCACAACCTCCTCCCTCAGACCTGCAACCAACAAATCATCTACGTATTGTAGCAATTTTGTCCCCTCCGTTGGTACAAAGTGACTCCGCACCTGCTCAAGTGCTTGCCCAAATAAGTTCGGGGAATCAATGAAGCCCTGAGGCATTGATGTCCATCTGAGCTGCTGCTTTCTGTTCGTCTCCGGGTCTTCCCACTGAAACACAAAATAATCTCTGCTGCCCTCTGCTAAAGGACAGGTCCAGAAAGCATCTTTCAAGTCAATCACGCTGTAACACGTGTCCGCAGGAGAAAGGTTATTCAGCAAGGTGTAAGGGTTTGAGACTGTGGGGAACAAAGTCTTAGTTCTCTGATTCACAGCCCTTAAATCTTGCACTAGCCTGTAGCTACCATCCGTCTTTTTCACAGCCAGAATTGGGGTGTTGTGCCGGGACATGCACGGCTCCAACGTTTCTTTCTTTATTAATTCATCAATCACCGGTTTCAATCCCTTCTTCCCTTCCATGGAGATGGGGTACTGTTTGACCTGAATGGGGTCCTCTGGTCTCTCAATTTTGACACGAATCGGCTCTATGTCCAACCTCCCGGCCTCCCCTTGGACATACCAAACCTTCGACGGTGAGTTTATACAGCCTCATCCTGAGCCAGGAATTTTCCACTGCCAAGCCGATTTCTAGGGCTATCATCAAGTCCCGCCCTAGTAAATTAAAGTCCGCGTCCCTTATCAATAATATATTTCCTGTACATATTTTGTTTTCTGTCTCTATCTCAACATATTTTATGATCGGAACCTTGAAAGGTTCCCCTTTTGCCCCGATTACCATCATGGAATCGTCGCTTAGAGAGCACCCTTGTGGTAGCTGCTGCATCGCGGTTTGTTCCGCCCCAGTGTCTACTAAAAACCACATCTCTTTCCTGTGGGGTCCTATTTTTCATTTCATCAAGGGCTCCCTTGGTGTTCCGGACCCCAAACTGAAAAGTCCCTGACACCCCTAATCTTCCTGAAACATTGCCTGGTCCTTGGCTTTGTTGGGACAATTCCTTCGGATGTGTCCCTTTTGCTTGCAGTAATAGCACTCAAAGTCCTTCTTTTGGTTGTTCGATCCTTTTCCTTGGGAAGGGTTTTGCTTCTTTGTCGGCGCCACTTTCGCCATGTCTCTGACCTGTTCCTGTTTCTGTGCTTCCCTTACTGCAGCTACCAATACCTTAGCTCGAATCTTCTGTTTTTCTTCATCTCTTCTCATGTAGACTTTCTGGGCTTCTCGGAGCAATTCCTGCAATCCCTTGTCCTGCCATCCGTCTATCTTTTCTAACTTTTTCCGTATGTCCTCCCAAGATTTTGCCACAAAGTGAGTTTTCAACAAAACCACCCCAATCTGAGAATCAGGATCCGTCCCTAAATACATTCTCAGGCTCTTTCGGAGCCTCTCCAACCACTCCGTGGGTGTCTCATCCTTTCCCTGGCATTCTCTGAGTACCTTACTCATGTTCTGCCCCTTGGGTACCACTTCTCTGATACCCTGAATTATCATGTTCCTTAGATTTTACATTTTCTGCCTCCCCTCCTCCATCTGGGTACTCCAGGATGGTTTCTGGTTTGGCCACCTCTGGTCCCCGCTTTCCCCATTGGAGTTTCTCTGTTCCCAATCTTTGATTGCGGCTTGTCTGATCATCTCCCTCTCCTCATTGTTGAACAGCGATCTCAGGATCGCGTTGAGATCCTCGTAGGTGTAGGTGCTGGTCCCTAGAAATTCATCTAGCCTTTCTGCCACCCCCAAAGGATCATCCATCAATTTTCCCATCTCTTTCTTGAACGCCCTCACATCTCCAGTATCAATTGGCGTGTGTACGAAGCCGACAACTCCCGGAGCCGTTGGCACCTCCCGTAAAGGAAAGATGCTGGGCTTCTCCTCCTCATCCTCACTGTCTCCCGTGGTTGCCCTCCTCGTTCGCCGCCTTGTTCGATGGGCCAGAGGAGAGCTGACTTTGGGGAAAATTACCTGTTTTTCTTTGGTTTTGGGAAGGGTCGGTGGCAGCAGCTGCTCACATGGGAGCGGAGGTGCCGCCGCTTGTTCACGTGGGAGGGGAGGCGCCACGGCCTGCTCTGGTGGGAGTGGCGGCGCCAAGACGTGGCCCAGCGGGATTGCCACCTCAAGAGGCCACGCGGGCACCGGTGGTGCCTGGACTGGTCCGGGCTGGGGCGGAGGAACAAGGTAGGGAGGTGGAAGATTGTTCAAGGGTTCCCATTCCTTTCCCCTGTTTGCCGCATGTCGGAGAGCTCGTACTGGGTATAAACTCGTACAAGTGTATCTCCACATTTCGGCATACTCAATTTCCTCAAAATCCTGCGGGCGGCGATCAAATACGCGGTCATACAGGGACTCGCATGTCCATGCCTCAAACGTGCCGAACACCGGCCAGACCACGTATTTTCCGATCTCCTTCCCTCCCCATTTTTCCATGCAATAAATGTATCATTTTCTCCGTGGGCCTGCCTGCTCTCCTGGGGCTGTTGTCCCAATGTTCTAGCATCCACCCCAACAGACTCTCCCTTGGGATTTCTGGCAGAACTTTCTCGGGACCCTGGGGAGATTTTTCCTGGGGCTTTTCCTGGAACCTGCTTTTTCCCAACACCATTTTTCCAAAAATCCCGCCTGCGAATTTTCTCACCTTGTCTCCTCTGGCTGGGATGCTCGTCGCGAGTCCCAAATTCTTGTCCAATGTCGATTTCTTGAGCTTGCGAAATGCCTCCAGTCTTACTCAGTCACACGGAGAACCGTTCCTTGGACTTTTCGTCTGATCGCCGGTTTTCTTACCTGTTTTCTCCAGATCAGAAGGCAGACGGGCTCCTAGAATTTTCCAGGACTGTCTTTTCTCCCCTTTCTGACCCAACCGTGACCGATTCCCCCTCGAACTCCCTACGAGTCCCGGGTCCCACGTGTGTTGAGAAAAAGCGTCTGCTTCCCCCTTGACCGACCATGTCCCTCACGGGATGGTGGAAATGCGATCATGGGGTCCACACTCGCTTCATGACAGAGTCACGTCTCACAGACACACTCAGTCACACCCCACTCAACCACGTGATACTCACGGTTCCTTTCCCGTGTGGATTCTTCATGCACGTCAATTTCCGAGTGGAAAAAGCACCTCGGGCTCGGAGATCCCCTGGATCTTGCCGATATTCTGAGAACTGGGCCCGTTTTTATCCCTCTTTGGCTGTGGCTCTGGTTTCGGTTCGGTGATTTTTGATTGGTCTCGCAAACTCCCGATCCTGTTCAGACCACTGAAATCAGCGGGGCGCCTTCTGACTGGGAATGGGTCCCGAACCCAAAATTAAAATTACGTCGGGTTGTCACCAGATTGTTATAAATGATCAATTGTGAGCCAAATTATCAAAAATTTTGGAAAGATTTAATAATCTATCTGCGCGACCGAATTTCGGTCTCCGAAACCACCACAGCCAAAGAGACAGCGTCGAGCCCGGGATTGGAGCTGGGTGAACCTGGACCCAACCCCTAGACTGTAAGAGTCTCCCCTATTCACGAATGCCGCTTCTTGCGGCGAGGTTTTATACAGTTTATTGTGCCCGAGGCGAAGGAGTCCCAATTTCTTTTGCAACTCTTCACATTCATTGCTGCTCTTTTCAATGTGCAGAGCTGGACAAAGGCTGGTTCCAGGTGTGCAGTCAGTGTTGATGGGCTCCGGGGAAGCCATGTATTCAGATGTATTAGTTTGGCACCGCTGACTATCTTGATTGATGCAATCGGCAAGGCGATGATCGCTCTTAGGTGGTTCCCCACGATCGATAGTTTAACTTGTGTCCGGGAATTCATTGTAATCTGAATAGACAGCTGCTCTCGGGCCGAGGTGGTCAGAGACATAGGTTTGGATTTTTACAATCTTTTATACCGTACATTAATAGCATGAATTATCCCTACCATATATTACAGTAAGCTATGGAGAAAAGATTCTTTTTCCCTATAACGCATGAAACTATGGGAAGATGAAACTGTTCAAATTGATATCGAGCAAAGGCCTCCATGTTAAAGTAAGCAGATATTAAAGTAGCTGTGATCCCATGAGAAGTTTGAACAGAGAAGGAGAGAAGAGTAGTCCTGTGCCCCCAGGAGAAGAAAATCTCTGTTCCCAGGGATGAAGATGATTTTAGAGATGGATAATGAGCACTTTTGCCTTTGAACAATTTGTCTTTGAAACAATACCTCATAAGTTGACATGGCCCATAGACAAACTGTGGGAAAGCTTGTGGAAAATGGGAGGGGCTTCACAATAGCAGATTTCCCTGGGCGGCTGCTATTTGTGATGAAATTGAGAGCCACTAGGGAACTGGTTTTTTTTCCTCTTGTGGAGAAGTGTCCATAAACTTAATAGGAGGGACTTCTCTCCTTAAGTGAACTGAAGAAAGACTATTTTAGAGGTGGTAAACTTACTGGAAATTTTAGGTTTTGCTTCTTTACATTGTCAGTGGAAAAGAAAAGGTTGTGGGGGGAGAAGAATTGTTGTGAAGGGTTTGTTTTGATTCTTACTACTTTTTTTCTTTTAGTTACTCTTAATAATTTTTTTATGCCCTTTTAAAGTTTTGAGCCTGCTTTGCCTTTCTCCTAATCCTATCTCACAGCAGGAAGTGAGTGCACTGGTGATTGGCCAGCACTGAAACCCACCACACTCTTTGGTACATTGGTGGGGAAATTTTAAAATTGGGGCAAAATCTTAAATTGGCAAACCAAAACCACTACACGAAATTGGTGTTTCTGCCCAGTTTTAAACTGAAACTGACACACTAGCATAAACAGAAGAGACGATTTGGGATACAAGCATCATATAGCCAACCCAGGACAACGGGTCATATAATAAAGAAGGGTGGGCTCTCACCCCACAAGGGCAACTGATCATTTCCTTGTATTTAGTATGGCCTTTGGTTAGGGAAGAACACAAGAAAAGGCACTTGGGGGCAGAAGCCCTATACCAGCACCTACTTAGAGAAATTATAGCTAAAAATTTATATGCCACTGGGCAACAGGTGACTTGGCAATGTGAACTTTGCCTCCAGACTAATCCCAAAAATACCCCAAAACCAAAATTGGGCCAAATTGGAAAAGGCAATGGGCCTGGGCACCAGTGGCAGATTGATTTTACAGAACTCCCAAGAAAAGCGGGGTACAGATATTTACTGGTACTAACTGATACCTTTTCAGGTTGACCAGAAGCATTCCCTACCAGAATAGCCAAGGCTTGGGAGGTAACTAGAATACTAATAAAAGAAATAATACGGCGCTTTGGAGTTCAATCAACTGTCTTCTGACAGACGACAGTGATAATTGAGAGGGTCACAATACAAAGCAACACACTCTATTTTTAGAAGGCTTCAAACCTGGTTTTATTATAGCATGCATGCTTTTTATACATTCTTACAAAACTCGTAAGTTTACACTTTCCTTGTTGGGCAGGAAAGACAAAGTGCTTATTGGAATAGACAGTTACAGGTTTCTCTTATTTATCCTTCTTTCTTTCTTGGTTTCTATGTCAATGACCTTGGTAGAAAATTCTTTCAGGGGTAAACATGGATCCTCTTATCAAACTTCTCTCTGGCTCACAGAAGTCACTATAAAACCTATTCCACAGAGGACCACATTATACCTCAAAAATAGTGCAGCAAATCAGCTGCCATTTGGGTATCGATTAGCACCTTCCCCCATGTTGCCCTCAATCAAGTGGACAGGTAGAAAAGATGAACCACTTGATCAAACAGCAGATTGTGAAATTAGGACAAGAAACTAACTTGGCCTGGTCTCAGTCTTCCTCTTGCACTTTTGTGCATACGAACTAGGCCAAGGGTAAAAGAAGGACTGAGCCCTTTTGAAATCTTGTATGGGAGACCTTATGGAATACAAAAAAGGATGTCCACAGAATCTGGGGATGAAATTATGACCTCCTACATGGTGGCATTAGTCAAAGAACTCAGCAAAATTGAGAAACGTGATTGGGACTCAAAGTAAGGGTTTGGATGGGCCTGTGCATAATATCCAACCTGGAGATTATGTGTACGTAAAGTCTTTTGCAGAAAAACTCTGAAGCCAAAGCGGGAGGGACCATTCCAAGTACTCCTCACTTCTTTCACAGCAGTCAAGATGAAGGAATAAGCATCATGGATAAATCACACCAGAATCAAAAAGGCTCCACAGTCTTCCTGGAAGGTCAAGCAAGTTCATCCTGGAAAGTTACTCTTTTCACATTCTTAATTTTATTCAAATGATACGAGAATATGGGAGAAACAAAAAATGTAATTCCCACATGCACCTACAATGGCACTGCCACTGTTGATAAGTTGTGGGCAGACTTGTACAAGTCTATACATATGGGTATTACTGGGAACACAACAAACTGGTCAGGGAAAGTGTTATACAATACCACAAAATATGGGCCCATACGTTCGACAGAGATTGGCAACAAATGCCTAATTAACTGTACAGTTTCTGAAATCTCATGGAAAGCAGAGAACAAAGGGCAATGCAGTTCCTATACAATAACACAAATTTGTTTAAATAAAGGCAAGAATCTTGATAAAAACATAACAAAAAAAAAGAAAAGCCCCAACATAAGGAGGAGCTCCAAACTGTAATTATCAAAAAAGGGCCATATGCCATTAAAAATATGGGAATTCAAAAGCTATTGATTAACCCAGAATGGTCCCTGAAGCAAACAGAAATGGCAATGCGCATGAATGCTTTGAATATCCGGTCAGAATGTGCTCCATTCCCTAAGACTTCCTTCATGGAATGGACTAATCGGCTACAGAAACTTATGCCCCACACAACTCTAAGGAAGAGAGATCTTACAGGGGCACTGGGAACAGGACTGGGGGTTTTAAACTCAATAGATTCAGAAGTACTAATGAACAGATTAGCTGTGACAGGCAGCAATCTAGCTAAATTACAGAAACCTCTACAGTCTTTCTTACTAGCATTAGGCGCTAGTCAATGGAAACTATCTAAAGTGTTACCAGGATGGGAAAATACGGAGGAACAGGATCATGAATTAACAATACCGGCACTAACTACAGTTCAAGACAACGTTTCTTTAGCCCTTAGCTGTATACAGGCACAATTATGGATGCAATCAGTGGCTGCCTCAATTACACAAGAAGGAGGGGAGGGTACCTTCCCCACTGAGATTCAAAGGGTTGTTTGGGATAATGCTACTGAGTTAGAGAGTTTCAATCCTGGTGGACTTTAGTAAATTTCACTTATAAGCCTGTTACTAGCACAGTGACTGCTTTCGTGTTGACCATATATAATGCTTCAATACACATGATCCACCCCATCATTGCCTTAGGATTGAACCATGACAAAGCTGTTATATCCTTCTGAACATAGAACTTGGGCACGAAAGACTGAGGAGAAGTGGCAAACTGTAAATATAGAATCTTGTATTGCGAGGGAACAACTAGGATTCATTTGTGAAAGTAACATGATAGATGAACAAGATATCTGTCTGGATACTGAACAGAGTAGCTATCATTTTGAGGTTCATCCAGTTAACCAGACAACTATGCTTGTGTATATAGGCCAAGGCTGTATATGTCTAAGAACAGTCTGCCCCACCATAGTAGTATATAATACGACTATGAACAATAACCATTCTAATTTTTGTATCAGCAATTTTGTCAAACTAGATGGGTGTGATTTTTCTTATCAGACACCAGTTTTGTCATACCAGTATATAAAAATTAATTTTAGTATGGTTCAGGAGATATTACCCACACCCATCAGGATGAACCTTACTTTAGTAAAACAATTATTAAGACATGAAGACCTAGAGAAGATTCTCAATGAAGTGAAGGAGACTGGAAAGAAAACTTGAATCACAGTCCACCACGATGCTGAGGAAATAAGGAAAGTTTTAAAACGAATAAGGGATGGCACGACTCACCATTGGTGGGATGTGCTCTTTGGATGGTCCACTACTGCCACTGAAATATGTTGTGTCATCCTATAATAGTGCTTTTGATTTTAGTTTGCATAAGTTTCATTTTATTCTTGTTTATGCTTATTTGGATTTTCAGGACAATGAAATATATAAATGTAATTATCACCATGCTTGAAGCACATGAAAATGCAATAAGAAGTAATCCAGTATTGCCTAGAAGGCAAAAGAATTTGCCTATGGTATAGAGAATTTGCCCATGGTATAGAAAAGGAGGGATTGATATAGGGAACCTATAACTAAACTTATGCAACTGCAATTTGCTGTGTAATCAAGTGTGTTAAGAACAGATAATCCTTTGCTATGCAACAACACAATTACAGCTATAGTTTAAGACTGATAAAGTAGGAACTAGTGCTCTAAAAACTGGTAAAAGCTGAATCTTTAGTTTGGACTGTGGCCAGAAGCCTTGAAGGAGGAACAGACACCAAGAGAGCCTGCATAAGGACCAGGTTCATCCAGAGGACATTGTGAAGATGACTACTTCATCCAGCCACCTCTGCCTGAGACCACCATAAGATAGCAGAAGATAGTGGGCAAGTGCAGAACGCTGAAAGGCTGATTAACATACGAAGCAAGAGTCAAGGGGGGGGGATAGGTCATGAATATGTATAGGCGATGTTGAAACTTACATAAATATGTATGATCTCAAGTATATAAACAGAGCATCTACTCTGTTCTGGTGCACACATTTTTGGTGGAACTAGTCCCCCATGTGCCCAGCACTGAGTAAACATACCTACTTCACAAACCCGCTGGTTCTGGAGTCTCAATTTCCAGGTGTCACTGTTCTCTGAGTTAGTTACATGAATAAAAGCATTTTAACATCAGATAGTCTTTATTTTAATATTATGTTATGGTTTAAGATATATATTTATCTCACTATTATTTATATGTTATACTGTGCATATAGAAGTTCATAGTTTATACTATACCAATAAGCAGTTAAAAGGGATTACAAATTGTACTATATTAGAATCTTTGTGATCAATAATAACTTGCAAAAGCTAATACATAAATGAAAAATCCAATAACTATATTTGTTATTTATAATAGGCATGTTATAAACACATTATGTTGTTGGCTTTTCACAAATATTAAGATGAATGCTATATGTATAATGGTAAAATAACTTTGCTTTTATTTCTACTATTAACAAAAACTTAGACATAATAGTAGTGGTAGCTGATATAATTATGAGTGAACTGTCTGTTTGGTCAGGATAACATCCAGTGAACATGTAATGAGGACCCTGCTATTGATATGCCAACTATCAGCATCTGCTGCATGAAGAAAGTATAGACCAAGGCCCAAACTGGAAGTGATAAAGAGAACATACCAAAACCACAGCCAAGAAACATGCATGTTCTAAAAAGGTGGACCCAAGGAGGTGCCATGTAAAATAGTTCCTAGAATATGTAAAATAGTTTATGAAAAAATATGGATATGTATAAGGGTCTATGAATATGCAATGTGCTGATGTAATGGAAAAGGTATTTAAGGGATATTCCTAAAGGTTATGGTATGCTCTTGGCTGAGTGCCAAGATGCACAGGGCCATAATCTTTGCTTTACTGTCTTTGTCTCTTATTGTCCTTTATTAAACTTTTTTAATTTTCACAGGAGAGTGGAAGTGATTTTCACAAAATAATTCAAACCCTGTCCTATGGGACCATATGCATCAAGAAGCACTTAACATATATATCTTGTCAAAATAATTACTATGTCAACTATAGATATAGCAATCAACAACATTTATAAAAATTATTATTTACATTAAATCCTTATCAGCTTTATATCATAGATATTCAGCACTGCATAACACTGGGTCCTTAATTACACATAATTGTTAAGACTGGTATTTGTCAAAATATTTATGTCCCATCAAACCTGTGGCCCCAGGGTGCCATAGGGCCACATCAGGGCCTCAGTGAGGGAGGGGTCCAGGTTCGTCTAGGTGGAGTGGCAACACAGAGCTCTGAGCAGCTCCCAACATTTTCGGAAGTCCTGAGAGGGGCCTAAGGCAGCCATCAGCCGAAGGGAGGTAGGGAAACGGCACAGGACAGCTCCAGCCGTGCCCCCACGGAGTTCCTCCTACTGCAGCAGACACAGCCCCCATCGTGTGGGCACAGCTCGAGCCCTCCTTGCACAGCCTCAGAAAAGGCAGCAAGGGTGGAGAGGTTTCCGGGGGGTTCGAGGGGGCCCAAAACAATCGCGTCCCTTCCCCACACCCGCAGCACCCTGTCCTGGGTGCCAGCAGCTGTTTGATGCAGGGTGGAGAAGGGGAAGGGCAGAGGCTCCTCCAGGCGATCTTATTGATGCATGAAAGGCAAGGACAAAATACCTTTCAAACAGTTTGGTTAAAAGGGGATATTTATTTCAACGCTGGGGGGACATGTGGGATTGCTCCCAAAGGAGTGGGCACCTCTCCACAGCTTTTAGCCCTCTATTCACAAAAGTCATGCATATTCTAAGACGTCTATACATATTTATTACCTGTCACTGCCCATTCCCTGCTCGGTATTATGACGACTTTGCATGTTCATTGCAGCTGCGTAGTCCTTTTTCTTTATTGAGTCAGGGGTCATAAAATGGGTCTGTGGGCTTAAAAGATGAAGGAGGAGGAAGACTTCCTCTCCCCTAAACTTTTCACCTTCACCTTGTTGCTAGGGCTACCTGACCTGCTGGTGTCTTCATTCTGGTCTTGATTAGCTTCGGTGTCAAAATTCATAACATATGGGTCTCTCCGGGCTAGCTCTGAGTGTTATCCAATGTATATAAATTTCACTTGAATGTTACCAGATGTGTATTGGCCCCCCTTTGTCTGGCTCTGCATGTTACCAAATGTAAACAATCAATCTTGGTCAATTTCTAATCCTTCTACTAAACTATCTACCTCTATTGGTTACATTCCTAGCTCCTAGCTTCTAAGCTTTCTAAAAAAAGTCCCATAACTTGTTTCCCAATATCTAATTCTCTAGGCTTTATCAGAATCTATGGTTTATTCCCCTGCTTTCTATAAGGTTAGTAAATTTTTTGCTAATACCCAGATTCCTCATCTTCATACCAAGTTAAGGTATCTCTTAAGGCCGTACTATATGCTTTTGATAATGAAGTTAGAATTGCTACTTGTCCTAATATTTTCCATTTCCAAACAAACATTATAATAGACATAATCAAACTTATACTAACCAAAAATAATAAAACAATAATTGGATGAATTGTTGGGGATCAACACATTCTTGAATAATATTATAATCGAAGTTATAACCCTTAACTGCACACCCCTCTATCTTCAGTCTTAATTCAGGACAGGTCAATAAGCATTGGTCACAACATCCAGAATCAATCTGAATTAGCTCCATAGGTTTTTGGTGGTACCAATGGAATTCAGTCTGAACGAACGCATATTTGCGGCCCCAAACATTTCTCCCTTCCCAGACAGTTGCATTTATAACCTTCATCATCTGAGACAGCATTTTACAGAAGTAAGCATCATAAGCCTTTCCTTGCCAAAAATATCTCCCAATCACATTATATACACATGGTGTTGCATTAACTTTGGTTACGGCCATGGCTATAGTCATGAGAGATACAACTTTCCAGGCTAGCATTTCTACCCAAAATCTATTCATCTTTCCTGAGTAAGTTTCAATTTCAGTTCATTATCACCCAGTGTTGCTTTCCAAAGAGCTTCTGAAGCCTTTTTCACTCGTCTATGATGAATCCAAGCATTCTGTTCCTTAATCTTGACTGCAGTATTGGTGGTGAGAAGCACCTGGAATGGTCCTTCCCACTGAGGTTCCAAGGTCTTTTCTGTAAAAGACTTAACATACACCTAATCTCCAGGTTGTGTGTCATGTACTGGGCTGTCTAATTCTCTGCTTCAAGCTCCAGCCACATGCTTTTCAATTTCTCTGAGTTGTTTATTCAGGACCACCATGTACCTGTGTAGGGTTTCTTCCCCCACTTGGGCTGGTATTCCCTCTTGTACCCCATATGGCCTTCTATAGAGGATCTCAAAAGGACTCAATTTCTCTTTTGTCCTCAGTTTAGTCTGAATCCACAACAATGCTAATGGAAGAGCCTGGGTCCAAGGTAATTTGGCTTCTTGTCCTAATCTCACAATTTGCTGTTTAATCAAATGATTCATTTTCTTTACTTGTCCACTTGACTGGGGGTGATAAGGGGTGTGAAGTTCCCAATCTATGCCCAACAGGCGTCTAATGTGCTGTACAACCCTTGAAATAAAATGTGGTCCTCTGTCTGAGGAGATTGTGGCTGGAACTCCAAAGCATGGTATTATTTCTTGTAACGGTACTTTGGTGACCTCCCATGCTTTGGCTGTTCTGGTAGGAAAGGCTTCTGGCCACCCCAAGAAGGTATCTGTTAACACTAATAAATATGGATACTCCCCTTTTCTTGGAAGTTCCAAAAAATCAATTTGCCACTGTTGGCCAGGCCCATAGCCTCTTCCAATTTTTCCAAGTTTTAGTTTGGGGGTATTTTTGGGATTGGTTTGGAGGCAAAGGCTATATTCTCGGGTCACTTGGATAACTGTGTCTTGTAAATTTCTGGCAAAAATCCTGTCTTTTAAATAATTATACAGGGCATCTACCCCTCAGTGGGTTTTCTGATGTTCCTCTTTTACTAATGACCATAACATATAAGAGGGAACCACGCGCTTTCCTTTCCCTTTTTGGGCAATGGCCTATCCTTATTTGTTATAACTTCCATTTTCTGGTTTTATGAGCTTCTTATCTTTTTTGTTATAATTTGGCTTACCTTCTAGGGAAATCTGTCTGTCTGTAATTAAAGGTGATTCGATGGATACCTCACCTTTGGATGCTTCTTTTACCCCTCTGTCTGCCAGTTCATGTCCTTCTTCCAATTCAGAGCTCACTTTCTGGTGTGCCCTGATATGCATGATAGCTACCTTTGCACGTAGTTGGACTGCATCTAACAATCTTATTATTTCCTGTGCATGTTTAATGCTCTTTCCTTGTGAATTTAACAATCCTCTTTCTTTCCAAATACCTCCGTGTGCATGCACAACTGTAGAGAGCTTTTTGGATAATTGGTTAGCTGAGAAAGGACATTTCGATGTGATACCGATGGATAAGGATAGGGGAAACAAGCTGGGAATTATGTAACCGGTGTCCAATCACTGACAAAGGTCATAGTGACCTTCGCTGAAACGGGAAGATGGGGGAGAAAATTGCTTGCCAGAAAATGTAGATATCCTAGGTAGAGAAGCTAGAAGAATGCAAACATAGAAACAAAATAATCATTAGAAGATAGAAGTAGGTGTGGTTGATCTAAGTGTGCTTTAACCAATAATGAGCTCAGCTTTTGCAATATGTATAAGCTTCATTAACACCAATATAAATATGTGTGAGCTTTCAATAAACTTGGGGATTTGTCATCCACACATATTGTGTGCTGCAATTCCTCCGCCGTATCTCGACACACAACCCCAAATGCATATCTTGAATCTGTATAGATGTTACTTTCTTTTCCCTTTGCCAATTTTAAGGCATGGGTTAAAGCAATTATTTCAGCCTTTTGTGCAGAGGTGTTTGTTGACAACAGTCCAGACTCTATCACCTCTCTGCAAGTGGTGACTGCCTACCTAGCATGCCTCTTCCCACTGATGACATAACTGCTCCCATCAGTGAACCAGTAATCAGTGTCCTCAAGAGAAGTGTCTTTCAGATCCAGGAGACTGCAGTAGGTGGCCTCAATGGTCTCCAGACAATCATGAATCACTGGTTCTCCTGTCTTCCCACTGAGAAAGGAAGCTGGATTCACAAGGTTAGTGACGTTAATTTCAACATCATCTTGCTCTACCATTATAGTTTGGTACTTCAGGAATCTCTGTGGGGAGACCCAATGTCCCCCTTTTACTTAAAGCACTGCAGATACTCTATGGGACACTATCACAGTCATCTTCTGGCCCAGGATGAATTTGCATGCTTCCTGGATGTTCAGCACTACTGCAGCAACAACTCTAAGACACTTTGGCCACCCTTTTGCTGCTGCATCTAGTTGTTTAGAAAAGTAAGCAACTACCCTCCGATATGGGCCCAGGTCCTGTGCCAGTATTCCTAGGGTGATCCCCTGCTTCTTGTGAGAAAACAGGAGAAATTGTTTACTCACATCTGGAAGTCCCAAGGCTGGGGCTGACATAAGGGCTTTCTTTAATTGGTTGAAGGCACAGGTAGCTTCTTCTGTCCATTGAAGATCTCTATTTTCTTCTGTGATTAGGGCATACAAGGGTTTAACCAACAGTCCATAATTGTAAATCCACAATCTGCAGCACCCTGTCATCCCCAAAAAGGTTCTCAGTTCTTTTACTGATTAGGGTTTCGGAGTCTGGCATATTGTCTCTTTACGACCTTGCCCTAAAGTCCTTTGTCCAGCACTGATCTCATAGCCCAGATAGATAACTGTTTGTTTCACCATCTGAGCCTTCTTTTGAGATACTTGATACACTTGTAAACCTAAAAAGTTCAGGAGGCTTACCGTCCAGTTTATACACGCCTCTTGGGTTTGAGTAGCTATCAAGAGGTCGTCCACATACTGCAACAGCTTCCCTTCTTCTGATGAAGCTTCCCAGGATTCTAGGTCCCTTGCAAGTGGTTCTCTGAATATCATGGGACTATTTTTGAAACCTTGGGGCAAAACCGTCCATGTGAGCTGAGTCTTACAACCTGTCTTTGGGTTTTCCCATTCAAATGCTAAGATTTTCTGGCTATCTCTGTGGAGAGTGAGGCAAAAGAAAGCATCCTTCAAATCTAAAACAGTGAACCAGGTTAGTTCAGGTGTCAAACATGTTAATAGTATATAAGGGTTTGCAACCACTGAGTATAAATCCTCAGTTATTTTGTTAACAGCTCGCAAATCCTGTACTAATCTATATGATCCATCAGGCTTTTTAACTGGTAAAATGGAAGTGTTAAAATCATATTGACATTCTTTTAATAACCCTATCTGCAAAAATGTTTCAATTATCGGTCTGATCCCTCTCCTATCTTCCTTTTTTAGGTAATACTGTTTGACCCTAGCTGGTTGCTTTCCTTCCTTAAGCTTAACCTGCACAGATGATGCATTCTTTGCTCTTCCCAGTGTATTAGAGGCCCATACACCAGGAAATACCTGATCCATTATTTCCTTGTAAATCTTTTCTTCATCTTTAGTTTTAATCTCATTAATTGCCTCATTAATTGTTAATATTAGGCCTAATATTTCCACATACTATTGATCTTTCACTTCCAAAAGAATATCCCTGTTCTTAAATATGGTCTTTGCTTGTAGCTGTTCCAATAAATCTCTGCCCAAAAGTGCTTTTGGGGCATTGGGCATATATAAAAATTTATGGATCCTCCATTGTTTCCCAAGTTTGTATTTTAATGGTTTGCAAAAGTACATTTTCTCAGTTTGGCCAGTTGCCCCTCTTACCATAACATAATCATCTGTTATAGGCATTAGATCCCCTATTCAACACTGAATATGTTGCTGCCGTGTCTACTAAAAATTCCATTTATCTTCCTTTATTCCCTAGCTTAATTATAACCAGAGGGTCCACTAGGGTGAGACCCTCCAGTCCTCCTCAGTCTTCTTTGATGTGAGCGACCACCTCCTCCCTTTTGGGGTTCCCTCTTCTTTGTTCATCGCCTTCTCTTCGCTCAGGACATTGTTTTTTCCAGTGACCAAATTTCCTGCACAGAGCACATTGGTCTTTCCCGAGCTGAGGTGGACTTTGTTTAGGTGGCCCCTGCCCACGTCTCCCTTTTCCTTCTTCTCTTGCTACTGTTACTAATTTTCTCATCCCTTGTTTATATTTTTCTTCTCGATTGCTACAAACTCTCCATGCTTCATCTAGTAAGTTTTCTAAGTTCTGTCCCATTGGCCCCTTAATCTTCTGGAGTTTACACCTAATGTCCCCCATGGATTGTCCTAAAAATAAATTCACCAATTGTTGTATCCCTTCTTCAGATGCAGGATGTAGGGACGTATGATGTCGCATTGCGTCTTGCAATTTATCTAAAAATTCAGAAGGACTTTCTGAAGGGCCTTGCTTAACTGCATAAAGGGCTGACCAATTTATGGTTTTAGGTATCACCCTCTCTGTAGCAGACCCCATTGAATTGTCTGATACCCTGTGGGGGGGCTGTGACTTAACAGTAGGAATTGCTGAGTCATGATGAGATAGCAAAATAATCTCCTGTCTTCCACCGCTCGGACCCTAGCTTATCTCTGTAACCCCATAGGTCACTTTCCCCTAACCCTTACTATTGGACAAGTTTGGATCCCTCTGTACCCTATAAAAAGGGGCTGTTTTAGCCCATTTGGCAGAAGAAGAGCTGTCTCTGGAACTCTTCACAGACCCCTCAATAAACCATCGCTGTGGAATGCCAGGACCCTTCTTCTCCTCTCTCTCGTCTGCTTCTCCTCCTAGCCCTCCGGCACCCTAGCAAGCAAGCAAAGAGCTGAAATCATAAGAGAGCTGATAATCACTAAAGAGCTGAAATCCACTAAGCTTGCTTAGGGTAGCCAGTGGCTACGAGCTGACTGGATATTCGGGCACTGTCTCCAAGAGGGACTGAGTTATCCGGATAGGACTGCCTTGCTCAGGGGCTAAGCCTGATCTGCGGGCTGGGGCTTGGGGGGAGACCCCTCCACCTCTCCATTCCTTTTAATATAAATTCTTGATAATTCTCTAATATGTCTTTATGAAGTTGACTGTTTGGATCCCAATTCGGATCCTGGAGAAGGAAAAATTCTTTAACATCCTGATTTGTTTCCTTAAGAAAATCTTCTGCTAAATCCCCTGCTGTCTTCAAAACTAATTGCTTTTCTGTTTCAGTTAAGGCTTCCAGCATTAGCTGGATGTCTGCCCAGTCTGGATTGTGTTGTTTAATCATAAACTTGAATTTCTTGGCGATGCCTATTGGATCACCTCGATAGTTCTTGGCAACTTTCTTGCATGCCTCTAGATCAAGTGTAGACAAGGGTACTTTAACTAACATCCTCGTTCCCTCTGGTCCCACTGCCTCATGTAAGGGTGCTTGTATTATCTCTTTTGTTCGGCTTCTAATTCGGGTTGCTACGGGACTACTTTGGGGAGGTGAGCAACCAGGGGAAGACGACTCATCATCACTATCACTACTACATGGGTATGGTGATTTGGCAGGTGAGGGAGTAGGCTGCTCAGTCTCTTTCTTTTCTAAGGGTGCTGAAGTAGGGGTTAAGTGTGGCAATTCCCTTAAACCCATTTCTTCTATTTGTCTGCCCTGCCTTTTAGGGGGTGGCCTGAGCAAGTCTCTTAACTCCTGTTCTTGTTTTTCTGCATGATAAAGTTTAATCAGGCTGTGTGCACCTTTGGTTTATAGAGCAGGCATCACAGCAATTCTTGGGTTTCCCTCTATTTGCCTTGTTTTTTTCTAGAGCTAGTACGAAGGGGTCAGAGGGAGGTTTAATCCCACAACTTCTCTGCCATTCAGGATGGTTTTGGAGACAGAAAAACAGATCAGCATATGTCACCCCCTCCCATTTTTCTTCCCTTCTTAAAAATAACATCAACTGCAATAAGGTTTCATAGTCCAAAGAACCAGTGGGTGGCCACCGGATGCATTCTCCCAATTTATAAAGCAGCCACCACTGTGCACAAAATTTCACAAGATTTCTTTTATTCTCAATACCCTTGTACCCCACTAGTTCTCTCCAGTGTGCCAAAGTGCAGCCCAAAGAGCTAGCTTTAGAAATCTCCTTGCTCTGGCCAGTACCCATTGTCCTCTCTTTTTTCCCAATGCTCCTTTATTTTATCCCAACTCTTTGCCTTGATGTGGCAGTCTCAGTGTACGAAAATATCCTGGGCACACTCAATTCTGATTATCTCTGCCCTCTCCTCTAAGTTATTCAAAACCCCATTTTCCAATAGCTCAAATAACTGGCTGCTTCCTTCTCCTATTTAACTGATCTTTAACTTTATGAGTAGCCTTTTGTTCTCTCCCTGTACACAACACTACTCTTGCTACAGGCAGAAATTCCATAAACACAGCCCTGTATCTCAAATATCAAAGCTAAATCACAAGGGGGAATTGTCTAATTAGTTTTACCAGTCTTTTTCAAAAATATCCAAATTCTCTGGCTCCAAACCTTTTCCACAGACTAAACTCACTATCTCACACTGATTGTGTGCTACTTCCCAATTATAGTATCTCGCGAGCTCTGGGGTACACCCAGGGCACCTGGGTCTCCTTCTATAGGATATATAATACCATCTCCTTTTCATCCTCTACAGCAGAGAAGGACCCAACTTGGATGCCACCCTGGTTCCCAGCAAAAGGTTGTCAGCCCACACACAAAGCAAGGAGTCACCCCTATTAGTCCTCACCGCTGTGGATTTCTGAGGTTGTTCTCAACGGGGGTAGTTCCCAGTCAAAAGCCAAATAATTACTTATTCAATTCAAATACAATCCTCCTAAAAACACCCTCTTGTTTGACAATAGCCCAATCTCCCCCTATAGCAAAAAATTCATCTGGTTAAAGCCCAAACCATCTAGAGAATGCACAACAAATCCCTCCACCGGCAATTTAAACACCAGGATTCGCTTAAGTTCACCCCCAGAACTTGCTAGCAGTGCCCCTCCACGGCACAGCAGAATCCCTTCTCCAGTAATTTAAACAGTCCTCTCTGCTTGCAAGCAGCACCTTTTGGCCCACATTGCGCATAGAACGTCTTCTATGTCTTACCAATTAGTCTTGTAACCCTGGTGTGATTTTAAAATTATAAACATACCCTTTTGTCTGTTGTCAGCAGTCTTGTCTATCTCCTGCACAGAAGCAGGTGGGAGTGGTGGTCTCTGTCCAAGAGGGACTCGGATTGGCGCGACAGGAGCTGTCACACTCCTGTCTGTTCCTGCAGGCAGATAGAGTACGTCCTGCTGTGGTCGCCAGAATGATGCATGAAAAGGCAAGGACAAAATACCTTTTGACCGATTTGGTTAAAAGGGGATGTTTATTTCAGTGCTGGGCGGACATGCCCCGGAGGATGAAGGAGGAGGAAGTCTTCCTCTTCCCTAAACTTTTTACCTTCACCTTGTTGCTAGGACTACCTGACCTGCTGGTCTCTTCATTCTGGTCTTGATTAGCTTCGGTGTCAAAATTCATAACATATGAGTCTGTTATCCAATGTATATCAATTTCACTTGAATGTTACCAGATGTGTATTGGTCCTGCTTTTGTCACCGTTGAGTCAGAGATGACATGTAGTCAGATCAGAAGGCTAATTCCATTTTATTACGAACCCATTCATTTTTATACTCTAGTTTGCTACATGTGGATCTGATTGGTCCTTTAATCAAAACAGCATCACCATTGGCTAATTAAGAAATCACCCTTTTGTAAACAACCTTACTGTAAACATCATGTAGCACACGTTAATATGATCACAGCTGCAGCAATTAAGGATTGTTTGGATTCTTTCTCTGAGCTTTCCCACACTTCCACAGAATGATGCCTGGAAAAGTTATCTGTTTCTCTCTGTGACCAGAGAGCTACCACCACACTGCTTTGGCTGGCTCTGAGTGTTACCAAATGTAAACAATCAGTCTTGGTCAATTTCTAATCCTTCTACTAAACTATCTACCTTTATTGGTTACATTCCTAACTCTTAGCTTCTAAGCTTTCTAAAAAAAGTCCTGTAACTTGTTTCCCAACATCAAATTCTCTAGGCTTTAACAAAATGCTATGGTTCATTATCACTGGCTTTTCAGGCAACGTAGAATACAGAGTTAATGAATCCATTCATCTGTTCACTTCAGGAGCGAGTGGAGGGACAGATGACTGGGGGGGGAGTGGGGGTACAAACATCTCGGTTTGTCCTTCAATTTGTCTCTTCCATGAATGCATTTCAGCAGAAGTAACATATTTTAACTTAGCATTCAGTTTGATTAATTGCTGTGCCAAAGAAAGCCTCATAGGCTTAACATGGTCCTTCAGAAACACACCAAAGAGCACCACCAGCCTTTGTCCCACAATAACAGACCCTGGAGAAATCCCCGCAAAAGCAACTCCAGCAGACTCCTCAGGGTAAAACACATTCTCAAGCTGAATCCCATCTTTCTGCTGTTCCCCATCAACTCCCATTTCTTGTTCTGTCTTCTATATTCTGACACACTGGGCCCTGTCATCTGGCTGCGCCTCGCCCCACAGCCCAATTGTTGTAGCTGAGACAGAGACAATGCAAAACAACACACTCCATTTTCAGAAGGCTTCAAACCTGGTTTTATTATAGCATGCATGCTTTTTATACATTCTTACAAAACTCGTAAGTTTACTCATTGGTCAGGAAAGACAAAGTGCTTATTGGAATAGACAGTTGCAGGTTTCTCTTATTTATCCTTCTCTCTTCCTTGGTTTCTATGTCAATGACTTTGGTAGAAAATTCTTTCAGGGATAAACATGGATCCTCTTATCAAACTTCTCTCTGGCTCACAGAAATCACTGTAAAACCTCTTCCACAATGGCTTTACAACAGTTTGTTGCTTTTGCCCATGTGTCAGTTCCTTCTATGGTGATCCTTCTGTGGTCAGTCTTCTGGTGGTCTTTTGATGAAGACTTTTGAGAGGAAAGATGTGTACTAATGTCTTTACAAACAATTTGATGGGTGTTTACATATCTGAAAAGGGTCTTAATGTCTCTATTAACTTCAAGCAGTAGGTTTGTTGCAGAGCCCAGACAGGTTGGCTCCCGAAACAGACAAGGGTCTGCACAAGCCTGAACTTCTGAACTTTGGGGTAAAATAGTAGGTTCAAGTATGGACATGTGGTAGGCAGTTAAGGAAGGCTGTACCTTCCTAGTACTTCAGCCAATGGGGAAAGGAAGAGGGCAACATGAGACCAGGAGTTTAGGATAAATGGAGGCTGCATCCTGCAAAACCTCGAGAGAGAAAACCCCTGCGGGCATGTACCCCAGTTAACTCTCTCCTTTTATTTGAATAAAGTTGCAGGGCGCTTCTGTGTCCTTTATGGACACTGTCTTTTCATAGTGTGATTTTGCATGCAAAATGGGGCTCTTGTCCGTGATACTTCCACTGTCTGGGACTGGCAAAGGGCAAGAGGAGCTGGAGGAGGCACACCTCACCCAGATTTTAGATGACCAGCTCCCTTTGACGCTGGCTGGCACTGGGCAATTGATGGGGTACCTGAGGGTGTCCAGGAGACAGGCGAGAGGCAGACCGGGGGGTCTGTGAAGAGTCCATAGGAAAGTACCACCGGACATGGCTGCCTAGAGGGGGCACTAAGGGAAAGTCAGGAAGGGTCTTGGCAAATCTCACTGGTGAGTACAGCTTTGGGGAGTAAAACATGGCAGGACACCCAGGGTGGGCAACAAAGGAAAATTGAAAAAGGGTCTTGACTATAGGGATGATCATCCCAAAATACCTTCGAAGGGTCCTTTAGAAAAATTTTGAGATTGTTTGCACATTCCTATAGTGAAACAAGGGATTTAAAGGTTAATAGGGAATTTAGGATAGTTTAGGCAATATATATGTGAACATATGGTATTCATTATTCTACTCGTATGGGACTGCAATAGGCGACCCTCTGAAGGATACCTGTTACCTATTAAAATTCTGCTGAGCTCGCAAATAAGAGAGGCCCCTGGTAAAAACTGATGAATTTGCCAGAAAATTCGAAGCAAAGAGAGATTGCGCATGCGAAAGCACTTGAGTTCAAGAGTTCAACTATGAAGACTTTGAGTCTTCATCTTTTCAGGCCCCCAGACTCATTTAAAGACCACCAACTCAATAAAAAGGATAAACTGTGCATTCGCAGCTAATTTCCATACCGTGCAGAGAATGGGCGGGGATAGATACTGAATATGTATAGGTGTTATAGAATATGCATGATTTTTGTGAATAAATAGAGGATTTGTGAATGTTGGGGTACACAGGATTTGGGAAGATGCTCTCCCCCTGCATCCAGCGCTGAATAAAATACATACTTACTTAACAACCTTTGGTTGTGGAGTCATTACCGCACTACAATAGCAGTAGTTAAAGGACATGGGGCCCCAGAGCAGGCATTATGGGGAATGTGGACGCTCAAAGGTGGCAATAAAAGGCACCGAGAAAGGGTCTCAGCAACCTACACCCAGAGGATGCAATATGGTGTTGGTTTGGGAAATGATTGGTCGAAGGCGAGTGCGGAAAAAAATGGTTACGGCAAATAGCAGCAGGAGGTTATGTGATAAGGAAAGACTGGGAAGTTCTCTACCTTATCTTCAAAATTTGCAGTCTAATGCAGGGCTGGCTGCAAGTCTTTTGTATTCCCGGCTTCTAGGAGAGGGAAAACAGGGAGGTATTGGTCCTACACCCCCACTCCTCCCTGGGTCATTGTGGAACCAGGGTGGAGGATTTGGGTTTTGTAAGAAGGTTCCTCTATAGTGAGGAGTGCCAAGGTTGAGAGGGAGAGTGTGGGACAGGTAGCACAAGCTGGGGACCTGTGGGGGAGATGCGGGACTGAGCTGAGGCTGTGGGACAGCCGAGGCTCAGCTCCGGTAGGTGCCCAACACCGCCACCCCCGCGGGCAGGGGCTGCAGTGGCCTGTCGGCCCCATGAGGCTACAGGATGCCCCAGCCGCCTGCCTGTCCCTGTAGCACTGTCGGCTGTGCCTGCCCACCCGCCAAGCTGTGCCAGCACCTGGTGCTTTACAGGGCTTGTGGTGCTGGGAGAGTGGCCCAGGGGCCCAGACAGGTGTGCTCGGGGGTGTCTGGACACTGCGACTGGACGGGGAGCAGCTTTGAAGTGCAATGTAAGGTACAGCAACTGGCTTTCATATACGGTATAAGAGACAATGTGTCACCAAAGCATGGCCTGATACACAAAGGGATTTTGTTTGGGTCACTGGAGAAACGAGCAATTTTGAGCTTTGGGAGAATGAGTACCCACAGGCAGTAGTGGGGGGGGCTAGAAAGATATGAAAGAAGGGGTGAGGAAAAGGTAAAGGTACAGGCAAGAATAATGGCAGATTTTACAACTCTCAAAGGGAAAAAGTGCAGGGAGCCCCAAGACCACAGGGAAGGGGACGGCCAACAGGACAGCAATTGAGAAGGAATGAAACATTAAAAATTAGTTGTTCAAGGTTTCGGGATCTGCTATCATAATTTTAATTTTATGCTAAAGGGGGAACAGTTGTTCAAATATTCTTTTCATAAGTGGGAAAGTGTGGTTGAGACAGCCTGGATGCTGAGAGAGAGAAACAGATAGTTTCCCAGGCATCATTCTGGGAAAAGCTGTGAGAAGTTCAAAGAAAAGAATTTAAAAAATTCTTATCTTAAGTGTGAAAAGTGCATATTATATGGCTCTATGCAGCTATTTACTATATGTATTATGTTGTATTGATTAGTAGTGCCGTATTAACATTTTAATAGTATGGTAAATGTAGTTTTGTAGTTAAAATGTAGCTTTTGTAGTTAAAATAGAAACTACGTATGTGGGATATTTTTTTAAAGAGAGGAATGAGGTACTCGCATCGAGATAGCAGCCACAGGACACCTAAATCTTTCAGAGAAAAAGAATTTATTGCTCCCTTATCAGAAGAAACTAACTTCTTCCTGCCTTGCTCAGCCCTGAAGTCGGCATCAGGATTCAGAGGAAGAAGTTGACATTGACCAGATAGAATCCTTTGTTTGAATGGAAGTTATGCATCATGTCTGAGATGTATGAATATGCAACAGTCTATTGCTTTTAAGGGTTAATCCTCTGTTAACGTTTGTCCTTTTTCAGGCTTATTTTGCCCAGAAAGAGGTACCCGGACTGTCCGTAACTCTTTGTTTTTATTGTCTCATATTGTCCTAAATCCTACTTGTCCAAATTTTAATTACTCTAATTATATTACTATTTTTATAACCATTTTATTACTATTAAACTTTTAAAATTTTAAAAACAAGTGGTTGGCGTTTTTCACATTAAGGCTCTGCAGCTGGTGTTTTGAACAGTTGTTTCTCATTAGATGCTTACCAAAGGGTGGTTTCTTAATTAGCCATTGGTGATGGTGTTTTGATTAAATGACCAATCAGGTCCACCTGTATCGGAACCATGTATAAAAATAATGGATTTCCTAATAAAATTATTATTAGCCTCCTGAAGAGAGTTGGAGTTATGTTTCACTTATTTATTCATTCCTGACTCAGAACAGGAAAGATGTGTGTATTGAGTTTTGCCGGCACATAAAAGTAACACAGGGACGACCATGAGAGATTGCTGAATGTGTGAGTTGGGTTTGAAAAGCGTGAGTTTCTGATTATTCCTAGTTGCGATTGTGGTTTGCTGGGAGGAGATTTGATGGCTAGAGTTGGGAATGTAAGTTGGTGTTGTGGGAGTAATGGGGAGGCTAACACTGTTGTGAATGCTGGAGTGAATCCAGAGACATAGGCAGTCCCAGGGGAATATGGAAAACTGGATATGGAGCCTCTCTGCATTACTTTGAGGCAACCTGGACAACTGGTGTTTAAAAAGCAATACCATCTTTCAAGGGAAGGAAGGAAGCAAGGACGGAAGGAAGGGTTATAAATGGGCAATGTGATGCTTGGGTCTTGCAATTAAGGGATGAATACTGTGTGTATGTTATGAGAAGTTTTATTGATGCATGGTTATGTTATTTTAGTTTGTGGTTTGGACACCCTTTGTTCTCACCATAGTCCCCTTTCTCCCACTCTGTATTGTTCCCACCAGACAGCCTTGGTTGTCAGGGGCATGTGGAGGGAGGGTGTGTACGTATGCACCTTGATTGGGGCAGCTGGGAATGGGGAAAGCCTGTTGCTGGGGGGGTGTGGCATGACAACACCTCACCTCCTATCAAGTTGTAAGGAAGTCTCCACCAATGGATGGCAAAGAAGAGTTGACTGGCAGACTTTGGGAGGGGCCAGGGTTGGCTGATGCAACATCAGGGGTATAAAAGGAGGAGCAGCCATTTTGTGGACAAGCTTGTGGCAGTCAGTCACACCCCCAGCACTGCTCTTTTTCCTTATTCAGTCCTGTGTTGTATTTGTAAAGGTTTAGTAAACCTTTGAAATTTTAAAAGTGAGTGATCTTTTCTCACAGAAGGAAGGGGTTGCAGCCTGATGCTGAATTAAAGGCAAGTCTTTCAAACCGTGTATGTCCTCCTATAACACTCCTATCCTGCCAGTTATAGTGCGGGACCTGAAAATAGTAGGTGAAACTATTAAATTCAGGCACTCCATGGTCCCAGATCCTTGTACCATCTTGAGCCGGGTTCCCTTCTCACACTAGTGCTATTCAGTACTTGATTTAAGGGATGCTTTCTGGGGATGCCCTCTTACAGAGCATAGTAAACAGTATTTTGCCTTTCAGTGGGAACAAAAGGGAGAAGATGTTAATTTACTCCATCCCTAGGAATGAGGTTATTGCAATATGTGAAAGACTTGCTCCTATCGAGAAAATGGGAGGAGGTGGTAAGGGAAGCCACTGTGAAATTATTCAGTTTTCTGGCTGGAGGGGAGGCTTGGAGTGTCTGAAGGGAAGGTGCAGGTGGGGGAGAGAAGGGTTGAATGTTTAGGGCACATTTTGACTTAAGGCTAGGGGTGTGTTGGCCCAGAGGCGGTCCAGGGAATCTTGGAGGTGCTGTTGCCCAGGACTGAAAGGGAGCTGTAACAATTTTTAGGATTAATCATGTGAGAAATGACACTCACTTTAAAATTTTAGAAGGTTTATTAAACCTTACAAAATACAACAAAGGACTGAATAGGGAAAAATTACAGCACTGGGAGCATGGGACTAAACTGCCATGTGCTCAACCACAAAATGGCTGCTCCACCTTTTATACCCCCTGGTGTTGCATCAGGTAACCCTAACCCCTCCCAAAGTCTGCCAGTCAACTCTCCTTTGCCATCCATTGGTGGAGACTACTTTTTTGCAACTTGGTTGGAGGTGAGGTGTTGCCATGCCGTACCTCCTAGTAACAAGCCTGCCCTCCTCCCAAATGCCCCAACTAGCCAGGCTGTCTAGTGACAACAATACAAGGGAGAAGGGAAAGAGGGCTATGGAGAGAACATATCACAATAACATAACTATACATCACTAAAACTTCTCTTAACATACACCTAATATTCATCTCTTAATTGTGAGATCCAACCATCGCATTACCCATTTATAACAATAGGGTATTACAAGACCTGGATTCAGGACTTTTTATTCTGTGGCTTTTAAACCCAGAATAGTCCCAATGTTGTTGAATAGACACCAGTAGGAAAGCATAACTTGAGAAAATTAGGGGAAAGGTTGAATAATGCCCCATCTTTAGCTCTCCCAGGCCCAGAAAAGGAATTGGAAGTGTATGTGGACTGGTTGCCAAGACTAATTTCTCCTGTGTGAATCATTCATGAATGTGGAAATACTCTTTGGAAATACTGCTTTTCTGGTGATCCCATGCCCAGGCTTGGAATGGTGGGAGAAATTGCTGAGCAGAAAGAATGCATGGGTTATTTCTACTAACTTTGAGTTGTGCTGAAGGTACCCAGAATTGTAGTGAGCAGCACGGTCTTCTGATATGGGGCTGTGCCGGGGGGGAATTCTGGGGCTGGGATGTTTGTAAGGCTAGGGGATGGCCCCATTGTTTGCTCTGGCAATAGCTGAGGCTCTGTTGTCTGCAGAATTGTGTAGCCATGGCTTTGATGATAACTGATGGCAGGATTGTTAAAGTCTGGCACCGGCTTCTAAATGGATGACCGGTACTAGGCTGTTATAGTGTGAAATGGAACAGGAGGATTTGGAGTTGGGAACCCAGCCTCCTGTTTAGCTGGTCCTGAAAAAGGTGCCGTAAAGGAGACTTGTGACTCTATCCAGGTAACAGATAAGGCAGAGTGGAAATTTTCCAGGGTAGAAATCCATTTTGATTTAAGTGAAATGTACATCTTTGAGTTAACTCTGTAGCTTGCTGTTTAGTCTGACTGCCTGTTCTCTTGAAAGGCCTGTGCTTGGAAGGACTGCTTCAGCCAAAGGACAAGAGATAAGGGGGGAGGAAGAGAGCAGACAGAGCAGGGCAACCTGACCCAGGAGTTCCTTCTGAAGAATTAGTGGCAAGTGTCACACGAAATCAGTAGAATGAATATGTATGAACCTATTGTGAAATTGCATGCATATGTATTTGAGAGAGAGATAAAAGGAGATCTGGAGTTCCCAGAGGTATGCATGTCATTTTAGGGGAACAATTCCCACATGCGTCCAGCGTCCAGCGCTGTAATAATCATACCGGCTTTACAACTTTCACAAAAGCTGTGGAGTTTTGTTTATCTCCACAAAACACAGATCTCCAGACTTGAGCTAGGAAAGATTTACAGGACCCCTCTGACAAATGGGGAAAAGGTGTTTAGTAAAGGGAAGGGAATTGTAAGAAGTGGGGGAGCTACTATGAAAAACAAGTTACACTCTCCAGTAAAAATTTAAAAGTTTAATAAAGGACAATAAGAGACAAAGACAATAAAGCAAAGATTTACGGCATTCCACCAAGAGCACACCGGCTATTTTGGAAACACCCTTTATATACCATTTCTATTGCATTAGCCTGTTACATATTCATAAACAATTATGCAAACTTTTCCCCAAACTAGTTTACATGTTCCAAGAACTGTTTAGCATGGCTCCTCCTCGAGTCCGCCTTTTTAGAGCATGTGCATTTCTCAGCTGTGGTTTTAGTCCATTCTTATCATCACCTCCAGTTTTTGAGCTTTGGTCCATACTTTCTACGGATGGTAAGTGTTGATAGTTAGCATATCAGTAGCAGGAGTCCTCATCATATGTTCACTGAATGTTATCCCATCCAAGCAGGTATTTCACTACTATGTCCAAGCTTAATTAACAACAGAAACAAAAACTATATCTTTATTAAAAAGTTACTTAAATACTGCTATAGATAAATAATGAGATGATTGGGTCTTGCAATTAAGGGATGAATATTGTGTGTATATTAAGAGAAACTTTATTGATGTATAGTTATGTTATTGTGGTTTGTTGTTCAGATGTGTTCTGTTCTCCCCATAATACCCCCCCGCCCCCTTATTGTTGCTACCGGACAGCCTGGGTTGTCTAGGACAGGTAGAAAGAAGGCATGTGCATATACCTTTTGCGTGGGGAAGTTGGGAATGGAAAAGCTTGTCGCTAGGGGAGCGCAGCATGACAACACCTGACCCTCCAATCAAGTTGCAAGAAAGTAGTCTCCACGAATAAATGGCAAAGAAGAGTTGACTGACAGACTTTGGAAAGGGCCAGGGTTGCCTGATGCAAACCTCACGGGTATAAAAGGCAGAACAGCCAATTTGTGAGTGAGACACGTTGCTAGTAGCCACAAGAGGGAGCTCCAAGCGCTGTGATTTTTCCTTATTCTTTCTTTGGTTGTAATTTTTGTTAAGGTTAAATAAACCTTTAAAAATTTAAAAGTGAGTTGTCGTTTCTCACAATACTACACATATAAAATTCATTTTAATATTTTCAAAAGCCAATATTATAATATGCATTTATAACAGAGGTTTTATAAAAGCATTGGACCCGGACTGGGAAGATATTGATTTAATGTTGGATGCATTAACTGATACCAAAAAATAATTGGTTTTAAAGTCAGCCAGAACACATGTTCAGGCATAGATTGCTGCCCAGACTTTGCAGGGCACTGTAGATGACTATGTGCCCATGGTGAAACCTAGATGGGACTATAAAAACCCAGATCATTACCAACTATTAAAAAGGTACCAGGGTGTGAAAAACGCCAATCACTTGTTTTTAAAATTTTAAAAGTTTAGTAGTAATAAAATGGTTATAAAAATAGTAATATAATTAGAGTAATTAAAATTTGGACAAGTAGGATTAGGACAATATGAGACAATAAAAACAAAGAGTTACAGACAGTCCAGGTACCTCTTTCTGGGCAAAATAAGCCTGAAAAAGGACAAACGTTAACAGAGGATTAACCCTTAAAAGCAATAGACTATTGCATATTCATACATCTCAGACACGATGCATAAATTCCATTCAAACAAAGGATTCTCTCTGGTCAATGTCAACTTCTTCCTCTGAATCCTGATGCCGTCTTCAAGGCAGAGCAAGGCAGGAAGAAGTTAGTTTCTTCTGATAAGGTAGCAAGAAATTCTTTTTCTCTGAAAGATTTGTGTCCTGTGGCTGCTATCTCAGTGTGAGTCCTTTTTTTAAAAAAAGTATCTTACCTAGCATAGTTTCTATTTTAACATTATGTTATAACCTAAAACTATATTTAACACAAACCTAAAACTATATTTAACACACTACTTAAGAAAATTAATATAGCATAACTTTCTAACATAACACATATAATATTCATTTTAATATTTGCAAAAAGCCAATCATATAATAAGCATTTTTCACACCCCTAAGAAGGGGACACCATATTTTTTATTGGTGCCATGGATAGGGGGCCATGGTTGAAGGTGTCTGTACAGGATACCATCACTTTACGCATGAGTTTCAGGCAGGGAGTGCTGGGAAGTGATCCTTTGGCTGTTAACAGCTGGGAGGGATCCATGCAGCTGCAAATCACGACTGTCTGGAAAATGTCAGTACTTGACTCTCCCCCATTTTGGAGAAATTGAGAAAATATAATGCCTACCTGACTCCACTGGGCATGAAATGGGCAAATGGAAATTGGTATAGCCCTGCAGCTGCAGTTAAACAGATAAATATGGTGTTAAGCAAACAAAAGGTATGAAAGGGGAAATGATCTCTGATGATTGGATCTCTGCAAGATTTGGTGAAAGGATTGCAGCATCCGTTAAATGAGGAGAGGGAAAGCAGTCTGGGGCTGGAAGTGTTGGACAGGAATTTGCAAACGCACTTAATGGAGTATATAGAAAAAAAGGAATAAACATAGATCTTGGGTTACAATGTGGGTTGTAACCAAACTATGTCTTCTACTCCCATCTACATTATTCTTGATGAACCATTAATGGTGGGTCATTTGCAACAGTTGCCCAGTGCACACCTGATCCCCCAGGCTGCAAGCTAGGTGTTAGATAAGGGAAAGAGGCAAACTCTGCACTGCAGGGTAGTGTTTCTTTGTCTTCATAAATTGACTCAGCCATGATAACTATACCCAGTCCAAGGGGGTCATCTCTGTCAATGGGCAGCTGAAACGACCTAGGCCATCAAGGACTCCCCAAAATATCCTATTGATGCCTTGGGTTTTAACTTTCATATTTCTCAGATTCTGTGCTGCCTAGGTGTGTAGCTCTGAGCTTCATATTAAGTGTCAGTAAGTGCTCTTCACAGGGTAGTTAAACAAAACAATCCTTTTCCAGCTTGAGACCAAGGACAGCTATTATGAGCTTCAGGTCGAAAAGTATAAGCAACAAAGAACTGAGGGGAGCAAACAGGAAGGATGGGACTTCATCATCTGAAGCTATAATTGGACAATTAGCCCCAATAGGCAAATGGACCAAAAACTTATAAAAGTGTGAAACCTCATGACCAGGCATCCATTTTGTGACCATTTTGTGACCTTCTTGGGTGTAGCCCTGGCCAGGCTCTCGTATTGCCCAAGATGTATCCTTTTAAGGCCTTTTAATAAACACCTACTTTATTCTCTCAGCTCTGTCTAGTCTCTGTTTCAGGTTCAGCCTCTCAAGGCATCACTATGACTTATAGGATTACATCATTCCATTGTGAAATTCCCTGCCCTGGGGGAGGTATTGAACATTTCTGTCTGAATCTGACCATATATAATCTGGGTGCTTTGGGGACTTGGGACACCACCACCACTGGACAGATCCAGAGTCAGACCCAAACTTCCACAGGAAGACCAGACCTTCCACAGGACCACTGCTTTCAACTGCAACCATAATTTCAACAGGACTGCAATCACTACTTGATAAGACTGCACCACCCTGAGCAACAGGGTGCCAGGTGGTACTCTGACTCTGAGGGTTTAAACCAGTTTTTCTGTATCATTGCATTTATTGTAATCTTTCTATTAAATTTTATCTCTGACCTGAAACCTCTCTCAAGGTATTTGTGTAGGGTTCATTTCCGCCACTGGTTTGCTTTTAAACCAGCACAACATGCAATGCCCTAAGGTAAATGTCCTAGTCTTCTTGTCAAGGCATTAAACCACTCAGCTAGCAAGGCACCACTGTTAGTTTGAAAGACAGGTGCTTGCTAGGGAAGGCAGAAGCCTCCCTTGGAATGAAAAATGTAGCCCCCTTCCCTCCGCATTATTATAATTTTGAAAATAAGGGGCTCTCAGACAAAGATGTGAGAATAGGAATAACAGTTCTTTATTAGTATGTATAACAAGGCAAACAAACAACAATAACTATGGCAACAACAACAAGCAAAACCAGAAATCCAGTAACAGCCTTCTCAGCCGCAGGTGCTTTCACCTTTGATGTAGTGATGGTCACAGCTGGCAGGGGTGCTGGTGGCTCACAGTGGGCAGAGCAGGTGTGATGATTCCCTCACGGCTGCAGGGGGCGCTCTGGTGCGAGCTTGGGGAGCATGTGGTAATGGTGACTTGGCTGAGATGGGAAGGAATGGAGGATTTGCTTGCTTCACAAACCCCCCGGGGCAGTCGATCCCGGTGCCCCAGCAGGACCCCTTGGAAGCAGTTAGCTGGAACAGCAGGAATGAGCAAAAATCCCAGGGTGGTGGACAAGATGTATCAGAAGCTCCACAGCTGTAGCTGGAACCAAGGGGTGTCTCGGCAGGCAGGGGGTGCAGGGTGTGAGAGTCTGTCCAAAATATCCCTCATCTGCCTCACGATCGTCATGGAGAGGGACCACCGAAAAAACAAAACCCCTGTCTGCTGATCCTGTGGGGGGGAAAGTCATGTGTCTGAGGCCTGAAAGCTTTGCTAACCTACTGTTTCTACAGGTGTTGTTTGCTACACTGAGCTCACAGGGCACCCTGCCCTTTTTGCACAATAGCTCTGGAATCCTCCCCACCTCTTGGCCTGGCTGGTCTCCCTCTGAGCTTTAGGGTGGTCCCCCCCTCCAAGAGAAGACCCCTCTCGCCCGTCCTTAACCATTGTGACAGACAAGTAGAGATGTAAGAAGCCTCTTCATCAAGAGACCGAGACATGAAAATCCCTATGTGAGAAGGCCCCCTCTCACCTTCTTCCAGAGACTGGGACTGAAACCCTCAACTCGGGGGAGGTGTACAGGGGGGGAAGGAAAGCCGCCCAAAGCAAGATGGATGTTGCAGGTGTAGGCAGTGGACCATGAAAACAATGGTTCGCACCTGCTGCCAAACTTGGACTGTGTGTACCCTTATTTTTCCCCCCCGAAGATACAATACCTTTTTTTTTCAGTTGCAAAATCCATCCCACTTCCCCTCATCGAAAAAGAGTATAATTGGGGTCCAGATGAACTGTGCCTCTGAGATCTCCCCGAGGTAACAGGCGGATCCTCGACTAGACTGGACCAAAGGACTTCGTCTCTACATTTGGTAGCTATATCCCCCCCCTCTTAATCCCTCTATTGCATTTTTGCTGTGGTTATTATTCAATAAAGTTGCATTTGTTTTGATTATTACTGCAAACCCCCTGTACCATGTTGGTTCTTTTTGCACCCTGAAATCAATCCACGAACCATCACGAACCCCATTCATAAGGACGGATCGTGACACAGGGCTACAGTGTAGCAAAAGCTTGGAGCAGTGCTGAAGAAGTGGCGGGGTGGGACAGTGGCGACCTGATTGCCAGCAGGCAGGGAAAGGTAGGCTTGTCCCAGTGACACGGCCGGTCTTACGAGCAGAACTCCACTCACAGTAGAAGAAAGGCAGCAGGAGACGGAACCCCGCAGTGGTAATGAATTCTCCCCACAGCGCTACAGCCTCTCCCTTCCGAATGCCAAGAGCACAAGAGAGCTAGCATCTGCACCCAACCCCATTTTCCCAGTCCCAAATCTCACAGTATCTCTGCCCTACATGGGAATACCTCAGGTAAAGAGAGAGTAGCCAGCTGCACTCCACTCCACTCCACTCCATTCCACTCCACTCCACTCCACTCCACTCCACTACACTCCTCTCCTCCCCTCCCGAGCTGACTTCTTTTGTCTCTGTTAAGTATCCAGTCGTCATTGTCTCCTAGCAACACGTATGGGGGTGTCCTGGTTTAACATAGTTTGGGTTTCAGTTAAGGAATGTTATAGATGGATAATGAGATGATTGGCTCTTGCAATTAAAGGATGAATATTGTGTAAATATTAAGAGAAGCTTTATTGATGTATAGTTATGTTATTGTCTCAGGGTCTCTAGCTGGTCAAAGTGACCCCGAGAAACATTAAAAAGTCTCTTTTCCCAGCCTGGGGGTCGAAGAAGGAGTCAGAACTCTTCATTTCTCAGTCTCAAGGTTGTTTATTGTATCTTATCTATAAAATTCTTTCTCCTGTCCAGCAGAGGTCTGCTCAGCAAGACAGAGGCACTCTGCCTGCCCCTGGGGTGGTGTTATCTTTTTATACTAAAAACTATGTGTACAATATTTACAATTACTTTCCAATACCTATCATCTATGTTAGACAGTGAGCTTCTACTCTAAACCAGTCTAAAAGTGCCAACATCACAGCAGAAGATGGAGGCCAAGAAGAAGAAGGAGAAAGGCTGGACATGCCCAGATTCCTCCATCTTGCCCCCTGAACCCCCATTCTAAAAACCCCAAAAAATCTATTTTTCACCCTGTGATAAATTCACTATCATTCTACTTAAACTTTCGTGGCTTGTAATTCTTCATAATAGGTTGGTAATTGTTTTTTCCAAGGGCTAAATCAAAGGCACAGGGGTCTTGGGCTCTGTGCAAGGTCTCTGAGCCCCCTGGGCTGGGGCTCGAGTCCTCCAAGGCAGCTAGAGGAATTTCCTGGGTTCCCACATTATTGTAGTTTAAGTGTCCTCTGTTCTCCCCATAGTTCCCTTCCCCCCTGTACTGTTGCCACCGGACAGCCTGGGTTGCTAGGACAGGTAGAAAGAAGACATGCACATGTTCCCCTTACATGGGGCAATTGGGAATGGATTGGGGGGGGGGGCATGACCCTCCAGTCAAGTTGCAAGAAAGCAGTCTCCACCAATAAACGGCAAAGAAGAGTTGACTGACAGACTTTGGGAGGGGCCAGGGTTGCCTGATGCAACCCCCCCCCCAGGGGTATAAAAGACTGAGCATCCATCTTGAAGATGAACTGGTCACGTGGTAGGCAGCCATGAAGGTAGTTCTCAGCGCTGCAATTTTTCCTTATTTAGTCCTTTTGTTGTATTTTTATTAAGGTTTAATAAACCTTTTAAAATTTTAAAAGTGAGTAGTTGTCTCTCACAGGAAAAATTCACCAGCTACAGAAGTGATTCCCTGTAAGGACCTTGGCAGCTTCCTTCAGACCTGACAGAACCAATCAGCTGGCTAGTTTTGAATATTAACACCCTGTTAAACCACTTAAGAGAGCTGAATACACCTCTGTGAAATCACATTTAAAAATGAACAAGCCCCGGGAAAAACTCTCTTGCTTCCAGCTTTTGAACAGGTAAGTGGATGTTGGCCAGGCCAGGCCCCACTCCACTGTGTGGCCCAGCCAGCTCGGCCTGCGGTGTGGCTCGGCTGAGATTCTGCTACTGACGAGTTCCAACCACAGCTGATGGGCCAGGTCAGCTCCATCTCATCTTTGGATGGAGCTGAGCCAGGCTCTGCTCCAGCCACGAGCCACCTAGACATCCTACTAGCACTGCAGAAAATCATGCCGCTAAGAACAGAGGTGGCCCTGCAGCTCCACACAGAAAGCAGCCCCACGGCTGGAATTGAACACGGCAGGGGCCGCCTGGCAGAGATCATGTGACCATCTGCAGGCCCCAGTGAGATATTAACTCTTTCAGTGCACAGATAAAACTTGCAGACATCAATCCTCTCTCGAGTGAGAGGAAAAGGTGAAGACACATAAAGAAAACAACATGGTGACACTGAGGTCAGTGAAGAAGGAGTCAAATCCCAGATGGGAGGAGAATGAGGAGATGCCTTAGTCTTGGGCTGAAATTCTCTTGTAAGGCTATGGTGAAGATCTAATTGATACATCAGATTCTTTTTTTTCCCTGTAACCCATGGAATGCATTGGGGGGATGTAGCATTCTAACCACAGCCATGAGCAGAGGCACCCGTGTTGAAGCAAGCAGATGTCAAAGTAGCTGTGATCCAATGAGAAGCTTGAACAGAGAGAGATGATGAGATGAGATGAGAAACCTTGCCCCAGGGATGGAAGAAGAAAACCTCTGTTTCCAGAGATAAAAGAAGAGAACTTTTGTTTCTACACTAGAACAGCTCATCCTTAAAATTGCATTCCCATTAAGCTGAGATGACCCATGATGGTAGTTGTGGGAAGACTACCAAACTGTGGGAGGGACTTCAAGATTGCAGAATTCCGGGCAGCTGCTATTCACGAAAATTGAAACCACAAGAGAACTGTTTCTTGTGGAAAAGTCTCCATGGCATGGCAGGAGAGACTCCTCTCCCTAAGAGAACTGCGGGAAATCCAGGACTCCTGAACAACTGACCAATATGATCAAGCAGAAGCCGTTTATTGTTTACATTACACACACTTTTATAGATTTAACAAACTACTAAGTACACACTTCTTGATTGGTGCCTTTGTCTCATTCCCTCATTCTCTGCCTCCATTTCTCAGCATCCATGATTGGTTACCATGTAGGTGTTCTACAGTCCTCTGTTATCTAGTTCTTGTGATTCTGTTATGTGGTTTCTCAGCTTCTTTGTTCTTATTTTAGTACAGTTTATGTCTTAGTAACTTTGATTTATTCCACAATGCCCTGAGAAAATTCTGATAAGAACAGTTACAGACGGTACAGCTGGTGCACACTGAGGCCTAAGTTGTTCAGATACATTGCTACAGGGAACTGAAGAAAGATTATTTTAGAAGTGGTAAACTGACTGAAAATACCAAATTTTGTCTCTTTACATTGTCAGTGGAAAAATAAAGAAGAGTTGGGGGGAGGAGAAGTGTTCTGAAGCTTTATTCTGATTTCTTATTATTTTTCTTTTAGTTCTGTTAATAAAGTTTTCTTTATACCCTTTAAAGTTTTGAGCCTGCTTTGCTCTCCTAATCCTTATCTTGCAGCAGAAAATGAGTAAATAATTCTAGTGGGTGCACTGATGTTTGCCCAGCACTAGACCCACTACAATAATTGGTGTGTTGGCTGGGAAACTTGGATTGGCAAACCAAAACCACTACAGGGGGGAAATTCCTTAAGAGGAAAAAAAACAAAAGGAGAACTCCTAAAACCCCAACAACTACCAATAGGTTGGCTTAGTTGATGTATGAAGTCCTGTTAATGTCAAATGTTCCTCTCAATGCAGCTGATTCAGCAGTCACATTGAAGCAGCACGTGTCAAACTTGGAACAGTGTATGTGGTGTTGAGACAGGAGGCAGCTTGTTAGCAACTGGACTGGTAAAGTTCCCAGGTGTAGTGCAGTTACTCCCTCATTACAGGGAACAATTGCCTTTGATGTCCAATTTAAACCCTAGGTGAAGGCATAATTTAGGTGCTCTATATTTGCTGTGTGGAGAGGGAAAAGGAAAAGAAAAAAGTTACCACATACAAGTACTTACATAGTAATCCTGCAGAAATGTATCCAGAGTGTGTGCATGTCATGCAAGTCTACAAAGCCCAACAAGCAAACCTGTGATAAGGAAGTGTCATCTCCTTCCAGTAGTAGATATGCTGTTATCCAGGCTCCTTCAACTAAAATTACTCCAGGCCTGGCAGCTTTAGATGGGGTGATTGCCCACGTGGATTAAAGAGGTTTGGTTTGTGCTTTTTCAGACTGAACTGCAATTTGATGGTGGGTTTGTGGCACCAGTAACAGAGTTCCAATGCTGTCCCACCTAGATAAGGTCCAGGTATTTGTCAAAGATACCTGAAATACAAGAACTCGAGAATCTGATATTAACAGATGATGTAGCATAAGGGGAGAAGTTGGAGTACAGAACCATGTTGCACTGTCAGGGGTTATTACACGAATTTTCATATCTAGACTAATGGGCTGTGGTCCCACCACATGATCCATTGGCACAAGCAATTCCATTTCCCCTGTAGTTAATATTTTGGGAGAGACACCATCTGGAAGAACCTCAATCCTTACCATGTTTTGTACTAGAGGTGATGTGATACAATCTTAGGGTGTTTGGTTATGAATATTCAAGTTGTTTAACAAAAAACCTGCTTTAGTGAGGTGTGAACTCCACTGTTGTAAAGTTTTACTACTGTTTAACTTTTTCAACTGTTCTTTCAACATCCCATTCATTCTTTGAATCAGTCCATAAGCTTGGGGATCGAAGGCTGTGGAACAGCCAATCTACTCCCAGGCTTTGAGCCCAGTTCTGGACATTACTTCAGATAAAGTGTGTTCCTTGGTCACTCTGATGAGGAGGCCTGTATTGATGGAGCCGTTCTAATGCTTCAGTCATGCTATGCTGGTTGGCAGATTTGGTGGGTTTAGCAAAGAGCAATCCTGACACTCTATCTACAGCAGTGAATAAATATCACCACACCCTTGATGGGGGCATGGGGCCAATGTAATCAACCTTCCAGGTAGTCAAAGCTCACTGTCTCCACTTTATTTTCCCCCAGGGCCTATATAATGCCATTAAATGCAGCTGTGTACAAATAGTACAATTATGTGCAAATGTCTTATCGTCTTGGTTTGAAAGACAGGTGTCCTAGGGTGACGTTATGATGCCTGTATCCCCAGTCATCTGTTTTGTTTATGCTGGATATTATGTTCTGTGCCTTCAAGACTGGCTCTGAAGAGCGAAGTTTTGTTTTGTTTTGTTATCAGCCTGCTCCCCCACAGCTGGCAGGACACAGAGACGGGGCAGTACATAGTGCTGCTTTTGCTTTTTGCTTTGCTTTTTGCTTTGCTCTTGCTCTTGCTCCTGCTTTGCTCCTGCTTTGCTCTTGCTTTTTGCTTCTGCTCGTTAGTTAGTTTAGCTAAGCAGTCCGAATTTTTCCCTGGACTGCTTTTTTCATTCTCTTTTTTGGAACCACTCGAACCTGCTCTGGACTGGGACCTGGAAAACACTGAGAGTTTGCACCTTGTGGCCTGCAGCAGCTATTCCCAGCCCCTGAGAGACTGATAACAGAGCGACCACTCCCAGGAGAGACTTTCTGAATTTGTAATCTTTTTCAGAGCGGTGAAAGAGTGTTGTCATCTGGTATTGTTCATTTTGTGTGCTGGGGGGTGCTTTGCCTGTAAAATAAACAGGTTCTTTCCACTTCTCTCTGAGGAATCCTTCCTGAACCGGTTGGGGGGAGGGGCTGTGTGGGTTTGCTTGCTGGAGGGGGCCCCCCATTGGAGATTCTCTCCCAAATTTGCCCTAAACCAGGACAAAATTTGGCGCCCAACACGTGGGGCTCAAGAGAGAGTGGAAAAACCCTGTTTTGAGTGCATTTTGGTTGCCATTACTCTGTGTTCGTATAAAGCAGTTAATAGCCATGCTTTTTGAATTCATAATGTCTATTGGGGTGAAGGCTTGCATGCATTTCTGGTCCCTAGGGTTTTTTCAGATCTTAATACCTCTATGGTCCCTAGGTTTATTTTCTTATCCAGAAATAGCTCTGGTATTGTCCCTAATACGTAGTTTTTACAGCAGAGGAGCAGTGACCAGAATAGCTATCCTTCTGGGCTTGGTGGTAATGACTTGTAAGAAGTTTATAAAGGTGATGGAGTCTGTTCCAGGTATGAATGTTTCGTGGCTATGGTTATGCTTCCAGTTTGTTAGAGGAGGAGCAGGGGATGAGGCTTTTCAGCCTTTGCTTTCCTTCTCCTCTGAATCTGTTGCATCACTATTGAAGAATGTTCAGTTTCCCCTGAATGTAAAGAGACCATCTTTCTGGTATTTAATCTGGTAAGCTTCCTCTATACAGTCTGCTGCTTCTCTAGAATGAGGGTTGAGATTTCTAGATGGGCTGATGAGACCTCTGACCTCGGAGTAGACCCAGGTGTGGAAAATCCTGAGTGGTGTGGGAAATGGGAGGTTATGGGCCAAACCCGTAAGGAATTCTCTGACCCTATAGTCTGGGACTTTCCCCATGAACAAATTCAGAACCCAGCTGAGGTGGGGAAATACCTGAAAGAGAAGTACCATGATGACTCTAAGGAGAAAAAGATCATTGCAATAAGCTGGGCCTTGGCATATGCTTATTGCACACTGCTAGATACTCTAGGGCAGCAGACAGAAGAAGGGGGGCAGGGAGATAAATCAACAACTATCCCAGTCACTCAAGCTACAGCCAACACCCCAGGCTCAAAGCCAGCAGCTAAAACAGATCGTGAGCTGAAGCCAGCAGCTAAACCAGACAATAAGCCTCAACCAATGGCTCTTGCTACTAGCACTAGAAGTGGAAAGTGCACAGACAAGACCGATCGACCAGTGGATGATGATGATGATGATGATGATGATGCAGGAGAACGACCCTCAACGCTTCCTGACATAAAATTAGGAGTTAAAGCAGCAGGCGCAAGATCAGAAGCCAATATTGAGTCCTTTGCCCTGAAGGACCTTCATGGCCTGCGGAAGGATTACACTCCACGACCTGATGAATCCATAATTAGTTGGTTAGTCCACCTCTGGGATGCTGCAGGCGAGGCTACAATTCTGGATGGCACTGAAGCGAGGCATTTGGGATCCCTGTCACATGATTCTGTCATCAACCAAGGAATGATGAGGGGGGCTAACCCTCACAGCCTCTGGGCACGGGTCTTGTAAAGTGTAGCACAAAGATACCTGTGTGCAGATGATCTCTACATGCAGCAAACCCAGTGGAAGACCATAGAACAAGGGATCCAACACCTGAGAGAAATGGCAGTGGCAGAGATTATCTTCTCAGATGACATAGCAACTAGGAATCCAGACTTGGTACCATGCACATCTGTGATGTGGCGAAAACTTGTACGACTTGGGCCATATGAATATGCCTCTGCTTTAGCCATAATGAAGCGGGATGACAGGGATGAGAACGTGCTTGATATGGCAAAGAAACTCTGAGCATATGCAGATGCTGTATATGGCCCAACACATGCCAGAATCGCAGCGGTGGAAACATGTCTGCAGAAATTAGAGGACAAGATAGAGGAGAATCATAAGAACCTCAGAGAGGAGATTAAAGAAGACCTTCTCCAAATCTCGACAGTATAGATCAGAGGTTCTGGTACCCAACGCAGATGTTCCCCAGATGGAGAGAGAAGGTACACCCCATGAGCTGAGCTGTGGTTCTTCCTGCGTGATTGCAGAGAAAACATGAGGAGATGGGATGGAAAATCTACTGCTGCTCTGGCCCAATGGGTGCATGAATTGAAGGAAGACAGGTCTCAGAGAGGAAGTTCCACCAAAAGGAAAGCAGCTCCAGTTGCCTGTAGCCGAACTGCCAGGTATGATGATGATGACATGTCCGATCTGCTTGAAGGAACCTCCAAGACATGTGTCCAAGGAAAGAAAGATAACCAGGCTTAGAGGGGCCCTGCCTCTAGCCAGGTAGAGGCTAGGGAAAACTGTTTTTTGGACTGTGTGGATTCATTGGCCTGGCACATCTGAACCACAAGAATATAAAGCTTTAGTCGATACTGGTGCGCAGTGCACATTAATCCCATCAAGACATGAGGGGACAGAATCTGTTTCTATTGCTGGTGTGACAGGGGGATCACAGGATTTGACTTTGGTGGAAGCTGATGTGAGCCTGACTGGAAATGAGTGGAAGAAACACCCTATTGTGACTGGCCCAGAGGCCCCATGTATTTTGGGCATAGATTACCTCCGAAGTGTGTAAGAGCTGAAATGAGGGATGCAGGACTCCAGGCGGCTCTCCAAAATGCAGTTTATTCCATCCAAGAGGTTACAGCAGTCCAGGGTAGTGGGCGACAGAGCCTGTGCCTACAGCTGTCAGCTCCAGCTGCAGGCAGGCCTGGAGACCCTTTGGTTTTGGTTACATTGCATTATATTCTTTTCTTTGCTTAGCATCTTAATACAGTAGAACCAATCTATACCTTAACTATTATCTATAGCCTATCATAACTACTATAATTACCATATTCATGTTACTATTCTCCAATCACTAAAAGTTAGTACATTACAGTTGAAGCTAGAAGTTGTTTTTCAGTTTTCTTGCAGTGGAAAATTCTGAGACCTTTTTTCTACTTGCCACATCGGCAGGCTTGTTTGCCTGTGCTATCTTCCTGCTTGGTAAAAACATCTTGTTTGAGGTGGGTTTATCCTTTGCTCTAAGTCTTAAAAACCCCTTCTAACTAACATACCCCTTGCCTTCTTGGTTATCCAATAAGACTGGCTCAGCAATTCTTTTCTTCTATATCAGAACTTGCTTCCATCTCTATTCCATCATCAGACTCTACATTTAAAAATCTTTCTGCTAAGCATGCATATCTGTGAGACTTTCTTGTCAAGCTTTCATCCTTCCCAACAGAGGTGGGTATTTCAAAGACCCAAAAGGACTCAGGTGGGCATTTGGGATAGCGGCTGTAGTGACAGAGGGCATCCAGCAATTGAACACCTGGCCTGGACTGTCTGAGAATCCATCTACAGCAAGACTTCTGAAGGGAGAAGAGCAACAGGTACCAATTGCCACTTCCACAGTGCATCACCGACAGAATAGAACAACTCGAGACGCTGTGATTCCCATCCATAAGATGATCCGAGAGCTGGAGAGCCAAGAGCTCGTCAGTAAAACCCACTCACCCTTCAACAGCCCCATTTGGCCTGTGCATAAATCTGAAGGAGAATGGAGATTGATGGTGGACTACAATGCATTGAATGAAGTGACTCCAATGCTGAGCGCTTCCATGCCAAACATTTTAGAGCTCCAGTATGAGCTTGAGTCCAAGGCAGCGAAGTGGCATGCCACTATCGATATTGCCAATGCATTTTTCTCCATTCCTCTGGCAGCAGAATGCAGACCTCAGTTTGCTTTCACCTGGAGGGGAGTGCAGTACACCTGGAACCAACTGCCCCAGGGGTGGAAGCACAGTCCTACCATCTGCCATGGACTGATCCAGACTGCACTAGAAAAGGGTGAGGCTCCAGAACACCTACAGTATATTGATGACATCATTGTATGTGGGGGAACACAGCCGTGGAAGTGTTTGAGAAAGGAAAGAAAATCATCCAAATCCTCCTGGGAGCTGATTTTGCCATCAAAAAGAGCAAAGTAAAGGGACCAGCTCGTGAGATTCAGTTCCTAGGAGTAAAGTGGCAAGATGGACTGTGTCAGATTCTTATGGATGTCATCAACAAGATCACAGCAATGTCTCCACCAACCAATAAGGAGACACAAGCTTTTCTAGGTGCCATAGGCTTTTGGAGAACGCATATTCCTGAGTACAGTCAGATCGTGAGCCCTCTTTACCCGGTCACCCGCAAGAAGAACGATTTCCACTGGGGCCCTGAGCAGCAACAAGCCTTTGCCCAGATTAAGCAGGAGATCGCTCATGCAGTAGCCCTTGGCCCAGTCAGGACGGGACCAGAGGTGACGAACACGCTCTACTCTGCAGTCGGGAACCATGGTTTGTCCTGGAGCCTTTGGCAGAAGATGCCTGGGGACACTCGGGGTCGACCACTGGGATTTTGGAGTCGAAGCTACAGAGGCTCTGAAGCCAACTACATTCCAACAGAGAAAGAAATCTTGGCTGCCTATGAAGGAGTCCAAGCCGCCTCAGAGGTGATTGGTACAGAAGCGCAACTCCTCCTGGCACCCCGACTACCGGTGCTGGGGTGGATGTTCAAAGGCAAGGTTTCTTCCACTCACCATGCCACCAGTGCTACATGGAGCAAGTGGATTGCTCTTATCACTCAGCACCCATAGAGGTAAACTGAATCACCCTGGGATTTTGGAGGTAATTACAAATTGGCTTGAAGGTGAAAATTTTGGTGTCACAGATGAAGAAGAACCAGTGACACGGTCTTAAGAAGCTCCACCATATAACCAACTGTCCCCAGAGGAAACACACTATGCTCTTTTCACTGACGGTTCCTGTCACATTGTAGGAACGAATCGGAAGTGGAAAGCAGCCGTATGGAGCCCCGCATGACAGGTCGCAGAGGCCACTGAAGGAGAAGGTGGATCAAGCCAACTTGCTGAACTCAAAGCAGTTCAACTGGCCCTGGACATTGCAGAAAGCGAGAAGTGTCCAAAGCTCTACCTCTACACTGATTCATGGATGGTAGCCAATGCTCTGTGGGGATGGCTAGAGAGGTGGAAAGAGTCTAACTAACAGCGTAGAGGAAAACCAATTTGGACTGCTGAAGAGTGGAAAGACATCGCTACCAGGGTAGGGAGGCTACCTGTGAAGGTCCACCATGTAGATGCCCATGTCCCCAAGAGTAGAGCTAATGAGGAGCACCAAAACAATGAGCAGGTAGACCAGGCTTCAAAGATAGGGGTGTCCAAGATAGACCTAGATTGGGAACACAAGGGAGAGATATCCCTAGCTCGATGGGCCCATGATGCCTCAGGCCATCCGGGTAGAGATGCCACCTATAAGTGGGCATGAGACCGAGGGGTGGATTTAACCATGGACAGTATTTCACAGGTTATCCATGACTGTGAGACGTGTGCTGCCATCAAACAGGCCAAGCGAGTGAAGCCCCTATGGTATGGTGGGTGGTGGTCCAAGTACAAGTATGGGGAGGCCTGGCAGATTGACTACATGACACTGCCCCAGACACGCCAAGACAAGCGCTACGTGCTCACAATGGTAGAAGCCACCACGGGATGGTTGGAAACCTACCCTGTGTCTCATGCTACTGCCCGGAACACCATTCTGGGCCTGGAAAAGCAAGTCCTTTGGAGGCATGGTACCCCTGAGAGGATTGAGTCAGACAATGGGACTCATTTCAAGAAAAGCCTTATCAACACCTGGGCTAGGGAACATGGCATTGAGTGGGTGTACCATATTCCCTACCATGCACCAGCTGCAGGCAAAGTGGAGAGGTACAATGGACTACTAAAAACCCAGTTGAAAGCCTTGGGTGGGGGATCTGTCAAAAATTGGGAGCAGCATTTAGCAAAGGCCACCTGGTTAGTTAACACCTGAGGTTCCACCAACCGAGCAGGTCCTGCCCAGTCTGAGTCCCTGAATATAATAGATGGAGATAAAGTCCCCGTGGTACATCTCAGAGGTTTGTTAAGGAAGACAGTGTGGATCAATTCTGCCTGGAGTACAGACAAACCCATTTGTGGAGTTGTCTTTGCTAAGGGACCAGGTTGCACATGGTGGATAATGCAAAGAAATGGAACAACACGATGTGTACCTCAGGGAGATCTGATTGTGGGGTGAGAATGATGTGCAAATATCACTATTTGTTGGATGTTACTGCAATTGTCTGTACATTAAACCACACAGACAGGAGATAAAAGGAAACGTGTAAGTGTCGAAGGTCTGAGCCAGTGAATGATGGAGTTTTGAGTGAGTAAAAGGAAAGTGGAGAATCCTGCAGCTCTGTAGTATGGAGCCTGGATTCAGTGGTCTGGTGTGGGGATGCGACGGGGGCATGATGGGTATTGCTTGTAATTTTTGGGGAGGAACAGATGGAAGTTTTTACGTGAATAAAATGCATGATGTTTGGTAGTATGTTGACGATATGGGGATAAGGAGTGGAATGTCCTAGGGTGACGTTATGATGCCTGTATCCCCAGTCATCTGTTTTGTTTATGCTGGATATTATGTTCTGTGCCTTCAAGACTGGCTCTGAAGAGCGAAGTTTTGTTTTGTTTTGTTATCAGCCTGCTCCCCCACAGCTGGCAGGACACAGAGACGGGGCAGTACATAGTGCTGCTTTTGCTTTTTGCTTTGCTTTTTGCTTTGCTCTTGCTCCTGCTCCTGCTTTGCTCCTGCTTTGCTCTTGCTTTTTGCTTCTGCTCGTTAGTTAGTTTAGCTAAGCAGTCCGAATTTTTCCCTGGACTGCTTTTTTCATTCTCTTTTTTGGAACCACTCGAACCTGCTCTGGACTGGGACCTGGAAAACACTGAGAGTTTGCACCTTGTGGCCTGCAGCAGCTATTCCCAGCCCCTGAGGGACTGATAACAGAGCGACCACTCCCAGGAGAGACTTTCTGAATTTGTCATCTTTTTTCAGAGCGGTGAAAGAGTGTTGTCATCTGGTATTGTTCATTTTGTGTGCTGGGGGGGGGGGGAGGGGGGTGCTGTGCCTATTAAATAAACAGGTTCTTTCCACTTCTCTCTGAGGAATCCTTCCTGAACCGGTTGGGGGGAGGGGCTGTGTGGGTTTGCTTTCTGGAGGGGCCCCCTTTGGAGGTTTTCTCCCAAATTTGCCCTAAACCAGGACAACAGGTGTCTGCCAAGGAAGGCAGGAACCTCCCTTGGAATGAAGAATATGATCACCTTCCCTCTGAATTATTATAACTTTGAAGTTAAGGGGCTTTCAGACAAAGATATGGGAAAAGGAAGAACAGTTCTTTACTAGTATGTATATGTATAACAAGGCAAACAAACAACAACAATGGCAGCAACAATGACCAAAACCAGAAACCCAGTAACAGCCTTCTCTCCTCTGTCAGGCACCTTCCCCTTGGGGGAAGTTATGGTCACAGCCAGCAGGGGCACTGTAGCTCCCAGCCATGCAGGGCAAGTACGATGATTCCCTCATGGCTGCAGGGGGCACTCTGGTGCGATTACAGTGGGAGTGGCCAGCGGGCTGGATGGCGAAAATGGGCTGCAGCAGGAACTTCAGAGCGGCAGCTTAGACAGCAAGGACAAGCAGACCCCAGAGTAGCAAACAAAATTAATCAGAAACTCCACAGCTGTAGCAGGAGCTGCAGGGATTGGGTGGACATGAGGTGCTGGGTTAGAGTGTAGCGAAAAAGCCCAAGGCAGCAGCAGAAAGCAGTGGGGCTTGGCAGCAGCAGCCGGGCTTTCCATAGCAGCTGCCGCATGCAGCTGGGGAGATGTGTCCTCCGGGAAGGAGAAGGGGGTTGGGGTCTCAATTTTTCCCCTGAGGCACCCGAATAGATGGTAACGGTCCCTTCCAGTCAGATCAGGTCCCAGTTCAATGGCTGCTCTAACGAGCAAAGGCTCACCCACAGTAGGAGAAGCAATGTGAGGACAGAAGCTCTGTAGTGGCAGCGAATCCTCTGGGCATCAGGGTGAGACACAACTGCTTACTTTGAAAATTTAAAAAGGTTTATTAAGCCTTAACAAAAATACAACAGAGGACTACATAAGGAAAAAGCTGCAGCGCTGGGAACTGCCCCTCGTGCATACCACGTGGCCAGTTGATCTTAAAGATGGATGCTCAGTCTTTTATACCCCCGGGGGTTGCATCAGCCAGCCCTTGCCCTTCCCAAAGTCTATCAGTCAGCTCTTCTTTGCCATTTATCGGTAGAGACTGCTTTCTTGTCATTTGATTGGAGGTCAGGTGTTGCCACACTGCACCCCCTAAGCAACAAGCTTTTCCATTCCCAACTGCCCCATGCAAGGGGCACATGTGCAACGCCTTCTTTTTACTTGTCCTAGACAACCCCGGCTGTCTGATGGTCACAATACAGGGGGGAAAAGGGAACTATGGGGACAACAGAGGACATCTAAACTACAGTAACATAACTGTACATCACTAAAGCTTTTATTATTATTCACACAATAGTTATCTTTTAATTGTGAGAGCAAATCATCTCATTATCCATCTATAACAATCAGTAAAACAGGCATCTTTCCTGTGCTCTTCTGTTAATTTGTCATAAGGGGGTGCCTCCTCCACAGGAGATGCAGAGATATCTCGAGGGAGGACAAGCTTTCCCCAGCATGGGCTCATGATTAAAGGACACAGTTCCCAAAAGAGTAGCATGTGGAGTAGTTACATGCGGTTTTCTCAGTAAAAATCATTGCTGTAAATAATGTTTCTATTTCCAATATTTGGCTGCCTGGGCCACCCCAGTTTGAGCCCTGATAGAATTATCAGTTACACACCCATTAGTGGGGATGGGGGTGTGGACAGCCATGTTATCTTGACCTGTGATTCAGTTTCTTGCAGTGCCTAAACCACAGCTAGAATTTGGTTTTCCATCTGGGTATAATGTGTAGCAGAGCCTTGTAATGCTTTGGACCAAAATCCTATAGGTTCTTTATGATTTTCTGGTCCAGTTGTCTGCCACAATCCCCACAAGACTCTCATCTAGAATTCTTCTACTTTGAAAGGATATCTGCCTAGGAGTGTACAATTGGGTATAATCAATCAAAGCATTCTTGCAGTTATCAAAGGCTTCTGGTTTTTGCTTGGCCCATTGCCAAACAACTTTCTTCTGTCGTTTTCTGCAGAGCGCATTAGTACCACCAGCTGTGGAATGAAAGTTCTTCAGCACCCTGACAGCCCCAGGATAGTTTGCAGTTGTATCACCATGGTTGATACAGAGAATTGCTGGACTGTTTGCTGCACCATGTTCAGTATTTCTCTAAGCTGCCCTTGCCAAACTATCCCCCAACAATTCACAGTAATACTAGGGCCCCCTATTTTCTCTGGATTAATTGCCTAGCCTCAATCCTGTAAGTGGGCTTTCAGTGATTCTGCAGCTGCCTCAATTTCTTGCTGTGACTCCGCCATAATCAATACATCACCAGTATAATGGTGAACAATGATAGCACCTGACCACAATGCTACATCAGATGCCACTGTGAAAAATGCGTATTTTATGATTGGCTTTTTGCAAATATTAAAATGAATACTATATGTGTTATGTTAGAAAGTGAGGCTGTATTAATTTTCTTAAGTAGTGTGTTAAATACAGTTTTAGGTTATAACACAATGTTAAAATAAAAACTATGCTATGTAAGATACTTTTTTAAAGAGAGGACTTGCACCCAGATAGCAGCCACAGGACACAAATCTTTCAGAGAAAGAGAATTTATTGCTCTCTTATCAGAAGGAACTAACTTCTTCCCGCCTCGCTCAGCCATGAAGATGTTGTCAGGATTCAGAGGAAGAGCTGACACTGACCAGACACAATCCTTTGTTTGAATGGAATTTATGCATCATGTCTGAGATGTATGAATATGCAACAGGCTATTGCTTTTAAGGGTTAATCTTCTGTTAACGTGTGTCCTTTTTTGGGCTTATTTTGCCCAGAAAGAGGTACCTGGACATCCGTAACTCTTTGTTTTTATTGTCTCATATTGTCCTAAATCCTACTTGTCCATATTTTAATTACTCTAATTATATTACTACTTTGTTTTTTAGTTTGTTTTTATCTAGCTGAGGAAGAGAAGTTCCCTAGACTGTGCTTTTTCTTTCTTCTTGGAACTGTTTAAACCTGCTCTGGACTGAAAACTCAGAAGAGCACCAGCATCTTGCACCTGTGGCCCACTGGGCCTGGCCTGGGCCATGGCATTTCCAATGTCAGAGGGACTGATAACAGACTGAGTTGAGCTACAGACCATGAAGGGGACTTTATGAGTTTGTCATCTCTTTGGAGTAGCAAGAGGTTTTATTGTTGAATATTGTTCAATTTTTTTTGTGCTAGGGAATGCTTTGCCTGTTAAATAAAGAGGTTTTTTCCACTTTTCTCCAAGGAAATATTGTTCCTGAACCAGATGGGGGAGGGGCCACTTGGATTTGCTTTCTAGAGGCATCCCAATTCGGAGGTTTCCTCCAAAATTTGCCCTAAACCAGGCCAAATACATTTTTTGGCGCCCAACATGTGGTTCGAGAAAGTGGAAAAAACCTGTACAGATTGCATTTTGGTTGTACTTACTCTGTATTGGGATAAAGCAGTCAGTAGCCATGTTGCTTGAATTCATAATGTCTCTCAGGGTGGAGGTCTTCATATGTTTCTGGTCCCTTGTAGTTTTTGAGACTTTAATAACTTCATGGTCCCTAGGCCTATATTCTTATCTGGAGATAGCTCCAGTTTTGTCCCTAGCACACTGTTTTTACAGTAGAGGGGCATGGATTAGAATAGCCATTAGGCTGGGCTTGGTGATAACAATTTATAGAAAGTTTATAAAGGTACTGGAGTTTGCTCCATATATGCATGATTTATAGTTTCTTCCTCCTAACCTGCATCCCAGTTCCAGTAGCATGTTTTGGGGGTTTGTTAATAAATGCACCCAGTTTGTTAGAGGAGGACCAAGGGATGAGGCTTTTCAGCCTTTCCTTTTCTTCTTCTCCTTTGAATCTGTTATGTCAGTCTTTGAAAATGTTCAGTTTCCCCTGAATGTTAGAGACAACCATCCTGGTATTTAATCAGGTAAGCTTCCTCTATATGAACTGCAACTTCTCTAGAATGAGGGCTGAGATGTCCAGAGGAACTGATGAGTCCCCTGACCCAGAAGTAGACCGATGTGTGGAAAATCCTGAGTGGCATGAAGAATGGGAGAGAATGGGTCGAACCTTGAAGGAATTTTCACAGAATTCACAGAATTCACACACAGAATCACTAGGTTGGAAGAGACCTTCAAGATCATGGAGTCCAACCCATGCCTTAACACCTCAACTAAACCATGGCACCAAGTGCCACATCCAGCCTTTTTTTAAACACATCCAAGGGTAGTGACTCCACCACCTCCCTGTGCAGGCCATTCCAGTACTTTATCACTCTTTCCATTAAAAACTTTTTCCTAATATCCAACCTATATTTCCCTTGGTGAAGCTTAAGACTGTGTCCTCTCATTCTGTCAATTGCTGCTTGGAGAAAGAGACCAACCCCCACCTGACTACAACCACCTTTCAGGAAGTTGTAGAGAGCGATAAGGTCACCTCCGAGTCTCCTTCTCTCCAGGCAAAACAACCCCACCTCTCTCAGTCGTTCCTCATAAGGCTTGTGTTCCAAGCCCTTCACCAGCCTTGTTGCCCTCCTCTGGATGCATTCAAGCTCCTTAACGCCCTTCCAAAACTGAGGGGCCCAGAACTGGACACAGTACTCAAGGTGCAGCCTCACCAGTGCCAAGTATAGGGGAAGAATGACATCCCTGTTCTTGATGGCCACACTATTCCTGATACAGGCCAGGATGCCGCTGGCCTTCTTGGCCACCAGGGCACACTGCTGGCTCATGTTCAGTTGGCTGTCAATCAGTACTCCCAGGTCCCTTTCTGCCTGGACACTGTCCAGCCACACTGTCTCCAGCTTATAACGTTGCAGGGGGTTATTGTGGCCAAAATGCAGGACTCAGCACTTGAATTTATTAAATGTCATCCTATTCGACTCTGCCCATCTATCCAATTGTTCCCCGTCTCTCTCCAGAGCCCTCCTACCTTCCAACAGATCGACATACGCTCCCAGCTTAGTGTCGTCTGCAAATTTACTAATGAAAGACTCTGTACCCTCATCCATGTCATCAATAAAAATATTGAACAGAACTGGTCCCAGCACAGACCCCTGAGGGACACCACTGGTGACTGGCCACCAGCTGGATGCAGCACTGTTCACCACCACTCCCTGGGCCCTGCCATCCAGCCAGTTCTGAACCCAGCAAAGAGTGCTCCTGTCCAAGCCGTGGGTTGCCAGCTTTTCCAGGAGTATGCTCTGGGAGACAGTGTGAAAGGCCTTGCTGAAGTCTAGGTACACAACATCAACAGCCTTTCCTGCATCCATGAGGCAGGTCACTTGGTCATAAAAGGGGATCAGGTTGGTTATTGGTGATATTTTTGCCTGATGTCCGGGAGAAATGATGAGGAGAACTCCATGGATATCAGAAGGCTAATTAATTACTTTATTATACTATATTATTTTATATTATATTACACTATATTACATAACATCTAAACTGAATCTGCACAAAGCACCTAACTCAACTGCACAGAATCTTGTGACTGTCAGCCGACAGTCCCGACACACACACGCGCTTGGCCCTGATAGGCCAAGGAAACAAAACACCATCACTCTGGGTAAACAATCTCCATAATACATTCTATTTTGGCACAACACAGGAGCAGCGAATGAGATAAGAATTGTTTTGATCATTCTTTTCTCTGCTTCTCTCACTGCTTCTCTCAGGTTCAGAGAATGTGAATCCCACAGTTGGTCAAACATGACCGCCCCTCCTAAACCCGTGCTGGCTGGGTCTGATACCCTGGCCATCCTGTAAGTACTGCGTGATGACACTCAATATAAACTGTTCCATAACCTTACCAGGTACTGAGGTCAGGCTGACTGGTGTATAATTACCAGAATCTTCCTTCCCACCCTTTTTGTGAATGGGCGTCACAGTGGCCAGCTTCCAGTCATCTGGAACCTCACCAGTGAGCCAGGATTGCTGGTAAATGATGGAGAGTAGTTTTGCAAGCTCATCTGCCAGCTCCCTCATCACCCTGGGATGAATTCCATCTGGTCCCATAGATTTATGAATATCTAAGCATCTCAGCAGTTCTCTAACTGCCTCCTCTTGGATAATGGAGGGACCATTCTGCCCCTTGATACCATCAACCCACCCAAGAGAACAGTTGTCCTGAAGGCAAGTTGTCTTCTCACTAAAAACTGAGGCAAAGAAGGGGTTAAGCACCTCTGCCTTCTCTTCATCTGCAGTTAAGTTCCCTTCCACATCTAATAAAGAACAAAGGTTGATCTTACCCTTCCTTTTACCATTAATATATTTGTAAGAACATTTTTTATTATCCTTTACAGTGTGGATATGACAGTCTGATCAGAGAGAGAGAAAGATAGATAAGCTTTCCCATTAATTGTTCTGGGAAGCTTTAGGGAGGCAGAGAGGAAGAATGATAAACAAATGGTAAGCTATCTGCAAGTGGTGTTTGTAATAAGTTGTTTTTCTCATAAAAATGTTTGCGGAAGGGTGTCTTCTTAATTAGCCAATCATGTGAAATGTGTTGATTAAATGAACAATCAGGTCCACCTGTAGCGGACCAGGGTATAAAAGAAGAGGTTTCAATAAACGTGGGGCTTTTAGCCTCTTAGCCTTCTGACCTAGAGTCTGTGTCATTTCTGACTCAATGGTGACATTACAGAAGTCGCCATTTTAAGTTCAAACTGAGCTTTGGCCTCCCTAATTTTTTTCCTACATGATCTAGCAGCCCCCTTAAATACTTCCTGAGAGACCTGACCCTCCTTCCAAAGATGATACATCCTCTTTTTATTCCTAAGTTCCTCCAAAACCTCCTTGCCCATCCAGGCTGGACATTTGCCTTGTTGACTCGTCTTTTGGCACACAGGGACAGTCTGTTCCTGTGCCCTCAAGATCTCTGTTTTGAAGCATGCCCACCTTTCCTGAACTCCTTTGTTTTTAAGGGCTGCTTCCCAAGGAACTCTCTAAGTCTCCTAAATAGGCCAAAGTCTGCCCTCTGGAAGTCCAATGTAAAAGTCTTATTGATGTTCCTCCTGATTTCGCCAAATATTGAGACTTCTATAATTTCATGATCACTATACCCCAAGTGACCTTCAACCACCACATCTCCCACCAGCCCATCTCTATTTGAAAACAACAGGTCTAATATAGTCCCTCCCCTGGGGGGCTTACCCACCAGCTACAACAAAATGTTGTTCTCCACACACTCTAAAAATTTCCTGGACTGCCTTTTTTCTGCTGTATTAAGTTCTCAGCAGATGTCTGTCAAGTTGAAGTCACCTACAAAAATAAGGGCTGATGAACCTGAAACATTCTCCAGCTGCTTATAGAATAAGTTGTCCACCACTTCTTCCTGGTTGGGTGGAAGATAACAGACTCCCAGTAGGATGTCAGCCTTGTTGGCCTTCCCCTTAATTCTTACCCACAGGCATTCAACTTCATCATCATTAGTTTCAATACCCATGGTATCAAAAGCCTCTGTAATATTAAGGGCCACCCTGTAGGAGCAACGGGGGGTAGGATGGTCGGGACGGACAGAGACGAGAGATCTCTGAAGCCAGGTCGTGGAACTTGCAGTTTATTGCAAAGGGCGTGCGTGCAGGGCCCTGCTGGGAGCTGCCAGTCGCAGCTCAGAGCAGTCACGAGAGAAGAGAGGGGTAGAGAGGATGAGAGGGAAAGAGCATAAAAGGGTAAGAGAGCAAAAGCGTAAGAGAGCAGAAGCGTGAGAGTGTAAATGGGGTAAGAGAGCGAGGTTCCTGTTACAATACAATAAATCTTCTTCTGTGTTAGAATATTCTAATTCTCACTAACCAATCTAGTACAATATACAAATCCTATAGCATTTACATACAGCCTATAAGAATCACTACATTACCATACTGTGTTACATTTTAAACCCTAAAAACTACTCTTTGGACCCCTTCTGCCAAGCTAGTAGGGTCTGCTCTGACCCTTGGACCTGTCTGCAAGCAGAGGGTATTGTTTCATCAAAAGGGGATTACCTTCAGCTGGCCACACCATTGTTTTCCAGATGTTCAGTAACTAAGGTATCTCAAAGCTTGCTTTCATTTCAGTCTCGCTTATAGTTTCTATATTCTCAAAATCTTTTGCCAGGCAATCATATTTATAAGGCTTTCCTGTTTCATCTTCCTCAACACTACCCCTCCACCTCTTCTCCTTTCCTATCTCTTCTGAAGAGCTTGTAGCCATCCAGTGCAGTGCTCCAGCTATGTGAGTCATCCCACCACATTTCTGTGGTGGCAATTACATCATAGCTTTGCTGTTGCACCATGGCCTCCAGCTCTTCTTGATTGTTACCCATGCTGCATGCATTGGTATACATGCACCTCAGCTGGGCTACTGATTTCACCCCTAACTCAGACTTACCACCTTTTTTTGATTTTCTGGTCCCCCAGCCTGGGAATTTTCATGTGAACAAATTCAGAACCCAGATGAGGTGGAGAAATAACTGGAAGAGAACTGCTATGATGACTCTAAGGAGAAAAAGATCATTGCAATATGCTGGGCCCTGGCATATGCTTATTGCACACTGCTAGATACTGTAGGGCAGCAGATAGAGGCAGGGGGGCAGGGAGATAGATAAATCAGCATCTACCCTAGTCACTCAGGCTGCAGCCAACACCCCAGTCTCTCAGGTTGTAGCTAAACCAGACAGTGAGCCTAAGCCACTGGCACTCGCTGTGGGAAAGAAGTAGACAAGCAAAACAGATTGGCCAGTGATCAACGTTGATGATTTGTGGGAAGGACCCTCAATGCCAATTCCTGACACAAAATTCAAAGTCAAAGCAACTGACTCAAAATCAGAAGTCAAAGTAACAGACACAAGATCAGAAGTCACTATTGAGTCCTTTTCCCTCAAGGACCTTCGTGGCCTAAGAAAGGATTACACTCAAAGACCTGATGAATCTATAATTACTTGGTTAGTCCATCTTTGGGATGCTGCCGGTGAGGCTACAATTCTGGATGGTACTGAAGTGAGGTATTTGGGATCCCTGTCACATGATCCGGTTATTGACCAAGGAATTATGAGGGGGGCTAACCTTCACAGTCTCTGGGCATAGGTCCTGGGAAGTGTGGCACAAAGATATCTGTGTGCAGACGATCTCTATATGCACCAAACCCAGTGGAAGACCATAGAACAAGGGATTCAACGCTTGAGAGAAATGGCAGTGGCAGAGATTGTCTTCTCAGATGACCTAAACACTATAAATCTAGACTCAGTATCATGTACATCCGTGACGTAGCGAAAACTTGTACTACTTGGTCCACAAGAATACGCTTCTGCTTTAACAATAATGAAGCAGGCGGACAGGGAAGAGACCATGCTTGATATGGTGAAGAAGCTCTGAACATATGCAGATGTTGTGCATGGCCCAACACATGCAAGAATCACAGCTGTGGAAACACGTCTGCAGAAATTAGAAGATAATATAGAGGAGAATCACAAGAAACTCAGAGAGGAGATTAGAGAGGAGATGAAAGAGCGCTTTCTCCAAATCTCAGCAGTACAGATTGGAAGTTCTGGTACAAGACGCAGATGTCCCCCAGATAGGGAGAGAAGGTACACCCTATGAGCTGAGATGTGGTTCTTCCTGCATGATTGTGGAGAAAACATGAGGAGATGGTATGGAAAATCTACTGCTGCTCTGACATAACAGGTGCTTTAATTGAAAGACAGCAAGACTCAGAGAGGAAGTTCCACGAAAAAGGACCCAACACTGTTCTGGGAGCATGTGTCAAACTGTTGGAAGGTAGGAGGGCTCTGGAGAGAGACGGGGAACAATTGGATAGATGGGCAGAGTCGAATAGGATGACATTTAATAAATTCAAGTGCTGAGTCCTGCATTTTGGCCACAATAACCCCCTGCAACGTTATAAGCTGGAGACAGTGTGGCTGGACAGTGTCCAGGCAGAAAGGGACCTGGGAGTACTGATTGACAGCCAACTGAACATGAGCCAGCAGTGTGCCCTGGTGGCCAAGAAGGCCAGCGGCATCCTGGCCTGTATCAGGAATAGTGTGGCCATCAAGAACAGGGATGTCATTCTTCCCCTATACTTGGCACTGGTGAGGCTGCACCTTGAGTACTGTGTCCAGTTCTGGGCCCCTCAGTTTTGGAAGGGCGTTAAGGAGCTTGAATGCATCCAGAGGAGGGCAACAAGGCTGGTGAAGGGCTTGGAACACAAGCCTTATGAGGAACGACTGAGAGAGGTGGGGTTGTTTTGCCTGGAGAGAAGGAGACTCAGAGGTGACCTTATCGCTCTCTACAACTTCCTGAAAGGTGGTTGTAGTCAGGTGGGGGTTGGTCTCTTTCTCCAAGCAGCAATTGACAGAATGAGAGGACACAGTCTTAAGCTTCACCAAGGGAAATATAGGTTGGATATTAGGAAAAAGTTTTTAATGGAAAGAGTGATAAAGTACTGGAATGGCCTGCACAGGGAGGTGGTGGAGTCACTACCCTTGGATGTGTTTAAAAAAAGGCTGGATGTGGCACTTGGTGCCATGGTTTAGTTGAGGTGTTAAGGCATGGGTTGGACTCCATGATCTTGAAGGTCTCTTCCAACCTAGTGATTCTGTGTGTAAAGACAAAGCATTAGCAAGATCCATTACCACCTTCTGAGGTTGTAAATTTTTGCTGATTTTTCCCATGAGAGTAACCATGTTTGGTACTGTAACTGCAAGTGGGAGGGTGTCCTGGTTTGACACTGGCCCACGCCATTGTTGATTTTATTCAATTCTCTGAAATCAATAGTCACTCTTCAACTGCCATCCAATTTTCAAACAGGCCAAATAGGGTTGTTAAAAGCAGTTATGGTGCATGGAGTGATCTCCAGTCATTAGAGTGCCTGATTCATTTGAGTAATTTCTTCTTCACCCCCTGGAATGTGATACTGCTCTACATTTACCACCTCTGCAGGCACTGGCAGCACAACAGGATCCCACTTCGAGAACCTACACTAAACAGTCATAGATTGAATGACAAATCCTGCTTGTGGAGTCCCAAAATAAAAGTGACCATACAGTGTTTCAACTGTTCACCCTGCCAGCATATCAGTGCCCAAGATATTTTCTTTAGCTGAGGCAATTTGGGGCAACTCACCACCCCACTGCTCCCACTCTTTTGGCATTTGCCAGGAGTTGCAGTGTTTTGAAGCAGCAGGCGGGGTGGTAGGAGGATTGTTTTTTCATAGGCACTAGCTTTTGCCAATAGCAAAATGTTTCTGATGTTGTAATTCCATCTACTTCTGACTGTGGAACACTAGCTTGCACAAGATTGTTCCATGTTTGTTTCCTGGTCACCTGTGCAGTGACTCTCTTCAGCTTTGCTGGCTTATTTTCTCTCACTACTCACACAGCTGGCTCTGAGGCCATAGCTCCAATACCCCTCAAGATGTTTGTTAAAGCACTTATGTTACCAGTAGCATTCATGACTCTTAATATAATCAGGGGTTTCAATTAATCAGGTGCCCCTTTTAGAAACTGCATTTCAATACTTTTCATTACTACTGCTTTGTCAGGATTGGATCCTCTGGTTAGGGCATGAGCCATCTTCATCTGCCACAGTAAAGAAATGCCTTCTTCAATTGTGCACCAGTTCCTGAGGGATGACACTAACTCATCAGTATCTGTGTGTGCCATTAAAGCTGCTGCACACAGCCAGTGATACAGTGTAGGTGCAACAATATCCCATCAGGACCCCTGATATTCCATAGCTGAGCCTACTCCTGTTGGATTTTATTATCAGTGGCTATAGAAGTTAACAGATCCTTTTCACCCACTAATAGGTGACTAGATGCAGCACCACCATCCCAAGCTCGTAAAATCCATGCCAGTATGCTGTCTCTGCTCTTCTGCCAATAGGTCTCTAAAAATTCCCATAACTCTTTTGGGATATAGGTCCATGTGACCTGTACCCCTCCATCCATCAGATCCTGCTGCCCCTCCATTTATATGAGGGGTCATGCCTCTACCAGCTCTTTATCTGCCAAGTCTGGCTCCAACTCAGTCTCAGAGTCTGAGGATTCTGTCCAAATATGTCCATTTTGTTCCTCAGGATCTCACAAAGAGTTTTTAATAGGAGCACGAACTTGGGAAGTCCACACATTTTCCTATATTTTTGCCTTTGTTAGCAATGCATGCCACCAGCCGTTCTATAGTGCATTGCTGCTCACAGAACAGCTCTTTTTGAGCAGTAAATGCTTCCCATGAAAACTCCTTTGCATCCTTTAAAGCACATTTCCTATTTTGACTCTATCACCTGGCTCCTTAAGGCTATAGTCCCGGTAATTACCAACCTGTTGTGATGGGCTTAAACTGGCCAAACGCCAGTGCACCTACAAAAATAATTTATTCATTCTCTTTGGCTATAGTTAAGCAGAAGAGGGGGAAAAGAAAACTCATGGGGTGAGATAAGGATTAGGAGAAAACACTTTAAGGTCAAAGCAGGCTCAAAACTTTAAAAGGTATAAAGAAAAAAAGATTTATTAACAGAATTAAGAGACGATAATGAGAATTAAAGTAAACCTTTAGAACACCTTTCCCCCACCCCACCCCAGCCCTTCTTCCCTTCCCACCAACAGTGCAGGGAGACAAAATATGGGATTTTTATTCATTTGTTATTTTGAGGCCCGAAAGATAGGCTGGAAATAAAACCCCATAGACCAGTGTCCATAGAGCAGGTATTTGTTTATTACAGCACTGGTGGTGAGGGGGATTTTTTCTCCTAACTCACCCACCTTTGTCAGGTGCTGTGGTATATTTATACAGTAAATATTGCTTAGTGTTACTATGTCATTATAACATCATCATATACTCTCCGGAACTAATTTACATAGTATGATCTCATGGTTATTTAATAGTTCTTTTGCACCTCCCCAATTTGGGGATCATTTGGGGTCTTTGATGAAGGCTTCCAGAGTCTTCTTCACATCTGAACTTTTATACTTTGTCTTTGGAGCATGCGCAGTTACAGTGTTCCTTGGTCTGTCTGGTCCTAATCTGTCTAAATTCTTTATTTTGTGTCTAATTGGCTTTACATTTGCCCATTTCTCATTAACACTATACTTATCTATCTCTGAAACTATCCACCTGGTGAGGTTTTTTCTTTTTTTTTTTTTGTCTATTCAACATTAGGCAACTATCTAATCATATACTAGCCATTACATTGTACAGAAATTTATATCAGGTTATATAGGTATAAAAAGCTATGATTCAGGTTATACTGATATTAGGTTATATAGATACATAAAAGTCATGATCCAAGTTATATTGATATCTTATAACTCAAGTTATATAAGCACCTGGTATCTTTGACCAAAGTTATATAGGCATCAATTTTTCAAGATCTTTCTTCAGTTTGCATAGGGAGAGGAGTCTCTTTTGCTATGTCATGGGGTCTTTCCTACAGGAAACAGTTCTCTGTAAACTTTTCCAACGTGGTTTTAATTTTCATGGCTAACAGTCCACCCAGAACCTGCTTGCAACATGAAGTCCCTCCCATGGACTGCAGTCTTCCCACAACTGCTTTTTGCGGGCCATTTAGTTTATGGGGTGCAGTTTTTAAGGATGAGCTGTTCTAGTATAAAAGCAAGGGTCCTCTTCCTCCATTTCTGAAAGCAAGGGTTGTCTCTCTTTCTGTTTAAGCCTCTCAGCAGATCACAGCTCTTCAGCATCCACATGCTCCAGCATGAGTGCCTTTTTCTTATGGGCTGCCGGTGAATGCTGCATCCCCCCATGCACTTCCTGACTTACAGGGAAACTGTTGTATTATAGTCCTCACCATGGCTTGCAGAAGAATCTCAGCTCCAATGCTCAGAGCACCTCCTCCTCCCCCTCTACCTTGCACTGACCCTAGTGTCGCCATATTTTTCTCCTCACATGTCCTCACTTTTTCCTTTTCTCTGACTTGGGAGAGAATTGGTGTTAGTAGGTTCATTTGTTCTCAAGTTTATCAATTGAAACAGTTTTTATAGACCTCTGCAGCACTGAAAGGTTAATCTTGTCTCAGCTATGCAATTGGGAAATTGCTTGCCGTGCTTTTCTCTCTATTGGTCACATGGTCTCTGCTGGAACTGTGCAAGCTGCCGGCTCTTCTCCGTGCCTTTTCTTCATGCGGGACGCCTATTATGTTTAATATCCACGTGTTTCGTGGAGTCGGTGGTCAGAGACAGGGATGACACTCACACACCAAATCTTCATGCGAAAACCAGCATGTTTTATTGTTGAGAGTTTTCTTTTATAGGGAGTTCAAAACTCCCAGGTCTCAACTGCTGATTGGTCTGATTCCCACACAGCCCAGCTCCTGACCAGTGAGATGTCTGCAGCTCAAGATGGAACATTGTTGCATAAGTATTAATCAAGTTATAATAAGCAGCTCAGCTCAGCTTCATGGAGCAGCCTCTGGGCTGACTGACAGAAGCTCACAACCAATGGGAGCTCTCCTAAGATGCAGACATTGTATTGGTTCAGAGTCTGGGGGCACAGAGAGAGACCAATGAGCTGTCTCGACCCGGGAGTTTTGAATTGCCTTTAAAAGTAAGCTCTGAACACTAAAGCACTCTGTTTTCTGATGACCAAGGGAGTTCTGTTGTGTGTTGCGTCTCAGACATACAAATATCATAGATTCCACTGTAATACGGGGTGACCTTGTGTGAGGACAAGCAGTCCAAGTATCCACGGATTTGCGGAGATAGACGGGGCAAAAAGCTGAAAGAGGCCGGAAAGAGCCCGGAAATAAGCAGCAAAGGCTGCAGGAGCTACCTTTTCGACAAAGGTTGCAGGAAATTATAGCCAAAGGGCTGTGTGAAAAAAGAAACTGGAGAAGCTGAAAAGCTGGAAAGAAAGCAGCTGGAAGAGCCCAAAAGTAGGCGTCAAAGGCTGCAAGGATACAAGTCGCAACAAAGGTTGCAAGAATACTCAGCCAAAGGGTTGTTTGAAAAAAGAAACCAGAGAAATCGAAAAAAGAAGAAAAACCCCATCGAAGACCATGAGTGCTTGGTTTTCAACATCAGAAAACCCCACAATACAGGTATGGAAAATTTTCTTTAAGGAATGCGACATAGACTATGAAGAAAAAGCCCTGTTTAGATTAATTACATGGGCTAACACCCACGGCTTTAACACAGCAAAAGAAACTGCCTTTGATCTTAATACCTGGGAACAAACTAGTCACTTTATATTAAAGGCAGCCTCGAAAGGGGAGGAAAATGCAATAAGAGTTATAAAACCATGTAGGCTTGTTTTGGATTTAATAAGACTATTAAGTACTGAACTATATGGGGAGGAAAACACACTGGAGGAGTTTTCGGGGGAGATGGACACCTCTCTAAGCCCCCAGAGCACGTGGCAGTACACAATGGCCGGCAATGCCGCGCCCATGTGGCCGAGCTGCTTTGAACTACCCCCCCCCACGTCGGCACTGTTCCCGGGAGAACCATCCCCCACAGCTACCCAGCAAGGAGAGGCCCCGCCGCGCAGGGAGACAGGGTGGCCCGGCGGGGTCCCAGGGATGCCCGGGTGCCCTGTGCCAGCACTCCGAAAACACCGCCCTGTGCCTGCCCCGTGCAACTGCTGCAGGAGGTCGGACAGCGCCGCAATTTAGGCTGGGAAGCCTCTGACCATGACGCAGCTCCAGCTCGGTGCTGTACCCAGGACCGCCCCCCTGCCACCGGGGACGGCCACACGTCTCATCGCCATGGAAACACCCGGACCTCCCCTGCCCGGAGCTGGTTGGCTCAGCCCATAAACCACGCCCACAGCCCCCCCACACGGAGAGGCACCGCTGTGTAGGAAAGACATATTTGTGCAGTTTTTGCGAGCCAGGGAAGGCTTCCTGAAGATAAGGAAAGCCTCGTATCTCTCTCAAGGAAGGTACCAAGGCTATCACCATGACAACGTGAAAAAAGAGAGGGTCAAAAGATGGACTTTAGTTGGCTTACAGAGTGACATGGCTCCTTTTCACCTATTGAGAGTTTTGTTTCTTTCTTATGACCAATGGGCAGTGTATGTGTTTGTTAAGCAAACGTAAATATCCTGTAAAACTATAAAGGCAACATGTTGCTTTAAGAAATGAGCCCTATACAGCCTTCTGATGAGAGTCTTGGTGCTTGCACCATGTCGCGCTCTATAGCGACATCTGATGCCCCCCCCCCCCCGCCGTGATTGCAACTGGACAGTAAAAAGAGGAAAGAAAAATAAGAAGAGAGAAAAAAGTTGAAGGGTACCCTGAAAATGAGTGAAGGCAGCAAGGACACTGCGGAGGTCTGGACCTAATTCAGACATCTGATTCGAGGTGAGCGATTGGGAAAAATGATGGGAAATAATTTATCAAATGAGGAAAAGGCTGTTTTGTCCACGTGGAAAGCTTTATTGAAAAGGAAAAATGTTCAAGCTTCTGATTATGCTCTTCGTAGTTTACTGATATGGTGTAAATCACAGGACTTTGAAGCTGATGCTGAGACTACCTTCAGTGTCCGGGCATGGAAAAAGGTTGGGAAGAGACTATGGGAAGTGATATCTGAGAGGAATTAGAGCAAGAAACTGAAGTAGAGAAACAGGAGGAAGATGAGGCTGAGCCTGTCAATGTATCTCCCCCTGAGGAGTCTGCTGCAGCTGCTGTTGAGGTTCCCCCAGGGTTTGCTATCGTGAGAATCAAATGGCAGGCTAAGACTGTTCCTCGGTGTTCATCTCCAAAAGACTATGTTAAACCTGTGTATACTTCGCCTGCTCAGCAGTTAGCTGAACTGAATACTAAACCAAAGTATCTTCTGCCTGCACAGCAATTAGCCAAAATGAAGTTACAGAAGAAGCAAAGTGAAAATCAGGCTGGGTCATTGGCCCTTCTGTCTCTCCCTGGGCCGTTTGCTCCCCCCTCACCCTCCCATAGATCAGCCACTCCTCCCCCACCCTCCTGTGATTTGGTTGGTCCACCCCCACTTTCCCTTGAGCCATCTGCCCCTCCTCTGCCCCCCTTTGAGTCATCTGCCTCCACTCCACCCCCTACTGAGCTGTCTGCCCCCCCCCCAAACTGGTTGAACAAATGCAGTCTTTAACATTGTGTCCTTCTTTGTCTAGTGATAGTTTTGACAATGAACTGCTGTTTATGAGTACATCTAAAAAGACGCAGGAATCTGTTTCTGTTAGACCTCGTAGCAGATCCAGGTCTGCTGTTTCTTGGACTCCGCCTCCCTGCCAGGTGGCTGTCACTCCTCGACACCCTTTGCAATTTTGGAAGCATGTGACAATGAAAGCAGCTGAAGTGGGAGATTGGAATTTGTTAGAGAAAATAGGTCCACCCACAAGGATGGAAATGGCGGCTGCTGCTGCTTCTGGTGGGCCTGTGGCTTTTCCTGTTTTCAAAACTGCTCCTAATTTGGGACAACAAGGTAGCCATCAGGTTTTTGCATGGAGGGTTGTGCAGGATCTCCAGTCAAAAGTAGATCAGTATGGTGTTAACTCTTTGCAGGTGATGCAAGTGATTCGTGTTCTAAATGCTGATGTACTTGTACCTTATGATATTGTTCACCTTGCTACGATTCTGTTTCACCCAGTGCAGTATGGTGTGTTTCAAGCTACCTGGAAACATATGGTTGAAAGAATAGCATTGGACAATATGCAGTTACCTCAGCATGATCCACGTCATGCTGTGGGAGTTTATGCCTTGCTGGGCAATGGACCATTCTCTAACCCAGATTTGCAGGCAAGATGGGACCCCCTGATTCTGGCACAGGCCCAGCAGCTGGGTATGAGTGCCTTACTTAAAACAATGGAAATGGCAGCTCCTAAACCAAGGTATATTACCATCCAGCAAGGGGTGAAGGAACCTTTTCTGCAGTTTGTGGAGAGGGTTGCTGCAGCCCTTGAGAAGCAAGTAGAGGATGATAAGTTGAAGCAAATTTTATGTAGACAGTTAGCCCGGGACAACGTAAACGATGATTGCAGGAGAATTATTGATTCTTTACTGGGAGATCCCTCGCTGTCTGATCTTGTAGTTGCTTGCTCAAAGGTTGGTTCAGGTTGAGCATAAAATGGCTGCTTTGGCAACAGCCATGAAGTCTTCACCCAGATGTTCTGCTTGTGAAGAATCAGGGCATGTGAAGACACAATGCCTTCAAACTGCAGGACAATGTGTACACTCTAGGGTAATTTGGACCAGTAAAGTGCCTTGTTATTGTTGTGGAAAATTTGGCCATATTGCTAAATTTTGTAAATTAAGATCTTTTTCAGGTGGTCGACAAGTGCAGGGAAACTAGAGGAAGAACGTGAAGGGGCGTGTGGAGACACAAATACTCCAATGACAATCACGAGCCCTGCCAGCACTGCAAAGCTCTCCATTTGTGAATGATACACAGGGGCCACAAGAGGCTTCGGCAGGGATTGATATAGCCATAGCTGACACAGTAACTACTTTGACAAGAGGTATATGTAAAATGCCTCTTGATGCCTGTGGTCCGATAGGCCGAGGTTTGAGTGCTTTTCTAATGGGAATGTTAGCATTCGGGAACACATAATCACGGAATGATTTCATGCAGGTGCTTTTATTAAGAGCTCTGGGTGTCAGGGGTACACAGACCCAAATCTGACTCCGACATATTTTCGGGCCGAACATGTTTTATATTCTATCATCATATAACTTACATATTAATTATTAAACTTACATTGTTCTATTGTATACATTGATTTCATCCAAGCATGGATTTCTTGTGATCTCCCTAAAACCTCTAACATAGTTTCTCATGATTCTTTAAACAATAATTATATCTAATCACATCTAACAATTATATCATTTATCATATACTGACTACACAGGTGCAGTTTCACATGATCTAGCAAATACAAGGCCTAATATTTCTCAGGGCCTACCTTTAACATTTTCCCAGAGCCTACTAAGCTTAACTTTCTTTCTAGCTTCCCGAATTTTCTGTGATTTTAAAATCTTTTACTATCAGGAAGATCTAGTAACACTATTCAAGGTATTAATGTCCATTAAGGTCTTATTGATTCTAATTATGTGGAACAAATTCATGCTATGGTGTCTGTTAGTGAACCTCCTGTTGTTATTCAAAAAGGTACTTGTATTGCTCAACTTGTTCCTTTTATGAGTTCTGTTCCAGCTGTAGTGGACCAGAGTCGTGGCACTGGAGGTTTTGGATCTACAGGACCACCTCAGGTTCTTTGGACTCAAAAGGTGACAAATGAGCGTCTAGAAATACAGTGTTTGGTCACTGCTAAGGGATGTCACCCAGAAGCTACAACAATATCAGGTTTACTTGACACAGGAGCAGATGTAACTGTAATTTCACAGTTTGTTTGGCCTCCAACATGGCCCCTCATTCAATCAACCTTTGGAGTTGTTGGGTTAAGTGGGTCAACTGCTGGTGCTTTATCTGCTGTTGCGATCACTGTAACACATCCAGAAGGCCAGCAAGCTAACATCAGACCTTATGTTACTAATGCTCAACCTAACTTATGGGGACGTGATTGCTTAACCCAATGGGGTGTTAAAATTACCATGGATTTTTAGTAGGGGCCACTGGGATGCAGGGCCTTAAATGTCCAGTTGTGTCCTTGACATGGCTGACAGATAAGCCTGTCTGGATTGATCAGTGGCCCCTGCCTACTGAAAAGCTTCTTGCCCTGCGAGGCTTAGTGACAGAACAATTACAAGCTGGACATATTGAAAAATCATTTAGCCCATGGAATACGCCTGTGTTTGTAATAAAAAAGAAATCAGGTAAATGGAGACTTTTGCACGATTTGCGGCAGATAAACGCTGTGATGGCCGCAATGGGTGCTTTATAATCAGGTCTCCCAACACCTACAATGATTCCACAAGGATGGGAAATAATTATCATTGATTTGAAAGATTGCCTTTTTACAATTCCATTGGCTGATCTGGATAAGGGAAAATTTGCCTTTACTGTGCCTTCTTTAAATCATGAGGAACTGGACCGCAAGCTGTTCTATCTCACCAATTTTTTCATCAGGGTGCTCAGGCACTATGGCAGCAATTTAAATTATCACATAGTGAAGCAAAGTCAATTATTTCTTCTTGTCCTGATTGTCCTATGTCTCATGTTTCGCAATATTACGGTACTAATCCTAGAGGCTTACTGCCTTTGCAAGAATGGCAAACAGATGTTACAAAAATGCCTGAATTTGGCCATCTAAAGTATGTTCATGTTACCATTGACACCTTTTCTCATGCCATGGTTGCCTCAGCGTTGGCAGGTGAAACAGCTCGGGATGTTATTCGTCATTTTTGCCACGCCTTTTTCATCTTAGGCGTTCCATCACATGTAAAGACGGATAACAGCCCGGCGTATGTTTCAAAGAAATTGCAAGTGTTTTTTTCATGCCTGGGGTGTTGATCATTCTGCTGGTATTCCTCATGCTTTGACAGGCCAAGCAATTATTGAACGCGCTCATGGTGTGTTGAAGCGTCAAGTACAAAAACGAAAAGGGGGAATGCAGAGGGAGTCGCTTCAAGTGAGAATAGACAAAGCCGTTTATGTGTTAAACTTTCTGCGTCCTTTACCTGACTTACAATTTTCTCCTATATTCTGTCATTTTTCGTCTTTGAATTCAAAACAGCCAAACTTTCAGAAAGGTATTATGGTATGGGTAAAAGATTTAATCACGGGAAAGTGCACTGGCCCAGTGGAATTAGGAACATGGGGAAGAGGATATGCATGTGTTTTAACAGAAAATGGCCCTCGTTGGGTCTCTGCCCGTTGTGTTAAACCTTATTTGGAGCACACAGAAAAGGACAGGATGGGTGGTTCTACAGTGGCAGCAAAATGAGTAGGTAATTGCATTGGTTATTAGGTGGATGGAAGCATGGACCCTCAAGGAATGTGTGGTAAAGATGGTAATTCGAGACAGAGTAAAGGGAGTTATAGGCTTACGCTGAAAATCCAAAATTTAAGTTAGTGGATGTTACTTTTGCTTATTTTCCTTGAATTCTCTTACAGAGAGGTTGGTAGTGCTGAGAAATGTGTCTTGTACCATTTCCTTTTGCAGGGCACCAACAGTCCCAAAATAGGGGAATTTGATGTACCTAAGGGAGAAGTGTTGTCTTTGCATAGGGGTTGAATTAGTAGCTGAAGTCCACACTTTGAGCAACTAGGTTGGTTGCCCATTATGATAGCAGCAACCAGTTGTAAAGTTAAGTGGATGCTACTTGGTTCTAAGTGGTGACTAGGCAGATGACTTGGTCTCTGATTCTGTGTGGGAGAAAGTTATTTGACTAGAGGTGAAGGTGTCATTCTGCTACAAATGTGTCATCCGGAAATTGCAAAGTCTATAACAGCATTTTAAGATCTATTTTTTATGTGCCTTGTTTGTATATGAATGTTAAGATTGTGAGGGTGTGTGTTGTGGAGTTGGTAGAAGTTGGTTATCTGTAAGTGAATGAAGAATGGATCCTCCATCTGCTTGGATTTTTGCAAGGGCCCTGCAGAAATCCTTAGCAGTTGTATTTGTGGGTCAAATACAAAAAGGGGGAATTGTAGGAAAGACATTTTTGTGCTGTTCTTGCGAGCCAGCGAAGGCTTCCTGAAGATAAGGAAAGCCTCGTATCTCTCTCAAGGAAGGTACCAAGGCTATCACCATGACAACGTGAAGAAAGAGAGAAAGTTAAAAGATACAGACTTTAGTTGGCTCACTGAGTGACATGGCTCCTTTTCACCTACTGAGAGTTTTGTTTCTTTCTTATGACCAATGGGCAGTGTATGTGTTTGTTAAGCAAATATAAATATCCTGTAAAACTGTAAAGGCAACATGTTGCTTTAATAAATGAGCCCTATACAACCTTCTGATCTGAGTCTTGGTGCTTGCGTCGTGTCACACTCTATAGCGACACCGCCACGCAGCGAGATGGAGGGGGATGGTGGGGTCCCGACCAGCAGTGGGGATGCACTCAGGCCAAAGTGCCATGTGGAGCTGAGGCATCCCATACCAGCCCCCCAAAAATGTTTCCTGATGCTGGCCCCTGGAGCTACTGCACGGGCTCAAACTGTGCTGCCACTTGGGAGAGGCAGCTTGTGACCATGACCCAGTCTGTGCAGGGCGGGTGCTCTCCCACCAAGCAGACATGCAACGCCAGCCCACACCAGGATGTGCCGCCGGCGGGGCACTGCCCCATGACTGCAGAAAACAGCACGACCCTGGGGGGTGGGGAAATCCCAAGAAGCAGCGATCATCCCCAGCCTGCCTGCACTGTGACTGCTAGCATTGCTCAGGAAGGTGGCAGAATGGTGACCACCATGGTTCCAGCAGGCTGTGAAGCCCCAACAGCCCAGAAACATCATGTGGTCACAGGGACCGCTCCCCCACCATTCTTGCTGGGGCCGCCTGCACCCCTCATCCAGCCCGCGTCAGGGGGTGGAGGCCCGCACCCAAGCCAAAACCCAGAGAACACCACCATGTCTCCAGCAACCGAAGTCCTGCTCCCAGCCCTGCCTCCATGGGCAGGTCTGGGAACGTCACCACCAAGAACTACAAACATTGAACCTGGAAGTAGAGCGTGGGAAAAACCCCTTCGAGGAGCCCGCCCAGCTAAGAGCAGTGGAAAAAAGCATGGAAAGGTTTGGTACCCCAGGGGCAGAAACAATTGAGTCTACCCAAAGAGATGGGGTCGGTCACATGGGATAACTGTCTCAAAGCAACTAAAACCAATATGCCCTCTCATCCAACCCAGCGAGGAGCCAGCCTTTCCCTACAAATGGATGATGAAGAAGAAAACAGACACCAAGTTTCCACCCCTCAAGAGTCTCACAACCACTTTACCCCCTGGTAAATCAGGGTTGTCATGTTCCAAAGTCTCTAATGGAAGCACTGAGGGGTTACCATACAAAAGGTACAAAAATGTGCAACTGTTTGTGAGATATGCCTTGGAACTCATAGTACAATATTCATTGTGGATATTTGGGATTGTTAGGACCAAAATCAATAACCCTGTTATAAATGATCAATAAGAAAGCCAAATTAATAAATGCGAAAGATTTTATTTTTGTGACCAAAATATGGTCCTCAAAAACCACAGTCAAAGAGACAGCATCGAGTGTGGGATCAGCACTGGGTGAACCTATATCTGACCTCTATCTCATCGGATATCCCTATGTTCATGAATGCCGTTTCCAGCGGGGCTGTTTTATACAGTTTTTTATGCCTGAGGCAGAGGTGCCCCAATTTCTTTTGTAACCCTGCATATGTATGAAGGTTTCTTTCACTGTGCAAGGCTGGACAATTGCTGTTTCCTGAGTAGTAGCAGGCGCTGATCATGTCAGGGGAAGTCGTGTATTCAGATGTATGTTCCTTGGCGACTTTGGTTATCTTGATTGATGATATCTATCAAGTGCTGATCATCCTTGAGTGTTCCCTGATAGATCCGGAGGGAGCCCATCTCTGTGCTGGCCACGTTCTTTTATTAGTAAATGAGGCATTCTTCTCCTGCTGCCACCAGGAGTTTAGTAATTCCGATGTGGCAATCTGTCTCCAGGTTGCTCGTGGTCAGAGGCTCGTTGGACGTTAGATTCCTTTTACAATTTTTATTTTATACATTTTCCCCTTCAGCATTAATTACTTTATAATATATATTACAATCCCTCCCCTTCTTTATAAACACATTAATTCATGCTTCCCACTACAACCCTTATATCTATTATCTATGTTTTAGCTAAAGCTACCCTTCACCTTTAGGAGCTTCCTACAAGGAGAGGAGGGACATTTTCAGACTCTCTCCGTGTCCTGTTCTCATTGTGGGACCCCTTGGTATAATTTGTAAATGATTCCATCACCTTTGATTTGTTTTTCAAATTTCGATAGGACTTCGGCTGCCTTACTTTCCTGTTCACCTTCCCCCAAGTTCATGATTTTGAATATCTTATTGTTTTCGGAAGCCAGCTCTGGGTCTATTGGCATGGCCACTATTTGCATGTCCTGTACCACAGAGTGTATCAGCCTAATAAAACAAGGTATTAGGCACGGTAGGAATATGACCCCGGCTACTGAACACATCACAAAAAAATATTATCTTTTTCCACCAGGCCCCATCGAATAGTCTGTCCCACCAAGTTGCCTGCAAGATGGAATTCCATTTTTGGACTGGGACATGAGCCATCTTTTTGATTTATGCTGCCAAACCTCTGATGGTTTCTCCATAATCGTCAATGCAGCACTCAGACTCATTAAATTTTCCACACACTCCCCCTTCTTTGGCCAACAAATAGTCTAATGCTATTCTGTTTTGGTACACGAAAGCCTGCATTTGAGAATGCTGCCGGCTTAACAACTCAAGGGCCTCTGAGGTGTGGTTCGAGACTATTTCCACAACTGCCTGTAGCCTAATCAGCCTGTTCAGTAGGTAAATCGGGGTCCTATACCCCCAGCTTCCATCCTGTGCCCATGTGGCTGGTCCATAATATTCTATTATTCTCTCGGCCGACCATTCTTCCTCTCCCCATGTTTGACTGCCTCCTATGGCAGGGAATTTCTTTTTCAAACTTCTCCCTGTTCAGAGTCTCATACAAGGGAGCCCCTAACAGGTCACTTTTTGATCGGGGGAGAGTGAAGAACACAGGTCGAATCATACATAAAGTGCACAATCCTTTCCACTTTGGGAGTAACTCACTATACACTTTCTTCCCACAGATCCAATAAATTCTGTCTGGGGCTTTCCACCTGATATTTGTTCTTCCTGGTTCCTTCCAATATTCTCTTAATTCTCCCAAGGATTGGTAAGGGTTAACTCCGGAGCCTTTGACCCAACAAAGTCCAATCTTGTCATTCCATTCACAATTTGTCTCTCTTTTGTGACTCCAATATCCTGTAGGAGGCTCTGGTTGCCAGATTTTGCTCCTACTACTTGAATTTACTGCTAATGTGGATATACACGGGGTATACCCAACCACCTCGGTATATTCTTTTCCTTCCCTGCTGATACAAATTGTTCCAATCACCCTCTGATCCAACACCCAACCCTCAGGTCTCTGCATCATCCTGGAGACACGAGTGTTATCCCATTTCAACAGCTGCTCCTGGGTTAAACTCTCACCTTTCCAAGGCCACTTCTCGGCAGATTTCAGCCCCCCACAAATCCAACAATTCGACAATCCCAGTTCCGTGGCAATTTCCTGGACAAGGTCAATGAATAAGTTTCGATCTGGGGCAGGTAGTCCCCAGTTGGCATATTGTCTCTCGAGTTGCTCATATTGTTCACTCAGAGTTTTCAACCTTTCCTGCTCCACCCTCCTTTTCCTCAACTCTGACTCCTGCCTCTTCAATTACTGAGCTATCTGCTTCATTTTGCTTTCAGGATCTATCCCTTGTTTTTCGAGAAGCAGAAAGCCCTATCATATTGCAGACAGGCCCTGTCATCATTTGCCTCAAGGAGGTCCAAGATGACAGGCTCGCTCTTCAGGGGGAGCTTATTCTCATATTTTAAATTCTTTCCAACCCAGTACGTTTTCCTGTTCATTACACATATTTCAAGTCGAGTATTATCATAACACAACGGGTTAACTTGATAATACACTACAAAAACCGATTCAGTTTTTCCCCTGACCCACACAGTTCGACTGCATTGGTTACAAATAGGGACCGATATCTTTCCTGCATTCCTCTTTTGTATTTTGTGATCAAACGCTTCTGACAGCCCGCCCTTAACTCTTGCCTTTTGATTGAAACATAATGTTTCTTTGCCCAATCTGCATAATTTCAATTGAGTGCCATTCATGATGCATTACCTGCCTTGCTCCATGATGCAATCTTCCAGGGCCCGGTATGCTGAGATTCCCTCTCCTTCTTGTCCCTCTTGGACAATCTGAGTGCATTGTCTGCACTCTTCAACAGGATTCTGCCCTCCTGTCTGAGACGGGATCTCAGTGTGCAAACTGGCTGTTCTGCACATGACTAGGCACAGGCCCATCAGGATTTCCCATAGGCATACTCCTCTGCCTTTGCCTGCGCCCCCTGGGGTGCCACCAGCGACAAGGAAGACCATCTTCTCAGCAGCAATAATCTTTGAGGTGAGATGAGTTCCCTAGTCTGAATCTATGTCAGTCGGTACTCTATGGGTCTGCTCCATTGGATTGCCTGTTGTGCCTTAGCTCGGTTAACTTTCTGGCAGATCAAGCATCCTTGTACCTCCTGTTTGGCCAATTCATAAATTCCTCTGCACCTGAAAAATTTCAAGAGCTCTTCTGCAAGGGCCTGGGCCCCCCAGTGTGTTGGTTGGTGCAACCTCCTTAAGATTCTTCTGGTATAACCCTTTGACACTAATTCTCTACCGTTCAGTAATTTCCACTTACCTTCCTCCAATCTTTCCCCAATTTTCTTGTAACCTTCAATTTCCTTTTGGGAGGGCTGTGGAGGATATTCTGAGGCCTCGGTTCCTTTGACCTCCGGGGCACTTACCATCAGTAAGGCTGCATTTTTGTCCTCTTTGTCTGCCAAATTGTTTCCCTGGATTCAAAACTGCATTCCCACCTGATGCCCTTTTACGTGTACTATTGAAATTTCCTCTGGCTCCCTTACTGCCTCCAAAATTTGCCTTATTAATTCCCCATGCACCAGTCCCTATCCTTGAGTGTTGATCAGCCCTCTCTCTTCCCAAATCTTCCCAAAAGTGTCAACCACCCCAAAAGCATATTTGGAGTCTGTAAAAATTGTCTCCTTTTTCCCTTTCAGCCTTTTCAAAGCTCTCAAGACTGTGTATAGTTTGCACACTTGAGCCGACCATCCCGCATTCAGAGGACCCGCTTCTATTACTTCTCCTGTCCTGCCGTCCACAACTGCATATCCCAATTTCCTTTTGCCTTCTATCACTCTTGCTGATCCATCCACAAACCATTTTTCTCCCTCTTCTAATTCCTCCCCCTCCCAATCCAGTCTTATCTTGGTCTGCAGCTCCACCACTTCCGTGCAGTTATGTATAAACTTCTCTGAGACCTCCCCGAACAAAAATTGGGCTGGATTTTGTGCAGTTGTTGTTCGTAGCTCCAAGTCAGGCAAGTGAATCAAAATGGCTTCATACTTTAGCAACCTAGCATCCGTGAGCCACTTGTCTGCTTTTTGTTGTAGTATACTCCGCACATTATGCGGCGCGTATACTACCAACGGAGCCCCAAAGGTTACCTTCTTAGCTTCTTCCACCAACAATGCCACAGCCACAATTGCCTGCAAACAAGTGGGCCAACCCCTGCTTACAGGGTCCAGAAACTTAGATAAGTAACCTACCGGTTTCCTGGCCCCTGCCCAGTCCTGCATCAACACGTCATGGGCAGTATGACTGCTGACATCCACGAACAACTGGAATGGCCATTTCACATCGGGGAGGGTCACCACTGGTGCTGCCACGAGTGCTTCTTTTAATTCCTTAAATCTCTCCTCGTCTTTTTCTGTCCATTTTAATTTGTCAGTGGTGAGCTTTTCATATAAAAACTTTACCTTCTCACTGTACCCTTCAATCCATTGCCAGCAATATCCCAAAAGCCCCAATAATTGTCTCACTTCTCTCTTTGTCTGTGGAGGAGGCAGGGCAATGATCCCTGCCACCCTTTTGGGGTCTAATTTCTTCTTACCTTTTGTTAACCAATGTCCCAAATACCTGACTTTGGGCCCTGTGAATTGCAGTTTCGACTTAGACACTTTCAATCCTTTGTCCCCTAAGAAATTCAAGAGCACAGTAGTGCTCATCCTTACATCCTCCTCCCTTGGACCAGCAATCAATAAATTGTCCACATACTGTAATAATTTTGTTCCTTCCACTGGTACAAAGTGACTCAGCACTTGTTCAAGTGCTTGCCTGTAACAGACATGTTTTATGAAAAATCTTTTCCTAAGGATTTTTTCTCCTGAGAAGCTGAGAGGCCTCAGGAACAAAATGTAAACAATAATTATCTGCTGCTGGGGAATGCAACAGGTGGATCTGTGATTGGTCTCATGTGGTTGTTTTTAATTAATGGCCAATCACAGTCAGCTGGCTCAGACTCTCTGAGAGTCAAAAACTTTAGTTATTAATTTCATTCTTTCTCCTTTCCTTGCAAGCCTTCTGATGAAATCCTTTCTTCTATTCTTTTAGTATAGTTTTAATATAATATATATCATAAAATAATAAATTAGCCTTCTGAAACATGGAGTCAGATCCTCATCTCTTCTCTCATCCTGGGACCCCTGCGAACACCACCACAATTGGTGACCCCGAGTGACGAAAAATTCGCACACTTGGTGACCTTGAGTGAAGAAAAAGTCCTCGTTTGGTGAGCCCCCAGAGGAGCATTGCCATACTGGGTGAACCCCGAGTGTGTGGCATTGATGTCACTACACAAGTGACCACAGAAGTGGCTTCTAGCCTGGAGCTGAAGAACCGGGGACCCTGAATTTGGACAGAGTTCACAGCCAAGGCTGACCACAAAGAGAACCTTTTGAAGTGTCCCAGACAAGATATCCGGAAATCTTCACAGCACAGAGTAGCCTGCTGAAGTCCAGAGGACACTGTCACAAGGTACTGTTAACTCTTCCCTTCCTGAAACTGCTGCCCTTCGCACAATGTGGGCTGGGATGTGGCAGAGGGTGCCTACGGAGGCAGAGGTTCCATTCTCCCCCGCGGAGGAGAAAATTATTGCCCTCTGGCGAAGATGGGGTCATGAAGACAGAGTTCCTATGGTGAAGAGACATTTCTATGAGTTTTTCAGATGGACAAAATTCTATAGATTTTTTACAGATGTGGTGTATTCCCTCGATTCACACATATGGGAATGCATGGAATTAATTTTTGAGGACGCTCTTTAACAGGGATTTGGATTTCCTCACATTTATCTGGCATTCAAAACTCTCTTTAAAGTTTTGAAATGGAAAGAATCTTCAATTGAATGGGTTGCCGAATGCAGAGGTCGTGCTCCCTTCCCGCCAGACCTGGCAGGAGAGGAACCTGTCCAGGAACACAAACTGCTGGCTCCCAGCCCCCCTGCATTGCGGCGGGGAGGCGAGGCTTTGCCCGGAGCCGAGGAAAAGTTTTTTTCTGCACCTTTGGAGCATGCTCAAATGGAGCTGCTTTTTCCCCCCCTCTCGTTGCCCTCGGGGGGGATGTGAGTTGGCTGCGCCACACTAGCTGGAGCCACAGGCACCGCCCTGGCTGGCACCATGGCAGGCGCCAGTCCCCACGGCCCAGCCCATGGCCCTGCCCACAGCCCTGCCTGCGGCCCTGCTGCAGCCTGGGCTGGCCCCGCTCGCAGCCGGACCGGCCCCACCGCCTCCAGCAGAGTTTGTCGGCATTCCGATCGCGGAGGCGCCGCTTCCCGCTAGGCGACGCAATCGACAGCAGCAGCGATCAACAAGAGCCTGTCTCAGAGAGACAGCTTGTCTCCGCGGCTGTGTGCCTGCCTGAGGATGCCCCGGGGGCCGGCCCCGCGGCCCCACTGCCTCCTGGGTCAGCTCGGCCAGCTCTGCTGTCTGTGCCTGCGCTGCAGCTTCCGGGACCCAGAGAAGATGTAGCTGCTGCCTCCAGCCTGGCGGGGAATGCGCTCCCTCCGGCCCTGGCGACCCCTGGCCCAGTTCTAGTTCAAGATGCTGCTGAGAATGGCGCCGGGCCTGCAGAACCCTCTTTGGAGCCATATGCAGTCCTGCCACCCCCAGCAGCGGCTGCCGCGGCACCTGCAATCAGCCTAGCTTCCCCCCCGAGTTTTTCAGGCTGTCCTGAGGCTGCCCCTGTGGGAGGAGCTGGGACAGGGGAAGGGGAAGCCAGTCTGCTCCTCCGTGGAGGGGCCGTGGCTTGGCAGCTGATTGCAGGCACAGCCCGGCTGCCTGCTTTCAAACTCAGCATTTTCCCATTGAAACACAAAATAATCTCTGCTGTCCTTAGCTAAAGGACAGGTCCAAAAGGCATTTTTCAGGTCAATCACACTGTACCACGTGTCCTTGGGAGAGACATTATTTAACAAAGTGTAAGGATTTCAAACCATGGGGAACAGTGTCTTAGTCCTTTGGTTCACAGCCCTTAAATCCTGCACTAATCTATAACTACCATCTGTTTTCTGCACTGCCAATACTGGGGTATTGTGTCTGGACATGCATGGCTCCAACATTCCTTTCTTCACTACTTCTTCTATCACTGGTTTCAACCCCCTCCTCCCTTCCATGGGAATGGGGTACTGCTTTACCCTAATAGAGTCTTCCAGCCTCTCAATTTCAATAGGGATTAGGTTCGATGTCCAACCTCCCAGCCTCCCCTTGAGTGTACCAAACCTTCGGATCTATCCTCCCTTCATCCTCGGCAGTGAGTTGGTACAACCTCAGCTTGAGCTGGGAATTCTGCACTACTAGGCTGATCTCTAGTGCCACAATCAGATCCCTTCCCAGCAGATTGTATTCTGCTTCCTTGACCAGTAACATATTTCCAATACAACGCTTATTGAGACAGAGTAGAAATTCTCCAGAGTAGAGATCCATTTTGATTTAGGTGAAATGTACATCTTTGAGTTAAGTCTGTAGTTTGAAGCCTGTAGTCTGTAGCCTGACTGCAAGGCCTAGGCTCAGGGATTCAATGAAGGACAGAGATAAGGGGGGGGAGACAGAGGGTGATAAAGAGGGACAGAAAGACTGCTGTGAAAGCAGGTCAGCCTGACCTAGGAATTCTTTCTGATAAAGAAGAACTAGTGGCAAATGTCACGCGAAACTCGTAAAAATGAATATGTGTGTACCTATTGAGAAATTGTATGCATATGTATTTGAGAGGGGGATAAAAAGGGACCTGAAGTTCCCAGAGGTACGCGTGTCTTTTAAGGAGAGTAATCTCCGCATGCGTCCAGCGCTGTAATAATAAACATACTGGCTCTTCAACTTTCACAAAGTTGTGGAGTTTTTGGCTATCTCCACAAAACATTATTCTCTGATTCTATTTCAATGTTTTTAATAATTGGAACCTTAAAAGGTTCTCCTTTTGCCCCAATTACCATCATAGTATCATCGCTTATAGAGCATCCCAGTGGTAATCGCTGTACAGTGGTCCGTTCAGCTCCAGAATCTACTAAAAATACTACCTCTTGCTTGTGGAGTCCCAGTCTCAATTTATCAAGGGCTCCTTGGATGTCCCGAACCCCAAATTAAAAATCCCCTGACACCTCTAGTCTTCCTGAAACATTTTCTCATCCTTGACTTTCTTCGGACAATTCCTTCGAATGTGGCCCTTTTGTTTGCAGTAAAAGCACTCAATATCCTTTTTCTGATTGTTTGAGTCCTTACCTTGGGAAGAGTTCTGTTTCCTCGGTGGCGCTGACTTTGCTGACTCCCAGACCTGTTCTTGTTTCTGTGCTTCCCTTACTGTGGCCACTAGCACTTTTGCCTGGATTTTCTGTTTTTCCTCATCCCTTCTCATGTAGACTTTCTGGGCCTCTCTAAGCAAATCCTGCAATTCTCTGTCTTGCCATCCCTCTATCTTTTCTAGTTTCTTCCTTATATCTTCCCACAATTTCGCCACAAATTGAGTTTTCAACAGGACTGCCTCGACTGGGGACTCAGGGTCCATTCCCAAATACATTTGGAGGCTCTTTCTCAGCCTTTCCAGCCATTCGGTGGGTGTCTCATCCTTTCCCTGGCATTCTCCAAGTACTTTACTCATGTTTTGCCCTTTCGGCACCGCCTCCCGTATACCTTGTATTACCACGTTTCTGAGATTTATCATCCTCTCTCTGCCTTCCTCCATCTGGGCGCTCCAAGATGGTTTCTAGTCCAACCACCTCTGGTCTCCTCACTCCCCTTGCGGGTTCCTATGTTCCCAATCCCTGATCGAGCCTTGCCTGATCATTTGTCTTTCCTCGTTGTTAAACAACAACCTTAGTATTGCATTAAGGTCATCATAAGTGTAAATGCTGGTTCCTAGGAACTCATCTAGTCTTTCTGCAACCCCCAATGGATCATCCATCAACTTCCCCATCTCCTTTTTGAAAGCCCTGATGTCCCCAGTATTGATCGGCACATTCACGAAGCTGAAAATTCCTAGAGCAGTCGGCACTTCCCGTAAGGGGAAGAGGTTGGGCTTTTCTTCCTCATCCTCACTATCATCAGTGTTTACCTTCCTAGTTTTTTGTCGTGTTCGATGGGCTGGGGGAGAGCTGGCTCCTCCTGTGGGGAGGATTCTCTTCTCTTACGATTTGGGTGGTGGTGGGGGCTGGGGCCACTCCTATGGAAGTGAAGGTGTTGAAGCCTGTTCTTGTGGGAGCGGAGGCACTGAAGCTTGCTCCTGTGGGAGCAAGGCTTCTGGAGGTGACACGGACACCAGAGGTACCTGGGCTTGCGAAGGTCCCGCAACTGTGGGCACAGGGACTTGGGCTTGCACGGGCTGGGGCGGAGGGACCAGATAGGGAGGCAGGAGGTTATCCAGTGGCTCCCATTCCCGGCCCCCAGTTGCTGCGTGCCTGTGGGCTCTTATCAGGAATAATCCCGAACAAGCATTTCTCCATATTCCAGCATATTCTAATTCTTCCAAGTCTTGTGGGTACTGGTCGGCCACATGGTCGTATAAAGTTTGGCATGTCCAGGTCTCGAACGTGCCAAAAACAGTCCAGACCACATACCTCCCAATCTCTTTCCCTCCCCATTTCTCGATGCAAAAATGGATCATGCTCTCCTTGGATTTTCCCTCCCTCCTAGGGTTGTCCTCTCAATGTTCTAACATCCATCCCAACGGACTATCCCTTGGGATTTCAGGTTGAACCTTTTCTGGGGCTTTCGAAGGCTTTTCCTGGAGTTTTCTCTGAGCCTTGCTCTTTCTCTGTCCCATCTTTGAAAACGACTTTTCCTGACCTTTCTTACCTTGAGTTTGTTTCGGCTGGGATTCTCGAAGAGAATCCCAGGTCTTTATCCGATACCGGTTTCTTTGACGTCTGCTAAAAACCTACCAGCTTACTTAGCCTCACGGGGAACCGTTCCGTGGCCTTTTCGGCTGGTAACGAGCTCTCTTACCTGAACTCCGGACCAGAAGGTTTACCAGCTCCCAAACCCTTTGGGAACGTCCCTTCCCTTCTGATCCAAACCCTTGATCGAACCCCTGAACTCCCCCCCAAGTTTCAGGCTTCACGTGTGTAATGAGCCAAGGAGTCCGCTTCCACCGCGACCGACCGCTCCACGAGAGAGTGGAACTGCGATCTTGGGGTCCACACTCGCTTTGTGATAGAATCACATCTCACACACATGCTCGATCACACACCACTCAACCACACGGTACTCACGGTTCTTTTTCCCGTGTCATGTATCTTTTTGTTACTCCAAGTGATTATTGTTGCATTGTTTCGAGAAGGATGGGTAAGATCCAGGGGATATCCACTGAGATACTCATAACAAAATTAATTTGTCGTAGGCAAATTTTGGTTGTGGGGTTCCTTAGCTGAAGTTCTGCCATTGTCATCATTTTAAAAGTTAAAAGCCATCTATTCTGGGTGTTAGATTTTTCTTTCAGGGATAAATGGGTTGCACTATTATTCTTGTTAAAATTCTTCTTACACTAGATGTCCATAAAGGCTTACTTAGGAGGATAAAAGGGGTTGGGGTGAGGGTACACCCCCCACTTTGAGTCTTAATTAAATCATATAACAGTACAGTAACCTTATGATATTCAACTACCTAAAAGAAGAGACATTACAGAGTCATGTAACCATAGCAAAAAGTAAATTCCTCATAGAAATCTGTGACTCTTAAAATATCGCTTCATATAAAGACTCTATTTATTTACAAATTGCTTTATATGTTAAGTTTGTTTTTTCTCGCAGTTCTAAGGTTGAATATTTCAAAGTTATAAATTCAGTTTAGAGTTAAGATTTAACTTGCAAATTTGTTTACAAATTAATTTTCCTGTTTACAAACTGGTTTTCTGTTTACAGATTGTTTTTCTAGTAGTTAGACTTTTCTTTAACAGTTTTAAGACTTAAGTGGTTTATTTTTTTTAGAAATAAGTTGTAACCTAAACTATTGGAATATTGCCAATATGGCCGGTCGGGACATGCCTGAGCTTGTCTGGCCTTGCTGCTGAACCAAATAGCGGCAACTGTGGTGTTTCACCCCAGAGACACTTTTGGCTAGCTCTGTGTTGCGGCTGGGCACGTGGAGACAAGTCCAGGCATGTTGGGGCTCTGGTGGTGGCGGGATGGAGATTCCTCTCATGAGAGGGTCCGCTCCTCAGGTTTACCTCTGGTGGAAAAGCTTTAAGGCGATGGTGAAGGAAAGGAGTCAGTTCTGATGGAGGATTTTGATCCAGAGCTTTATTCTGGCCCACGGGCCTCTGAATCCAACAACAGCTCCAACAGAACTCTCCCAACCGCGTGGTTGCTCGCCTTTTTAACCTGGGGGGAGAGGGGCAGGGAAAGGATAGGAAGCCACCAACCAGGTACATGAGAGGAGGTCTTAAGGGACAAAGGACACCTGGATGGCCCAATGCTCCCCCAGGGGGAGAGGACATCCTTTGAATCTGCCAATCACTTGACGCCCTTCTGGAATTCCAGGATTGACAGACAGTGCTCGGCAGGGGTCAGGGAGGGGAAAAGAGAGGTGATTGACACACCTGGGAGGGAATCTTCATGGGAGGGACCCGGGTTTCTAAGGTAAACCCTGAAATCACACTGCAACACAAAACACCAAGAAATTCTTGCCTGCAGACTCTAAACCAATATACTGCACCTTCACTATATATAAGTAATGCAAATTAAAACCATGCTGTTTTTCTGTCACCCTGTTTGCTAGGAATTCCTAGAGACAGAGAACAAACCACGATTTTTAGTAAAGACAAAATGGTGAGATGTTGCATTAGTATTAATCAAGTTATAATAAGCAGTTCAGCTCCATGGAGCAGCCTCTGAGCTGACTGACAGAAGTTCACAACCAATGGGAGCTCTCCTAAGATGCATACATTGTATTGGTTCAGAGTCTGGGGGCACAGAGAGACACCAATGAGCTGTCTCGACCCGGGAGTTTTGAATTGCCTTTAAAAGTAAGCTCTGAACACTAAAGCACTCTGTTTTCTGATGACCAAGGGAGTTCTGTTGTGTGTTACGTCTCAGACATACAAACATCACGGATTCTACTGTAATAGAATGTGACTGGAAGAAGTCCCTGTATAGATTTAAATCCAACTTATCCCTGCCTCATCTGAGGACCTATTTTACCTCTGGGCTGGCCGAGGCTGAAGGTCTGATTCATTTGGCAGCTACAAGCTAGGTGCAAATAGTGAAAAAAGCTGAAAAAAGAAAAGCTGCCGCTGCCACTTCTGTCTTTCTGTCCCCAGCATGGCTGGTTAAAAGCAGCTAAGTAAATAAAGTCCATTGCGAACCATGCTGTCTTGGTCCCTCTGTGAGCATCTCAGGAACCCTCGGCCAGTCCCGAGTCGGCAGACACCGGGGGGGCAGCCCCAACACGGCTGACAGCAGGGAGACACTCTCCCGTGCCCCGAGGGTACTGAGGGCACCTAGGCTGGTCGCCTTTGCAGCAGAAGAGACACCAGAGACATCGGTAGAAGATAAAGGGCCGACTCTTAGCAGGGGTTAATCCAAGGTTTTATTCTAGGAGTCCCAAAGGAGCTCCTGCACCTCAGGGGGCCTCCTGCTGAGAGCCCCGGGAGACGTGCCAAGGTTACATTTAAAGGGAGGTGGAAACCAAAAGTAGATAACATTTTACCAACCAATAAGTGACCCTAAGGGATGGGTACTGGGGGATAGACATTTAGGACAGCGTGTGGGGCAAGGCTTGGGGGGCTGACCCCTAGCCTCTGGCTAATCACTCGACAACTTGGACCAAAACTTCTAGATGGAGGGGATGGGATGCTGAGTGATTGACAGAGAGGCAGGGTGGGGGTTTGGGGATGATCTCATCCAGGGAGAGGGATAGCACAGGTAAAGGGACGGGGGTACAGTCTGGGATAAACCATTTGGGAAAAATATGGGGATACAAAGCAAAACTACTTCAAAGTATTACAAAGTATAAAAACACACTACAACACCATGCCTAGACAAGTGTGGCTGCTCCTGAACCAGATGGTGTCAGGGCGGCTCCTGGCACTGGTCCTGGCCTCATGGGTGGACGCGGTGCCAGGATGGCCCCCAACAGCATGCCCTGGCGGACACGCCAACACAGGATCCAGCCGCTCGCCCCCACAAGAGGCCCTGGCCAGCCCCTTCAGGGAGGGGGGCCCAGCTGCCCCCCCCCCCCCCAACTCCTCTGTGGATGTGAAAACAAGTTTTTTCACAGCGGACTTGTGAGACTTTTAGGGAGTTGTTGAGAAATGATAATAACTTGTTATTATAAACAACCTGCAGGTGGTCTTTTCCTATTCTCTGTTTCTCTGTTCTTCTCAAGGATTGTGAGAAAGGTGTTTTTGTTAATTAGCCAATCAAGTGGAATGTATCTGAACTGTCTATAAAAGAGTTTTCGCATTAAAGCTGCTGTTGTGCAAACCAGCCTTCTTAGAGTCCATGCTGCTTTCTTACTCAACAGTGACATCTGGTGAACCCGATGTGATTTGCACTGATCGGCCCCTCATGGATTGTGGGACAGACCTTGACACCGGGGACCTCCGCCAGGATCCCACAGCATCCACACAGTCTGCCCGCGTCCGGACATCCTCTGTTTCCCTGGAGAGGTAACGACCTTTCCCCATGTCCTTCCCAGAGGGACTGTGTCCGCAGTTTTGCCCTGATAGCTAAGACCAGTGGGCGGGGGCGAATCCCCCAGCGCAGCAGACAGTCCGTGCTTTTCTTGGGTTGCATGCCAGTGTTTCTGCAATGGGAAACCACACTTCTAAAGAAGACACAATTCTTTCCGTGTGGAGTGACATGATTTCCTTTAGGGGAATCTCTGTGTCGAATGATTCACTCTGCGCTTTGTTGACATGAGCCAAGTTTCATGATTTCCCAGTGGATCTGGACACTGCATTTAGCCCGATCCTGTGAGAGGCATTGGGCCACTGGCTTGCGGAGGAGATTTCTGGAGGGGATTTTGCCATGCCTAGGCTTTTGGCTGTGTGGAGATGTCTGTTCCATGCCATCCCGGCCCTGGACAGTGGGTTGGAGGTGGGGAGTTCGGAGGGCGAAGGTGGCACCGGCACCCCGGAAGGAAGATTGTCAGATGGGTGGCTGCCAGCTTCTCTCTGGCTCTGCGGGGGCCGGCAGGAGGCATGGGGACTCTCCGCAGAACCCATCTCTCATCTGGAGATTGTCTTCTGCTGACAAGTCCTAGTCCCTACGTCTTTGGGAGGTCACCGTCTCCTCCTTCTGCAACATCAACTCCACCGAGAGTGATAGCCGCATCTCAGCCGCACCTGGAAGATGGTGCTTCTCCTCCTGCACCACTTTCGGCCCCTCTGTAGCCAGGGGGTTGGTTCTCCCATTTCCTGTGAAGAGCGGCTGGCGGGTCACTGCAGTGGTCAGCCCTGTCTCCCCCCCCCCCCCGCACACCAGGAACCGACTTTCTCACGGCCAGCAGGAGCTGCAGTTCCCGGCTCAAGATCCCCCCCCCCCATCGCGGGTGAGGGGTTGGCGGTCTCCACAACAACACTGGTCAGTCCGTCAGCTTCCTTGTTGTCAGCCACAGAGCCTGTGCAGCTGTACCAGCCACAGCCATGGTCAACGCCTGCCGGCAAGTGTCTGTTCCAGCCGATGTCACACCCCTGGCTGGCTTCCCCCTCCTTTTCCATGACACCTGCACAGACGACAGCGACTGTGACCGCTGCTCCAGTACCGTCTCTCTGAACAGTGAATCACACAGCGGGGGCTGTGTCTCCTTTTACTCCCCCATCTTTGGTTGCAAAACCACTGCCTTCTTCTCCTCCCGGCGTGGTGGCTCGCTTGGTTGACTTAATGTCTTTTACACCTTCTCCAGTGCAGCCCGCGGTGGTGGTGGTAATGCTGCCGGCCGCGGCTGCACCACCTGCTGCCATGCCTCCAGCTGTGCCATCCGCAGCCAGGCCCCTGGCCGCGGCACACCCGGCAGCCGCCCCCCCTACATCTGGGCTTATAACTAGCCCTTCGGCCTTGCAGCCCACAGTTGGCCTCTTGAGTCCAGAACCTTTGGCCAACCCAACACCCCCAGCTACCCGCTGGTTGTCCTCCCCATCCCTGGATGGGGACAGGGACAGTGATGACTGCCAACGGCCAGTCCCCCGGTGGGGGCGTGCCCCGGTGGTAGACCACCGGCACCGACAGATAGAATCATTGTCCATGTGTAACCTCTGGACTTTGCCTCCCTGTTGGGTGACCGTGCGCCCCAAGAACCCTCGCAGCTTTTGGGACGCAGTAAAGATGAGAGCTTCAGAAGCTGGGGATGGGCATACGTTGGACAGGGCAGGAAGGCCACAGTGTACAGTGGACACCACACTTGCTCCGGGGGAAGGAGCCACAGGTGTTGGTCAGACAGCTTGTCTGGCATCTGTGGGGAGGACATAGGTGGTTCAGGAGGACCGTGTTCTGACACAAGGTCAGGTGCAAGCTCTTCCTGTGTATAAGTCTGTCCCAAATTCAGGACACGCCGACAGGCATGATGTGATTGCCTGGCGGATGATCCAGGATTTGCAAGACAAGGCTGCGAAACATGGCCTTGGCTCTGTGCAAGTTATGCTGACTCTCAGAGTGATAAACTCGGACCTGCTTGCTCCATTTGATATTAAACATATTGTTCAGGCACTGTTCCAGCCTGTGCAGTATGAGGTTTTTTTGAAGTACTGGACGCAGGCTGCTGCAAAGTTTGCAGCAAGCAACAGGCTTCTGCCTCCAGAAGACCCTAGGTATGGTGTGGGGGTGGACACTCTCCTCAGAGAGCAGGCCTTTTCCAATCCTGATTTTCAGGCTACCTGGGACTCTGCTGTTCTTGAGCAGTGTCAAAAGGTAGGATTTAATGCATTGTTGAAGACTATTGAGACAGTCTCCCCCAGGCCACAGTTTACAATGATAATTCAAGGAGCGGGTGAGCCTTTTTTGCCATTTGCCAAAAAGCTTGCAGCTGCCCTGGAGAAGCAGGTTGAGGATGATGCCTTAAGGCAACTTTTATGCAAGCAGTTAGCCCAGTTCAACTTTCACAGTGAGTGCCGGAAGATCATAGATACTCTTCCAGGCAACCTGTCACTAGCAGACATGGTCAATGCATGTGCCAAGAGAGGTGCTGTAGACCACAGGGTGTCCGCTCTGGCAGTTGCTGCACAGCCAGGCCAGGTAGCCTTAGGGGGTGGACAACAGAAGAAGAACAAAAATAAGGGCAAGAGAAAGCAAGGAACGCCCAAACCAATGGGGACAGGTGCCTCCTTCTTGTGCGCTAGATGCCTAAGGGCAGGTCATTTTGCTGAGCAATGCAAGGCTAAATTTCATGCTAATGGCCAGCCTTTGGCAGGCCCAGGAAACGGGATAATGAGCGCAAGGGGAAATTGCGCCCTGACACAAGGGATTCCTCAGAGCAAAGCGCTGGCTCAGGTCTGCCCAGCCAGCTCAGAGGCATCACCCACGGCTCTGCTGATGCAGTCATCTTAGAATCCTGTAGTGAACATAACGTTCCTTTGGATGTGTTTGGACCTTTGGGACAAGGACTGGGCGCACTGCTTGTGGGGAAATCTAGTGTCACCCACCAAGGAATCTTTGTTCACCCAGGAGTCATTGACTCTGACTTTTCAGGTCAGATTTGTGCCATGGTTTTCACGCCCTCCCCCGTCACTATTATGACTGGGACTCAGATTGCTCAACTTGTGCCTTTTCAGCCATGTGTCCCCAGGACTGGCCAGCAGACTAGTGGGACTGGTGGTTTTGGATCCACGGAACTGCCACAGGCCCTCTGGTCTGCGGACATTTCTGCTCAGCGACCCCAGATGGTGTGTACCCTGACCCTACCAGGTGCCCGCCAGCCAATGATCAAGCTTCAAGATTTGATTGACACAGGAGTGGCCTCCAACGTGGCCTTTGGCTCCCGTGGAGTCAGCTGTCGTAGGGGTGGGGTGGGGGGTGCGGCACGTGCCTTGGTAAGCCAATGGTTCGTGCTGATCACTAACACGAAGGGGCAGACGGCTGTAGTTTGGCCCTATGTCATCACATCTCCGATCAATGTCTGGGGGTGGGATGAGTTGGCTGCCTGGGGAGTGCTAATTGGAACAGGTTGTAATTGAGGCCACTGCTTTAAAAAAAAATGGAAAAAAAAAAGATTCCTGGACAAATTCAATCAATCACCTCACAGTGCCACAGAATTCAGAGAATCCTAAATGATTTCCTCTTGTTGCATTCTGCCAGTGAGACGCATCTGCCTCAAGTGAAGGTCCGGATACAGGACCTAGCCACTAATGAGTGGGAGGGCCCATGTGACCTTATCACTTGGGGCCGTGGGTATGTGTGGGTTTCCACAGATACTGGAGTGCGATGGGTACCTGCGAGGTGTGTCTGCCCTGATTTGCAACAACAAAAACAGAATGTGGCCAACAGGCAACCTCCGAATGATGATCAAGATGACAACCATCAATCAGATGGCCCCTCTACAAGTGGGGAGTGGACATTCCATCTTTTCTTTGTTTCTGAAAAAATACTGTTGACAGGCCAAGACTGTCAGTTCTTTGAACAAATTAATGATAAGTTGCTATTATATTGTTAGACTTATTGAGAATGTATTAGAATAAGTAAATGATTTTAGGATTGATAGTGCATTTCTTGTAAGAGGGAATCACAAGATCTGATCTCTCTGACCATTTTTAATTGGTGTCCGATTGAGGAACCTCTGGAGCTGTGTTTGTTCTCCTTTCTGCAAGGGCCCCCACAGGGGATTACAAACACTGCCTCCTTCTTTAAATAAAAAGGGGGACCTGTGGATGTGACAGCCTGGTCAGAGAGCGAGAAAACAAGATAAGTTTTCTCACAGCGGACTTGTGAGACTTTTAGGGAGTTGTAGAGAAATTATGATAACTCTTTATTTTAAACAACCTACAGGTGGTGTTTTCCTATTCTCTGTTTCTCTGTTCTTCTCAAGGATTGTTTGTGAGAAAGGTGTTTTTGTTAATTAGCCAATCAAGTGGAATGTATCTGAACTGTCTATAAAAGAGAAGAGTTTTCGCATTAAAGCTGCTGTTGTGCAAACCAGCCTTCTTAGAGTCCGTGCTGCTTTCTTACTCAACAGTGACCCTCCTCTGTAGAGAGCAGGGAGCAAAGGAGCTTCCTACATTTTTTTTGTTCTTAAATATGTTATCATAGAGGCATTACTAGCTTTTCTAATTGGCTTAGCAGTAGCCTATCTTCAGAGCTAGCCAGCGATTGGTTTTGCCAGGCATGGAGGAAGCTGCTAGAAGCTCCTCACAGAGAATCACTTTTGTGACTGACATTTCCCCTCTTCACCAAAAATCAGTTATTGCAAAACCAGCACAATCCCCCCACTAACTTGTGAGCAGACTTCCATTCCTCTTTCCACAGTAATTCATGCATAGCTGACTCAGTCATCTGGGGGGCAACCACTGCACCATCATATATTTCAGGCCATGTATTTCAGGCCATGCCTCCAGCAGAGCCATTTTTGCTAGGAAAGTGGCCACACGGTCCAGTGTTCAGTGCTGGGCCATCTAAAAATGTGGAGAATCACCATTACAGCCTCCCCAGTTCCTGACTTTTTCCTTAGCCATGGAATGGTTGTTCCCAGATCCTGCTGACTATACCAAATGTGTAAGTCAACACAGAGAGGCAGCTGGAACAACCACAAAACCACAGCTGAAATGCAAAGAGTAAATTTCTTTCATGACCTTGCTATCCAGAGGATCCTGAAGCAACACTCGGGTGGAGATACACAAGCAGGAACGCAGGCACCATTAGGCTCAGTCCATACTAGTGGGTGGCGGGACTACTGTTTGCACCATTTTATCAAGGGCCAGCGCACGCATAGTTTAGCACCATGCTGTGATATCCTCTGTGCTTTTTATGATCTCTGAGCTTGGATCTTCTCTCTCCCAAAACAGGGAGCTCAGGCATGAGCGTGAGAGTGCCTCCAATCTCTCCAAACACCTACATTATCTCTACACAGAAATTCTACTTCTCAAACAGACAGGGGATAAACAATAGTAGGCATAATATATGGGGTTTCCTACACTGATATTCTCCAGGCCTTGACATTCTCAGCTGCAAGGTCACTTGAGTGAATCTACCATCCTCTTCACTATTCTTCTGCTTTTAACCCTTTTCTCCCAATCGTGAAGATGAAGATTGACTTTGTTAAACTCTTATGAGAATATATATATAAATAAATATGTGAAATTGGAATGAAATCAGCTTTTTTTTTTCTGGTACAGTTTTTACTACACTGCATCCCATGCCTTCCTTTCAGCAAAATACATAAGGTTGGTCAGTCAAGGGCAATTTTTAAGCCATCTTGAGCAGGCCGTAAATACAGACAGGCAGATTAATTGTTAAAACCTCCTAGCCTGCTGGGCTGAATAGCACAGCATTGAAATATTGGCTGGATAGACAAGGAAGCAACCCTACAGGTGATTTGAGACTGAGCTGCTGCTAAGCCACTTTTAAGAAAAGCAATTAAAAAATCTGAATCAACAGTGACATGATTGAGTTATGCTTGAGCTCCCTAGAGTGAGGTTCAAGGGACCATAATACATTTTAACACCTGCTAAAGGATTGTCCCTTCACATGCTTTTTTCAGGAAAGAATTTTACTTTTCTCTGAAAAGACTGGCATTGTACACATAATGACATTTTCATAAAAAACCTATTTGTTTTTTTCCTTCAGTCTTCTAGTGCCTTGCCATCAAATAAATAATGATGGAGACCGAATGGTTGATTTATCCTGTCAGAGAACTGTGAGTGCTACCAGACAGGCATGTGTGTGAGCTCTGTTATAAATTCAGACTTCCCAGGTTTGCCATGACAAGCATGCATATGCTCAGGAACAGTCTTAGGCTGAGCTCTGCAGGAAGAAGACCTGTGTGTGTTCATTGCCATAGCATAAAGGTCAACTCTGGTTTGTATGAGTTCAGACAGGCTGGTCAGGGAAGGAGTGGAGCAGTGCTCACTTTCTCAGCATGCTGAATTTGGTTGACAAGCAGGAATGTGGCAGCAGTTTGGCATGTTTAAGCCTTCTTTTAAGATGTCTCTTTCCCTAACAGTGGAGAGGTAGCCAAGTTTCAGGAATAGGACTGGGTTTTAGCTTTGGAGAGTCCCTTAAAAGAACAGTAATGTTAAAAAATTACTATTTTTGGTTGTATTTGTTTTCCAGTTGACTGTCTATAGAGCCTTTTTGCAGAAGGCCTGGCTCTTTCCCTATCCAGTCTGTCCAGTAAAGGCACCAGTTACCCCAACAGTCTTGTAAAAAGTGCAGTGACACTTGAAACAAAGGACACTTCTCTTGCCAGGTAATCCTTCACACTGTGAATCAGGGGTGATGGTCTGTGCTGTTTCCCTCTGATTTTTCAATTCATCAGTTTCAAACTTTCAAACTTGATGTTTAGATCAGGAATCTTACTTGTCCAGCTTATTTTACACCCCTTGGGCAGCTTTGGAGGATACAAGAACTGAGCACAAAACTCTAAGTCTAGATTATCTCAGCAAAGGAAGTCTCTGAAGCCTGACAAGTGTCTTGGCCAGGGTTAAATCGCTCTTTTTTTGACCATGCTTTTGTGGTCAGTGGCTGCAGGATGCTGCCACTTAGGCTGTTCGAGGTAACACAAGCAGCATTCATACTGCTTAGGCAAGGACTGGGGAACTATAACTGGTCTTTCAGTCTCAGCTCCTCATTCTTTCTCTAATCTGGCCTCAGTTAATTTCCTTAAAGATTTCCTTTGCAACTTTAAACCATTTGGAAAAAGGAGGAGACTCAGAAACCGCTGAATATGTCTTGGGGACATGCATTTTCAGGGACAGAATACAGTTTCTCTCAAAGGCAATTTGACAAACCAGGAGTGAAGCATCTGATGATTTCCAAACCCATGGTTATATTCACTAGAATTTCAGGTCTTGTTCACTTACTCTTACTCAGATTGCTGGACCCTTTTCCCTTCCAGATGAAATTGTTAGTTGAGGAAAGCAAATACCCTTAGTGACTTATTTTATTTTCATCCTACCATAATATCAGAACAAAACCGAGTCATTTGTGTAAAGTGTGGAGAAAATAATAATAATCCTGAGTTTCAGAAGACCTGACTCCTGAGCATTTCCATGGAATCTCTCTTCACCAGCTTCTTCTATGTCACCGATGATATGACTTTGGAGTGGTATGTAACAGAGTCAAAAACCAGAGACATGGAACTAAAAATTATCAATATCAGTATCCTGGTTTAGAATGAGAGGAAATTCAGAGAAGTGATACAAAGCTTTTTGTGTAACTGACAGTCTGTTGAACCACTGGGAAGCTAGAGACGCCTCTGTGAAACACACATGTTGAAGACAAAAAACCCCGAGAATTCTTTCTTTCCTTTCCAGTCTGCGAAGAAGTAGCAGGCCTCAACCCCAGTCCCCAGTCCTGGCCAGGCTGGGCCGGGCAGTCCTGCCACGGGCCAAGCCCCTTTCCGCCTCCCTGGGCCGCTCGCCGGACCCCCCCCCTCATCAGCCACGTTCTGGCCAGGCTGAGCTCCAACAGCTGCTGGGCAGGAAGGCGGGGGAGGCTGCAGAACCTGGGCCAGAGCAGGTCTAGCCGCAGCTATAAAAATCTTATCATCAAATCCCCTCTCCCCAGCGTGGCTGAAACCAAAATCCTCTATAACCCATACAAAAAACCAAAAACCAACTATGAGAGCGATCCTAACACAACCCAGGCACAGCTCCCCACCAGAAGTTACCAACAAATCAAATAAACCTCAAACATAATATTAACCCTTTCAATACTTCAATCCTCCCTCGAGTGAGAGAAAAGAACATGATGCAAATGTAAAAAAACAACATAAAAACATCAAAGTCAATGTGAAAAGTGCGTATTATATGGCTCTACACAGATATTTACTATATGTATTATGTTGTATTGATTAGTAGTGCCGTATTAACATTTTAATAGCATGGTAAATGTAGTTTTGTAGTTAAAATGTAGCTTTTGGAGTTAAAATAAAAACTATGTATGTGGGATATTTTTTTTAAAGAGAAGAATGAGGTACTCACACTGAGATAGCAGCCACAGGACACCTAAATCTTTCAGAGAAAATGAATTTATTGCTCCCTTATCAGAAGAAACTAACTTCTTCCTGCCTCGCTCAGTTCTGAAGACGCCATCAGGATTAAGAGGAAGAAGTTGACACTGACCAGACAGACTCCTGTGTTTGAATGAAAGTTATGCATCACGTCTGAGATGTATGAATATGCAACAGGCTATTGTTTTTAAGGGTTAATCCTCTGTTAACGTGTGTCCTTTTTTGGGCTTATTTTGCCCAGAAAGAGGTAGCCGGACTGTCCGTAACTCTTTGTTTTTATTGTCTCATATTGTCCTAATCCTAATTGTCTGAATTTTATTACTCTAATTTTAACCATTTTATTACTATTAAACTGTTAAAATTTTAAAAACAAGTGATTGGCTTTTTTCACAGTCAGTTAAAAAAAAGTCTCGGATGAGAAAGAAGAGGAGAGGCCTTGTTTTTAGAGCTGAAATCCTCTTGTAAACTATGGAGAAAAGATTCTTTTTCCTTATAATGCATAAAACTATGGGGAGATGTGTTGTAGTGCGTTTTTATACTTTGTAATACTTTGAAGTAGTTTTGCTTTGTATCCCCATATTTTTCCCAAATGGTTTATCCCAGACTGTACCCCCATCCCTTTACCTGTGCTATCCCTCTCCCTGGATGAGATCATCCCCAAACCCCCACCCTGCCTCTCTGTCAATCACTCAGCATCCCATCCCCTCCATCTAGAAGTTTTGGTCCAAGTTGTCGAGTGATTAGCCAGAGGCTAGGGGTCAGCCCCCCAAGCCTTGCCCCACACGCTGTCCTAAATGTCTATCCCCCAGTACCCATCCCTTAGGGTCACTTATTGGTTGGTAAAATGTTATCTACTTTTGGTTTCCACCTCCCTTTAAATGTAACCTTGGCACGTCTCCCGGGGCTCTCAGCAGGAGGCCCCCTGAGGTGCAGGAGCTCCTTTGGGACTCCTAGAATAAAACCTTGGATTAACCCCTGCTAAGAGTCGGCCCTTTATCTTCTACCGATGTCTCTGGTGTCTCTTCTGCTGCAAAGGCGACCAGCCTAGGTGCCCTCAGTACCCTCGGGGCACGGGAGAGTGTCTCCCTGCTGTCAGCCGTGTCGGGGCTGCCCCCCCGGTGTCTGCCGACTCGGGACTGGCCCAGGGTTCCTGAGAGGCTCGCAGAGGGACCGAGACAGAGATGAAAGTGTTCAAAGTAATATCAAGCAAAAGCCTCCATACTAAAATAAGCAAATGTTAAAATAGCTGTTATCCCATAAAAAGTTTAAACAAAAAAAAGAGAGCAGTCCTGTACTTCCAAGATAAAAAGATCTCTATTCCCAGAAATGATTATAATTTAAAAAATAAATAATAATAACTTTTATCTTTAAACAACTCATCTTTAAAACAATACCTCATAAGTCAACATAGCCCATCAACAAGCTGTGGGAAAGCTTGTAGAAATGAGAAAGATTTCACAATAGCAAAGTTCCCCGGGCAGCTGCTACTCGTAACAAAATTAAAAACCACAAAAAACTGTTTTTTCCTCTTGAAGAGAAGTCTCCATAACCTTAACAAGAGAGACTTCTCTCCCTCAGTAAAATAAAGAAAAACTATTTTAGAAATAGTAAACTGACTAAAAATCTTGAGTATAGTTTCTTTACATTGTCAGTGAAAAAGAAAAGGTTCTAAGGGAAAGAGAAGTGTTCTAGAAGGTTTGTTTTGATTCTTACTACTTTTTTTCCATCTAGTTACTTTTAATAGAATTTTCTTTATACCCTTTTAAAGTTTTAAGCCTGCTTTACCTTTCTCCTAATCCTATCTCACAGCAAAAAGTGAGTGTATTAGTGATTAGCCAACACCAAACCCGCCACATTCTTTAGTGCATTAACCAGAAAAATCTCAACATTAAAGAATCTTAAATTAGCAAACGAAAACCACTACAATCAGGAAAGAACTAGTTGCGGTGATGCTGGAAAAGCAGTTTGAGGAGTGAGTAATGGATGAGAAATTTCCACTTCCAATTTCTCCAGTAAATCCCTCCCCAACAATGGTTTAGGGAAGTTAAGCATATAAAGGAATTGATGAGTTACCCAGTGCTTGCCCAATTTGAATTTTAAAGGTTGGAAGAAAGGCCGTGTTTTGTTTACTCCTGTCACCCCAACATCATGTACACTATCTTGACTCAGTTTTCCTTCCAAAGTATTTAACACAGAATACGCTGCTCCATATTCTACCAAAAAAACTATATTGTCTTTCCTCAGCTTAGCTATAACCAAAGGCTCTGCTGGGGGTGAAACCTTCGGTCCCCATCATTCTGAGCATGAGTCTTGTCCCTATGTGAGTTGGGGAACTGGGGATTTTTGTTTCAACATTGTACAGTCATTTTTCTGATGTCCCCATTTCTTACAATAGGGGCACTGATCTTTGTCCATAGGGGAAGTTCTATTGGATGACTTCTCCTTAGTCGCCTTCTTACTAGGACGGTGTCTAACTCTCACTTGGGCCCCTGTCTCAATATACCTTACAGGCCACTTCTAGAAATTTATCTGTCTCGAACCTCATCTATCTTATGTAGCTTTCTCCTTATATAATTTGTAGCTTGATCCATGAACAAGAAAAATAGATGGGCTTTTCCATCAGCTGAATCAGGATCTAGGTTTGTATATTTAATAGCAGCTTCCCTTAAGCTATATAAAAAATCAGTGGGAGATTCATCATAATTTTGCTTTACTTTGTATAGCTTTGACCAATTTATAGCTTTATGGAAATCATGTTTTCACCCATATACCATGAGATTTTGATATCGCTTTAATTCTGCCATCTGTTCTGGCACATTCAGGTCCCACCTAGGGTTATCTGATGGAAAAACCCCTGCAACTGTGCCCTGGATCAACCTGCTTGTTATTTTCGCCTCTACCAAAGTTGTAATAGCTTTATTAACCATCTGTCTCTCAGTGGGATCAAGCAATGTGTTCATCACAGATTTCAAATCAGTCCAGTCAGGGTTTTGTGTGTTAATTGCCCTTTCTACTAAATTTGCTACTTTGTCTGGATTTTCTTTATATTTGCCTACAGTAGCTTTCCACTGTTCTAACTCGACAAGGGAGTACGGAGCCTTTATATATACTGGCCCCCGGTTGCGGAGTGCTTGCCGTTACAGGGCTTGCAGGACCGGTCCTTCACTTTTTGACCTAGTATGTTTGGCTATAGGACTACGTTCTCTTATGGCTCTTCTTGCTACCTTTCATTTCGCCTGTTTAAAGCAGCTGTTGTCTCATCTTGCTCTTCAGAAGAGCTACTTGAGCGAGAGCTGTCCGATACTGTTGGACCTGCTGTGTTAGATCTACCTCGGCCAGTCCCAGTACTAGGAATCGCCACCCAGGATTTGCTCTGCTCGCTTCAATGACGTAATCTCCTGAGCCAGCTCCCCTGCGCGTGATGTTGCTATGGAAACTCAAAGGCCTGAGCGTGGGGGGGTGCCACTCCTTCTGTGGGAGGTCCCCTCTCTGCCGTTTGGTAGAAGACTCTGTCCCCCGGCTCCACCTCTAGGGGTGGTACCGTTGGCTGCACAAGTTGGCTGTCCCCTCCCTTTGTCCCCGCCCGCCCAGGAGCGAGCGGGGATGGGAGGGGGAGCACAGCCGGGAGGGGGGGGGACGTCCCGCCGCCAGTCGACAAAGACGCCTGTGCCATCCCCGGCTGCCAAGCCCAGCCCCCCATCTCCTTTACTGGCAAGGCCCCCATCAGAGCCGGGTTTCCCCTTGCAGCTGCCCCTGCCCACGGCTGCAGCGGTGGCGGTAGAGAAGCCGGGGCAGGGGCCGCGGCGGCTGGAGCCACGGCCGGCGGAGGAAGGGGAAGCAGAGACGGCGTCCAGCCGGAAGTGGACAAGGGCGCCTGCGCGATCCCCAGCTGGCAAGGCCTGCCCCCCTCCTCCTTTACTGGCAGGGGTTTGCCCGAAACCGTGTCCTGCTGCCTAGCTGCCCCAGCCCATGGCTGCGGTGGCTGTTGTGGCAGTAGGGGAGGAGCCAGGGCCAGGGCCGCAGCTGGCGCGGGCAGCCGAAGAGCGGCCAGTGGCGGCGGCCCGGCCGTGGGCGGTGCTGGGGGAGGGGTCCGGGCCCCGGACGGATTTGCGGATGGCCCAGGTCTCAGAGCGGGCGCCACTAGATCTGACTCCATCTCCTCCCTGCCCCCACACCCGAGGTCTAATATGGGCTGTCTCTTCTCATTCTTTTTCTCTTTTTTTCCTTAAAAGCAGTACATGCTGTTCTTTATTAGGTGCTAAGAGGCTTTGTTTACATGATAAAAGCATGAAAAGTCTAGCATACTCTAATTCTCCAAAATACCCATCTTTGCATATATGAAACATCAAATTTGATTTGAAATTGTTATCTAAACTGCCAAATTCAGGCCACATCTCTCGGGTAGCTGGTTGATAATTGCTGCCCCGAGATGCGTAAGATGTCTCTGCTTCGGCCCGGGCAACTGAAGAATGAGTCTGGACTCTTCACTTTTCGGTCTTGAGGTTGTTTATTAATTCTTATCTATAAAATTTTCTTTCTGCCCAGCCGAGGTCTGCTCAGCAGGGCAGCCACAGGCACTCTGACCGCCCCCAAGGCGGTGTTGTCTTTTTATGCCACAAACTATGTATAACATATTTACACCTAATTCCCAATACCTATCACCTATGTTAGACAGTGCACTTCTACTCTAAACCAATCCCCAAGTGCCAAGATCACTGCAGAAAATGGAGAACAAGAAGTGTTGCCGTTACGGCGTGGCGACCTGGTTCGGAGGGGTCCGGCACGGTGACCCAAAGCCCAGGGTCACTTGGTCCAATGCTACATACACCAATGTGGTGGACAGCAAATGGCGTTTATTGAGGGGTCTCAGGGGTATTTATGGTTTGGGCAGTCTGTGTCACTTCCCTCTGCTCACGTCCGGCCGGGTGTGGCCGGGTACAGAGCAAAGGTCAGACTGCAGGGTGAGGGGGAGCTTCTTATCTACCCGTACAGCCCGAGATCTTCCGCACGCAGATCCCTAGCTCTCCACAAGAAGAAGAAAGGCTAGACACACCCAAGTTCCTCCATCTTGTCCCCATAACCCCCATAACAAAAATCCCAAAATCCACATTTTCACCCTGTGATAATTTTATTATTACACCATTCAAACCTCTGTGACTTTCAGGTCCTCATACAAAGCTGGCAACTTGCTCCAGGGGTCAAAATCAAATCCCCAGGTGTTTTGGGCTGCATGCCAGAGTCTCCCAGCCCCCTGGCGGGGTCCTTGTCAACTGTGGACACCCGGAGGGATGTACTGAGTTCTGACACACATCTCATTGTTATCTAATTCATAAGTTGGCCACATTGTTCCTGAGAGTCTGATAAGTTCAGGATTTTAAAGCAAAGATTTGTTGCCAGTTAACTGTTGCCAGTTTTTCAATATTAGACCCAAAGGACTATCTCTTGGAATTTCAGTTATATTTTTCACATGAGAATACACATCCAATGTCTTCATACTTATGAACAAGAAAGCTTGCAGAAATAAGCAGGGAAGGAGAGATAACAAGAACAAGGGAGACACGGGAGTAGAACTCAAGACCTTGGGGCCAGCAGTGTGGGACCTAATCCATTGCAGCACTGCTGGCTCCAGGCCAATGTTAACCACTTCAGAACTAAAACTCCTCTCTTTCGGAGGACATTTCCTACAACTAGTGGACAGGGTGGGAAGCAACAAACGAATGGAAAAAAAAAACAACCTAATTCCCCCCCCCCCCCCCCCCCCGCCGGGATCCACTCGGATCCTTCTACACTAAACAAAACTATAAGAGATCTCTTAACACCCAACTCAAGTGCTAAAACAAATCAAAATACCACCTTTCCACCTTTACTCACGTTCCTTTGTGAGGATTCTTGCACTCTGATACTGTCTGGATCGCAGCTGCGGCCCCCAGTTCCAGCAACGGGGGCAGGAGCTGGATGTTACTCTGGTCCAGAGCGTTTTCCAGATGCCCCAGTCCCAAGAGGAGTCTGCCAAAAACTGATGCCAAGAATGGCTACTTAGAACAGAGGCTAGTCAGAGTTAAAATAATAAAGTAGGTATTTATTAAAGGCCTTTAACAGATACACCTCGGGCAGTGCAAAAGCCTTGCAGAGGCTACACCCAAGATAGACAACAGTCACAAGTTTTTTGGGGCAGAGTTTGGTCTATTTGCATATCAGAGGTTAATTGTCCAATTATAGATTTAAGTAATGAGGTCACATTCCCCCAGTTTTCTCCTCCCCAATTTACTTTTGTTTATACTTTTCAGGGCCTGAGGCTGTGATGGTGACCTTGGTTCTCAGGCCTGGAAGGATTGTTTTGTCTAACTAAGCTGTGAAGAGAGCTTACTAACACTCTATATGAAGTTCAATTATACAATAATGCAGTAGAAGATCTGAAAAATATAAAAGCTAAAGCTTAAGGCATTAATTAATCATAAGCAGTGCCCACTTTTAGCCATCACTAGTTAAATTTCTTTTTCACAGTCTCTTATTGTTACTTTGATCATTAAATCACCGAAACCTTAAATTTGCTAAACTAACCCTGATTAGCTTCAATAAAGAAAACCTGAGGGAGTTGAAGATTGGATATCTGGGACCTTAAATTTATGGCCCTTCACGGACATGTTGGAGTAATTAGAAGATACAGAGGTGATTACAGTCTGAAGAGTTGAAGACTCCCTGTCTGAGAAGAAGATAAGAGGACTAAAAAATGTGGGCTCATTAGCATGAGGACTGAGAGGTCAATAACCAATAGAGGATAGAATACTAATTGATGAAGAGAATTATGTAACTTGGAACCAATGAACATTAAATTCTTTGTTTGCTAAAAACATATAAATAAGCAAAAAGTCTTGAAAGGGATGTGTGTAGCTGGAATGATTTGCTACATACCCTGACCAGAATAAAGTAATGTCTGGCTCACCAACATTTAAAATATAGTGTTGGAGGGTTTCATTTCTTCCTGGCAATTTCAGAAAGAATTTTTGGCAACTCAGATGGGACAACTGCTTTTGATGCTCCACAGATTTTTGGGATCAGGAAGAACCTCAATGCTCATACTGAAGGTTTTTTGGGGAAGTCCTCCGATCCCCTGGATCCAGTCAGTTCAAGGCATGTTCCCCTTGATTTTATTAAGGATCTACTGAGGGCATAAAAGGTATGTCTAACCATAAGCTGCGATGGAAAATCACCACAGAAATTGAGCTCTATAATATAATACAATTGAGTTATAAAAGTGATGATAGAACTGTAAAAGGGGTATGATATTTGGATTATGAAACCACTAGTTGTGGCATGCATAGGAGTCCCTGGGAGGGCAAGGATAGGTTGGATCTAAATCTATACAGGAACTTCACCTATTGTTCCATCCTGGCTGCAGACATCTCACTGGTCAGGAGCTGGGCTGTGTGGGGATCAGACCAATCAGCAGTTGAGACCCAGGAGTTTTGAACTCCCTATATAAGAAGGTTCTCACCAATAAAACATGCTGTTTGTCACGTGGAGCTTTGAGGTGTGTGTGTGTCGTCCCTGTCTCCGATCACTGACCCCACGAAACACGTGGCTTTTCCATGTAATAACTAGTGATGGTGCAATTGGCTACGTTCTATTAAAATAGAATTGTAAAATTATATATGTAAGTATCAAAGGGATTGTGGGTTTGAGTCCCACTGCCTAGTTGGGAAACTGTATAAATGGGTCCCAGTCCCACTCACTTCCCACATATTAGTTGGACTCATTGCTGCATGCATGTATAGCCACTTTGTGGAGGGGTTTGCTCAG